>NC_041690.1:643390-1243390 GCF_900005765.1 Plasmodium relictum
ATTTTCATATATATTTTTCTTCTCTTTTTTACTATTTAAAATAACAAGTTCACATAATTCAAAAAGACAAAACAAAGCTGACTTATGTTTTGATAAATTCTTTATGAACATTTTTTCACTATCATCTTTCGTAATTTTAGCAATTCTATTTAAAAAATAAGAAAAAAAAAATATAAAATAAGAAAAATCTAAAATGAAGAACTAACGAAAATAAATAAATAAACACATATATATATATATATATATATATATATAGTATTATTAAGAAAGATTATTTTTTCTAATTTTTACATAACAATGTATACTATTTTTTTTTTTTTTTTTAGTTTTTGTTATATAAATATATTTACTTGCAAAAATTATCTTCATATTCTATATATAAAGGATCTTCAAATACTTGCTTTAATCTTTTTTTGTTTTCTTTTAATTTTATTATTATTTTTGATTTATCAGAACTATGATTTGAAGAATAAAAGTTTATGAATCTAAAACATAACAAAATATCATTAATTATATTTTCTTCTATTTCTTCATTACTTAAATTATAATTTTCCTTTTTTATTTTCTTAATTTCTACATTTTCGATTAAAAAATTTATTCCTTTTTTTTTCATTAGAAACAATAGGGTGCATATATCAAAATTGCAATTATAAATGTCTTTTAAAACATCTATTCCATTATCTAATAGTACTATACCTTTATTATTTATATGAAAAATAAATTCATTAATTATCTTACTTTTCAATTTTATAATTACATTATTATTTTCATATTTTATTTTCCAAAAAGTATAAGGTAAATTATTTATACTACTTAAATTAATATAATAATTGCCAATTTTATTGCTATAAATTTTTAAATATATCTTATTATTATGCATAAACTGTTCACTTGCTACTTTAACTAAGTTTGTTTCATAATTTTCATTTTTATTATTATTTAAATTTATTTTGTTATCTTCATATATACTATTTTTTTTAATATCATTATAATTAAATTTAATTTCATAAATGTCATTTACATCTAGAAAATTTCTATAAATATCACTTTCATTAACATTTATAATTTCCTTATTTTTTTTTTCGTAATTTCCATTTCTATTACTCTCATTCATGTCATTTTTCTTCTTATTAGTATCATTTTTATTTATGAAATTTTCTTTATTAGCGTTAGAATTTATAAATCCATTTTCATTTATATAGTCTTCTTCTGTATTATCTTCTTTTTTTTCAAATTCTACTTCAGTCTTTTGATTTTCTAATAAAATTTTATTCACAAGGCTTCTTTTATTACTTTGCAACATCTCTACCTGAAATATTTTGGTATTTTTAACATTATTGTTTGATTCTATATAAAAGACATCTAATTTCTGATTTTTATAAATATTAGAAGGAATTTCAATCTCATAAATATAGGAAAATAAATTATTTAGTTCTTCCATATGAAATAAGTTTCTCTCTTCTAAAACAGTTATAATACTATTTTCTTCATCGGAAAAAATAGGAGATTTATTTTTTGAAGAAATAGAAGAATTTTTATTTGTAAAAATATGAATCTTAAATAAATCTAACAAAAGAATATCATTAATATATTCATAAGATTTATTTTTTATTACTAAATTTATAAAATAAAACTTCTCTAACTTTTTTGAGGAATTTATATATATTGTCATATTTTCAAATTCAATTTTATTTGTATTTAGAATTTCATTTATTATTTTTGTTTCAAAAATGAAGAAGTCGTTTTTTTTGTTATTATTTTCTATTTTATTTAATAGAATAAACTTATTTAACATGCCTTTATTAATATATTTTATGTATTTTTCATATAAATAATTTTTTATCTTAAAAAGCATTTTAAAATTTTCTATGCAATATATTTTGATATTATCATTTAATGAATGGTAATCAATTAGCAAAATAAAAAAAAGTAAATAAGTTAATTGCATAATTTCACAACAATTTTCAAAATATTCTAATTCATGCTCTCTAAAGAATTCTTTCAAAAAATAAAAAATTACATTTAAGCAATTACTATTTATAACATTATAAAAATACAAGGAATTTTCGTAAAATAAATTGTCTTTGTTATCTAAATTTTTATCTTTTAGAGGGAAAAAAAAAGTATCATATATACACTTATAAATATTTATATCAATATAAAAAAAAGGAGTTTTTTTATCTACATAGTATTTGTTTAATAAGTCATTTTGAATTTCCACTTCCCTTAATTCAATATAGGAAGTTATTTTACTTATCAATTTATTACCAGTTTCATTGTAATTATTTATTTTTATATTGTCTAATAACTCTTTTTTTTCGGTTATTTCTATATTTTCTTCTTTCTCTATTTTACCCTTTGGAATTTTTTTTTTTTTTTTTTTTTTTTTATTTTTCTCATTTTCGTTATTAGTATTTTTTATATTATTTTTTTCATTTACTACTTTAGTTTTTTTAACATATTCATCTATTTTTTTCATTTTTTCTTAAATGAATTTATTCCTGGATTATATTATTACTTGTAAATTAGTTATATATGAATTAAGATATGTAATTCAACTGAAAATTCAAAATTTTTTTTTTTATTTTGAAGGTTTTTCAAAAAAAAAAAAAGAAAAAAAGAAAAATTAAGATTATTTTCATTAAATCTACATAGTTCTCAATTAATTAATAATAAAGAGTTATCGTTATTCTATTTTTTAAAATATGTCTTTACAAAAAAGAGAAAAGATATGTGCGTTAAAAAATAATATAAAAGGAATAGTTATAAACTAGACAATAAAATTTAATTACCCAATACCAACATAATAAGCGGAAAAAAAAAAAAAAAATAGACATAAAACTTCACAAAAGATTATTTATTATATATTTTTAAACATTTAATGTTGTTTTCATAGAAGAAAAAAAAGAAAAAATGTATATAAATATAGTAATTCATCTATCTTTAATATATTTTTTATTTAAAATATGTTTATGTTATATAACATTTTAACAAGCATTTATCATTTAAATTTATAAACTATTGAAAGGAAAACAAGAAGTTATTTAATTTTAAATATATATTTCAAAAACCATTTAAAATCAGTATTTAAAAAAATTATAATTTATTGGTAATCTAAACGTCATAATGATAAAGCAACGTTATGAGATTTATTTACATTTTTTGTTATAATGTATATATATATAATCTTATCATCTCTATATTCATATTTGTTTAAAACTTAAAAAAAAAATGATCGAATATATAAACAATTTCATTTTGTGCATTTATTTATCTATATAAATATATAAAAAAGTAAAAAAAAAAAAATTAAAATATACATACCATATATTAAATGTTCGTTCACATTAAAAAAAAAAAATTAATAATTATAATAAAAAAATTGCAAGAGTTTCAAAAATACTTGTAATCATATTTATACATATAAATTTGAAAAAAAAAAAAAAATGTTTATAGAATTTTAAATTTATTTAGAATGCTTTTTTATTTTTCATAATAATTTTTTTTTTCTTATTAACATAAATTTTAAAATTTATAAATTTTTATAAAACTATTTTACATAATTTCTTTTTTAGAAAAAAAAATTATGGAAAAAATCAACGACAATCAAATTTTAGAAAAAATATGTACAATAACAGGTATGTCAAATCACAAATATTGCTCATATTTCATTATATATATATATATATTATATATATATATATATATATATATATATATATATATATATATATATATATACATTTAGGTATTACTAAGAACTTGTATTAAAAACTTTTTATTTTTTTTTGAACTTTTAGGTGATTTAACTAATACATCGTCTGTAAAAAAAAAAAGTAAAAAAAAAAAAAAGAAAAGAAAAAATACAAAAATTGATGGAAAAAAGAAAATCATAACAAAAAATAGAAAACGAAAAATAGTAGATTTATTTGAAGACTATAAATTACAACAGAAAAAAGAAACATGTAAATTTTTTTTTAAAAAAGGAAAATGTATTCATAATGAAAACTGTTCTTATTCACATGACGTTATACCAATTTATAAAATTTCCAAATTATGTAAATTTTTAGTTAAAGGAAATTGTGATAAAAAAAATTGTATATTTTCTCATGACTATCAACTTTTCTATTGTCGCAATAACGTGATTTTCAACTCATGCCACAATCCTTTTTGTAAATTTAAACATATTAAAATAGATAATACAATCAACAATGCTGATGAATATAATTTAGAAGTTGATAATGTTTTAAGTAAAGATGATAAAATAAGATTTTTATATAACAACAAAAATTACTTAATGGAACTGTTAATTCACAAATATCACAATTTTGATAATTGTGAAGAAATAAACGTAGATGAACTAGTTAAAAAAGATGTTTATCCTTGGTTTATTAATGGAATAATTGATTTAATTAAACTAGACTTCAAATATAATAAAACTGATGCTTTTTTTAAATTAATAAAAAATTATAAGAATAAAACAAATAATTTAAAATGTTATATAGATGAAGATAATTTTAAAATATTGCAAAATGACAAAAACCTTAATGAACTATCTAATAGTAACACAATATCAGAAAACACCAAGACAGAAAATAATAATGAATTAAAGGAAGAATTAAATACATTAAAAAAAAATAATGATAACGATAATAAAAAGAATACTAATGATTCGAATAATACTATAGAAAATTTTAATGATTATAAATTTTATTCTAGTGAAGAAGAAGATTATACTCAATACTTAAATAAGTATTTTGAAATAGATGCTTAATATACTTTTTTTTTTTTTCTTTGTTCATGTTTTATTTTTATTTCATTTTATTTATATATTTTTTTTTTTCATCACAGAAATAATAACCAAAGAAAATAATTTTTTTTTAAATATTTTAAAATTTATTATTTATTTTTTTAAGTTTAAACTTTAATTTGTTATTTTATCAATTTTTTTAATACAACATAAAAAAAAAAATTTTTATATAAATTTTTTTTTTTTTTCTGTGTAATTATTGATACTCTTTTTTTCACATAGGAAGACATTGTATTTTAACAACGTAAAAATTAATTTATGAAAATTAATTTTATCCAAATTTAAATTAATAAATGAGAAAACAAAAAATTTATGGAATTCTTTGACAAGAAAATTTTCATAATTTTTTTTAAAAATATTTTTTAAAATATATAAATCCTTTTTATTTTTTATTTTTATTATATGTAACCTAAGAAGTCTTTTATATATATCTAAAATTATATTTTCATTTAACTTGCTTCTTTTGAATGTTTTTTGTTCATATAATAAGGCAATAATAAGATTTACATAAATATATTCATCTGTTAATGTTGGTTTGTTTTTTTTAATAGCATTTTCTTCTATACATTTCTCATCTGTGCTATTGTTACACAATTTTATATTATGTATATTACATTTTCTGAGTATTATATTAGAATTCTGTTTTTTTAAGAAATTTCTGGATTCAATAAGTAATAAAGTATTTATTAACTTAATAATATTGTTTCCTTTACATATCATAAAAGTTATAAAATCAAAATTTTTTATTTTTTCATACAGAAAATCAAATATCAACATTTCATAATTTAAAAGAGAAAAGCTAATTAAAATATTAATGGAAATTATGCAAGAAAATCCTTCATATTTTTCTTTTATAATTTCTCTAAATAATAAAAAGAGTTCTTTATCTTTAAAATTATTCTTTGCAAAAGTAAATACTATATTTTCTAAATGTGATGGTGCTATGTTATATATGTTAAAGTCATTTTTTCTATCATTTCTACAAGAATTTTTTAATATTTCTTTTTTTAAATGTTTTATTAAATAAATGTTTTCTTCTTTTAAATAATAGTTGCATCCATTTAAAATATATGCAAGATTCTTATTTGTGATATTTTTCATTTTTTTAATTCTTTCATACATTTCTTTATAGAATAATAATACTTCTTTACTACTTTCTCTATTAAACATTTTAGAGCAACTCATAAATAGCCTTACCACGCCGTCATCATTTAAATATTTTATAAAATTTTTTAATAAATAACTAAACCCTTTGACAAGTTTTAAATAACAATTTGAGTTATGATTATTTCTTTCTTTATGTTCTAATTTGTTGTTAATTAACTGGTTATTTATATTTTCTTCATTATTAGAATAATAAGGTATTTCTATTTCGTTATTTAAATAATCACTTTTATCTGAATTTAAACAAAATTTTTTATTTTTTTCATTTTCTTTATCTTTGCAATAAAAATAATCTTGTATATCTTTCACTTCACAAATTTTATCAAATATTTTTACATTTTTTATAAAATCCAAATTGATATTATAATTATGTTCTTTTTCATCATAATTCATACATTCATAAAATAAATGATTTTCGTCTTTCTTTTCAGCAAGTTCTTTTTTGTTCTTTATCCTTAATAAATATTCTTTCCTAGCTGATATACTTAATTGATTTTGTAAAATGTTAAAATTTGCATTTTTTAATATATTAAAAAAATTAATTTGGTTAAATATCTTAATTATTTGCAAAGTTTTTAAGTAGAAGTTTTCATTATAATTCTGTTGTATTTTTTTGATAAAGTCAATATTCTTTAGATATGATTGAAATGTGCTTATAAAACAGTCGTTGCACTTTTTTTCATTTTTGTATAAAAAAAAATCATTTAAAATAATATTAAATTGAATGAAAATTTTAAAAAAATAAAAAAAATCATTGCTTGTCATATACTTTTTTTTTTTATATATTTTAAATTTGTTATAAGTATACAATAGTAATGATTCTAAATTGAACAGATGAATGTAATCATCAAAACATTTTACACTATTTATATTTATAATTTTTCTTCTTTTTTCTTTTTTTTTTATTTTATCAAGATAAACATTGAATAAGTTGTAATGTTTCAAATTTTCCTTTAATAACTTCTCTTTTACTTCACTTATATTATTATTTATAATTTTTATGTTTTTGCTTGATCCTTCATTCTTACAAGTATCCTTTATTTCATTTTTAGATTCTACACATATCCCTTCTTTGTCATAATGTTCCCTTATATTCTTTTTTAACAATAGGGAAAAAAACCTCGAATTTGTATTATTTGAATGAAGACAATTTAAAAAGTTATTAGTAAAATGTGATATAAGGAAATTTGTAAAAACAGTTTTTTCATTCCTTATATTTTTCAAAAATTTCATATTATATATTTTTTATTTCTATTTTTTACAAAAGCAGAAAAATTGTAACGTTCAATCCTAAATAATAGTACTTAGCATGCCTTCATAATATGTTTATTTATCATTATTTATGATGCTTTATAATTTTTTTTATAAAAATATTAGTGTTTTCATATTATTTTAAATAAAAGTAATTCATATATATTCTATTTAAATGCTTCTATCAAGCTATTCATTATAATTTCAAAATGTTATTTTTCTTTTTTTTATCATCACCATTTTAATGGTACATTGAAAATTAAAAAAAAAAATTTAAATAAAAAGAATATTAGAAAAAAAAGCAAAAAAACAAAAAATAAAAATAATAAAAATTTATAATATAGATAAAAATTAAAAAAGAGAAATAAATAAGATAAAATAATAATTATAAAAATAATAATTAAAATTAATACATAAGAATAGAAATAATATTAAAAATAAAAACAAGAAAAAAAAGTAAATAGTAAAAGACTTGAAAACAACACAAATAAAAATTTAATGTTTAACGAAAATTTTACGTTTACAAAAATATATTTTTTTAAATAAAAGAAAAAAAAAATAAAAAAGCTTGTGCCCAAAAACAAAAAACGTGAAATATCTATAAAAGGTGAAAAATGAGAAAAAAAAAAAATACAAAAAACAACAAAAAAGGCAGTGATTATGCTTTAGTTGATGAATCAGATGAAAGTAAAAATGACGAAAGTGATATTGAAAATGAAAAAGAAGAGGAAGAGGAAGAAGAAGAAGAAGAAGAAGAAGAAGATGAAGATGAAGATGAAGATGAAGATGAAGAAGGAGACGATAATGAAGAAAAAGAGGAAGAAGAACAGGAAGAAGATGACGACGAAGATGATGAAGATGAAGAAGATGAAGAAGATGAAGAAGATGAAGATTATGAATTAAAAAATTACGGTATAGCTCTTGAGATGCCTAAAAGAAAAAACAGGGGAAAAAATATGAAAAAATTAATTGGTGAAGATTTAGAAAAGGATGAACAGTTTTGGAATGATAGTATGTGGGAAGAAGAAGAAATTGATGAAGAGTATGTAAACTCAGAAGGAGAAGAAGAATATAAAGACGTAACGGACTCTGATTTTGATGATGATGAAGAGGAAGAAGAAGAGGAAGATGAAAATAGAAATGAAAATGAATTTGATGAAGAGAAAAAAAAGAAAAAAAAAATATATTCCTATTTAGAAAAATTAAAAAAACAAAAAAAAAATAATATGCTAAAATATAACTATATGAAAAAAAGAAAGTTTAATGAAACAGAAAATAAAAATAATAATAAACTTGAAGAATGTGATGAGGAAATGAAATCAGAAGAGAATAAAAAAGATGAAAATTTGTATGACGAAAAAATGTTAAAAAAAAAAAAAAAAATGGAAAACATGTATTTAATGTTAAATAGATCTACGAGAGATACCACGAGACAAAAAACAGAGCAAATGCAGCAGCTTTCTGAATTAAGAAGAATAAAAAAAGAAAATCGTTTTAAAAAATTTTACGAAAGTAGAAAAAGAAAAAAATCTATGCAAAGAGAAATGACAAGAGAAGAAAGACTTGAAGAAGCAAAATTAACTGAGCAATTTAATATTCAATCACTACTACAATTACAAGCTTGGGAGGAAGAAAAAAAAAAATATATTGAAAATAAGAAAATTATATACCATAAACCTAAAAGTGTTTTTATTAGTTATTCTTATTCTAAAAATATAATTAATCCTTTAAGTGAAAATTTGAAATATAATTTAGATCTCTATTATCCTAATAAGGAAGGAGAAAATATAAATAATGTTTTAACAGAAAATACTATATCAGTTAATACGAACATATTAGAAAATGATATAAAAAATAACTGTGATATAAATAAAATGAATGAAAATATAAAAATAGATGATTCTTTAGAACAACCTATTCAAAGTAAAAACACGATTGACAAAGAACAAATGAATGAATCAAATATCCAAACTGCTAAATTAGAAGAACTAAGTAAAAAAGAAAATAATGAAAATGATAAAGTAATAATTGAAAATATTAATGAAAATATAAAAGTAGAAATGGAATTTTTTAATGAGAAAGATAATATAAAAAATGAAAATTTGAATGAAAACAAGAAAATAAATATTGAAAATTTAAATGAATGTGAAGATTTAAATATACAATATTTAAATAAAAATGATGAATTAAATTTTGATATTTTAAATAATGATAAAAAATGTGTAAATAAAAACTCTTCTAAGTTATCAAAAGAAAAAGAGAATAATATCTATATAGAGGAAAAACAACTTTACATTGTTACAGATTATAATGATTTAAAAATGTATAGTAATTATAATAATAATAAGGAAACATTAGAGAAAATAAAAAATAAAAATAATATTTGTGCAATAACAAATTTAGAAGGAAAATATTTTGATCCATTAACAAAAAAATATTATTATAATGCAGAGGCATTTAAAATTTTAAGATTTTTACATCATAAAAAAGTTTATGATGAAGTTAATAATCAGATTTGTCTTATTGTTAATCTTTTTAAAAGTAAATTAGACGAAATTGAAGGTAATGTTGAAAATACTACTTTTGATAATACTTTAAAATAGTTTTTATTTTAAATACATGTTTTCATACTGGCATACATTGTATTACTAATCTTTATTTTACAATTTATTTCTTATTTTATTTTTCTCCATATTTTTTTTGAAAAGTGTTGATAAAAGAAAAATAATAAAAAACACTACGCAATAAAAGTTATTTTTATCCTTTTTTTTCTTTTTTTTTTTTATTTTAAAATTATTTGTTTTTATTCCGTTTTGATTTCTCTTTATTATTTTAAAATGAACTTTTTTAGTAGAATAAATTATACTCTAAAAAAAAAAATTATTATAAATGGGATATACATAGTATGTTTATTATTTTTTTATAACTCTAAAAAGGAATACTATTGAACACAACAAACAATCAAAAATGATGTAACGATGTTGAAATAATTAAAATCAAAGAATAAAATTATATTAAAGATAAAACATAATTTGATAATAAGAAAAATATAGAATATATATATAGTTAATAATATTAATTCATTTATAAAAAATTTTATTCATTTCATTATACTTGCATTTTTTATTTAAAAAGGTAAATTCATATTCTTAAAAATAAAAAGGGGCTTTAATAATGTATACTTAAAGTAACTATAAAATTTATTTGAAAAAAATATATTGATAATGTTATGAGATAAATAATATCATACTAGTATTTATAATGTTAATATTACTCAATATATATTATCATTACTATTAATAGGACCACTATATTATTATTTTATTTCATTATTATTTTTTTTTAATATTTATTTCAATTTATTTATTTTTTTTTTTTTTTTTTTTTGTGCACCTGGTTGCCTATATCTCATTTTGTTCTAAAGTGTGTGAATACCTATAAGACATAATTTATTTTATTTTATTTTTTTTTTTTTTTTGCACTATTAAAATTTTGTTTTATGAATTATGAATAATATATAATTACTAATTAAAATTTAGAAATTACTTTGTTATGAGATCATTGATTATAAAAAAGATACAAAACTATATTTAAATTGTATTATGGATAATTTTTGAAAAGGTGAATATATATATTTTTTTCTATATATTAATTATTATCGATAAAAATTATTAGATATATATAAAAGTAAGATTATAATATATATAAAAACTTAATTTTGTATGAAAATTTAAAGAGCTAAAAAAAAAAAAAAATTGAAATAAATTAGAAACAAAATATTATTCTTTCAAGTTCATAATTAAAATTACAATAATCTATTTTATTATTTATTAAAATTTAAGGAAAGTGCATTTGAAATTATATTTTTTATTATTAGTGTAACTATTGTTCTATTTTTTTAATATTTTTAGAATTTCATAGAAAAAACATGACATATTTTAAAATTTTATATTTTAGATAATAAATGGTAACTTATATTATAAAAAATCAATCATATTTTTAAGGTTAGAATAAAATTTTTTTCTTAATTTTAAAAAAAAGTAAAACAGAACAAATCAACTGAAATTTTTTTTTTTTTTTGTAACAAGTAAAAATACAAATATTGTAAATGAAAATTTTATACATTTTTTAAATATATTCACCTAAATAAAATAAATATTTTAACATCTTTTATTTTCTTTTTCTTTTTTAATATTTTGTACCAGGAGCTAGAATATGTTAAAGTTCTACTTTCTAATTTTATTATGTGTTCGTTAGAAACCTAAAAATAAGAAAAAAAAAAGAAGCTTTAACTAAAATATAATATGAATTATATATATATATATAAATATATAATAAAAATTTAGAATTTCTATTAATAGATTTTATTTTTTATATATAGATAAGGAATTTATATATAGAAATATATATATTTATATATTTATGTTTATTTCTTTTTTTTCTTACACTCTTCTATATTTATTTTTAAAAATTTTTTATCTTATATATTTTTATTTTTATATTGTTTTGTATTGTTTAGAAGTATTTATAAATTAATTTTTTTTCCTATTAATTTTATTATATTATATTACTAATTTATGTAAAATATGTTGTCAAATAATTTTATTAGTCTTATTCTATTATATTTTATAAATTTTATATATATATATATATATTTAATGAAATAAAATTTTCTTTATTCTTTTCATAAACATATATTTGGTAGTTTTTTTTTTTTCACTATATATATATGTATATATATAAACTAATTTTATATTATCTTTTTTTTTAATATATATGAAACTTTATTTTTTTTTAGATTTTTTTAAAATATCCTTTATGCATTTTAAAAGAATTTTTTTTTGAAAAAAACATATTAAGAAGAAATGAAAATAAAATAAAAAATTATGTATATAGTAATAAATCAAATTATCGTCAGTTGGAAGAGAAGAAAAATATTTATGATATTGGAAATTTAAAAAATTTATTATATTTTCAGTCGAAATTGGATAAAACTATAAGAAAAAAAAATTTAGAAGCTAAAAAATTAAGAAAATTGCATAAAGCTGCTAAAAATGGAGATATTATTAATAACATATCTAATAATGAAGAAAAGGAGAACAATGAAGAAGATATAAAGGCTAATATAGAAAAAAAACAAAAGTATACAGATATAAAATATTTAGACAACAAAAAAAAAGAAGAAAAAAATATAAAAGAAAGTCAGATACATTATTCTGATAATGATAGAAATATAGAAAAGGATATTTCAAAAAATCATTTATCTTATTTGAAGAATGATACCATCCCATATGAAACAAATGAAAAGACTAATTTAAATTTAACTCAGAATGAGGAAACTTACAAGAATAAATTAGATGAAGAAATTAATAAGACTCAAGATGATAAATTTATAAAAAGACATGAATATTCCTATAGTGTTCCAGATTTAAAAAAAAATAAAAATATTAATAGTCATGAAGATACAAATTTTAGTAATATACTTCAGAATTTAGGTTTTTATAAACCTATAGAAGCACTAAAAAATTATTTTGGATATTTCAGAAAAAAAAATAATGAAAAGAATGAAACAAATGAAGAAAAGAATGAAGAAAATGAAAAAAAGAATGAAGAAAATGAAAAAATGAATGAAGCAAATGAAAAAAAGAGTGAAGAAAATGAAAAGAATAAAAAAGAGATAAAAAATGGTCAAACTTTAACTGGGGACAAAAACCATGGGAATACAAACAAAGTAAGTAACCAAAAAACAGAGAATGAAAATCTAAAAAACGAAAATGATAAAGTAGAGACTATAAAAAAGGAAAGTAAAATACAAATAGATAAAGAGGAAATAAAAAATGGAAAAGAGCAAATAAAAAACTTAAATGGAGAGAATAATGATGAAAATGACGAGATAAAATTATTGTCTGAAAGTAACAAAAAAAATAGAAAAAATGATATTCATGAGCATGTGTATAATATAATTGAAAAAAGTGCATCAAAAAAAAATTTTAATTTAAGAAGAAAAGATCTTAAAGAATTATTAGATGTTAATGAATTAGTTAAAAATATAAAATCGGTTTTAGGTATCAAATCAAATATACATGAAAAATTTGAACACGAAAAATTAATATTAAAAGATTGCAATTATGAATCATTTGGTCCTGAATTTTGTAGTGTTGATGAACAAGCAAAGGAAACATTGTGGGAATTTGAAAAAAAGAAAAACTCTGTCTTTTTGTTTATAATATTATTTACTTTGATCTTCAGTTTGGCTATCCAAAATATTGTTTATTTTATTGAAAAAAGCGTCAGAAATTCAAAAGACCAATTTAGAAAAGATCTTCTTAATACAGCATTTAGACAAATATCTTTAATAACAATAATTAATTTAACAATCTGGGGAATACTTCAATCAAATATTGCTGAAGCTTTAGATGAAATTATTTTTAATGATGTAAGAACATAAAATTTTCAATGAAAAGAAAAAATGAAAAGAAATTAATTGTAAATTTATATATATATGTACATTTTATTTTTAGATATTACCAAAAGAAAGAAATGTTGATAAAGTTCTTCATAATGTTGAGCCACTTTTAGAAATAATTTTTGAAAAAATTCTTTTTATTTCTATGAATTTTTTAGTATGGTAAATGAATAAACATTATATGCATATACAATATTTATAAAATAATATTAAAACTATATATTATCCTTATATTATTATTATTATTATTATTTTTTTTTTTAGTTATTCTATATTTATAATAAATATACATTTTGTAACAAGAAAAATATTAAAATGGTTTTCAGAAGCTGATAATTGTGATGTTTCAAATGTAGTAAAAGAAATGAAAGATTCCAAAAGAACATGTTTTTCTAATTTTTTTTTTTTTAAGAATGTAAGAAATTCTAAATATTTAGCCCACAGGTAAATTATACATATATGAAAAAAAGAAATGGTTTAATTTTTTTATATGATGATGCATATATATTTTTAAATCATATAAAATAAATTTTCATATTCTAATGATAGATATGATTTTTCTGAAAATGTTGATGCTATAAGTATTCCTGGTCTAGATCCCAATGGATATTACTACTATGAGTATATGAGAGCTTGTTTACTAAAATACAATGTCAAATTAATAAGAATTCCAAATGCCGTTATATTATTTTTAATATTTATATGTATTTCTTTAAGGTATACAATTAAGAAAATTAAAATTTTTCAAAATATATGTAACAAAAATATTATATTTTTTTTTTTTTCTTTCTAGACCATTTTTTAATATAAGATTAAAAGCAGAAGTTATTTTTTTAAATACTTTATCAGTTATTTGTATTTTGGGATTGATACTTTTATTTTTTTACGTAAAAAAGGAAAAACATATGTTTATGTAGATATATTAAATTATATATATATATGCATTATTTTATATATCATTATTATATTATCTATTAATTCCAAAAAATATAAACAATTTTTATTTTTAATAATTTTAATAGTTGTATAACATAGATAAAAAGTTATTACCAAAAGACATTTCAAAATATTTACTAAGTAGATATCATATTGAAACATCTGAACAAAGTAAAAAAGATATTATCCCTTTTTATAAATTAACAAAACAAAAAGTAAAAAGAAAATTATATATATATATATATATATATATAAATTTTAATAATTGAATAAATAATTTATTATAAAAATTCAAGTTAATTTTTTTTATAAAATTAATTTTTTTTTTTTTTTTAGTCTATATATCCCTCTACATTAAACTATTTTTTTTTTAAAACAACATTTCCAAACAAACATGAACAATTATTTTATTTTTGGGGAAATGGGCCACCTCTAATTAATTTTATTTTTCAAGTTAAAAGAAGAAATAATATATACAATAAAAACTTTCTAGTTTTTAAGAATAAAAAATTATGTTAAGAAAATAATTGTGAACTCATGTATTCATATATTTATTTATTTATTATTTATCTTCAGACATTGTGTTTTTGCTTTTTAATTATATTATCATGTTGGATATTCTTATTGAGAGTAGATAATATAACTTGGTTTCAATTATATAGTTATGGAAGTATTTCCATATGTTTATGTATTTTAGTTTTTTTCTATATCCTAAAACATATAATTTATTATAATATTATGATAAGCAAAACTGGTTATTTAATTGATACAAAATTATTAGAAAAAGTAAAAAAAAGAAGAAAAAATAATAACAAAATTTAATTACTTATGATAAATATATGTATATATTATGTTATCTTTTTTTTGTTTTTTAGGTATGGGAGTTTGAAAGATCAGACAACATAAAAAGAATATCAGAATTTATTGATGCTATAAAAATAAAGGTTAAAATTATTTTTCTTTATTTTTATATTCTTTCTATTTTCTATGTTTTCATTTTTTTTATTATTTATTTTATTTTATTTTATTTTTCTTAGTCTACTTTGCATGCTTTAAAAGAAGGAGGAGAAGTATTTTGGAGACAACTATTAATTAAATCAAATACAGTACCATCAAATATACAGGAAAAAATGTTTAGTATATGGGTAGGGTTAGATGAAGAAAATAGAGGTATTATTGATTCAGCAAAAATCTTAAAATTTTTGAAATCACAAGGAATTAATTTAACTTCAGAAAATGACATTAAGGTAATGTTTAAAAAAAAAAAAAAAATAAGAAAATATGAATACAGACAAATTTAAAAAAAAAAAAAAAAGAGGGATAAACAATTTTAAGCGTTTACTTTTTAATCATTTTTCAGGAATTCTTGGAAGTATTTGATAGAAATAATAAAAATGGATTAAATCAAGAAGAATTTTTTGTTCTTATTATTATAGTCAAACAAATATTAGTTGAACTATTAGATATTAATGCTGTTCAAGTAAAGAGAATATAGATTAAAATAAAGTTAAATTTTTTCTTTTTTTTTTTTACTTGTGTTATTTTTTATTTTAATTTATATTTTATAGTCATTATTTGAAGAAGTCTACGGTATCCCATGGAAATCTTTATCAGCTATTGATGTAAACAGTTTAAAAAAAATATTATCAGAAGTAAGAACTAAAATATTTTTTTTCATTTTTATACCTTTTTACATATTAGTTTTACATTTAATCGGTAACGTTCAAGTCGCTACAATTATTATATCTTATTTTGTAAATTTTAACTTTTTAGTTAAATTTGAAATGGCCACACGGAAAAGTAAGAAATTTGATTGACTTTGTTTGCGAAAATAAGAAAACAAAATATGTGAGTGCTGAATATTTTATTAAGCAATTGATAAATATTGAAGAAGTAACATTACAACCATTTCACGTAATAACTCTTAAAGAAAAAATATTTATAAATATTTTTATTCTATTGTTTAATTTAAAATTAAAAATAAAAAATGTGTTTGTATTATTATTTTTACCAAAATATATAAAAAAAAAGATATTTTAGTGAAATAATGTATATATATATATATATTTAATATATTATTTAAACGTAAAACTTTTCTTTTTTTAGTCTCCATCAGACACAAAATAAAAGTGATTAAATTGGGCTTTGGATTTTTTTTTTTTCCTTCCATCATTTTCTATATTGTTTTAAATTGACAAAAATATTGTAACAGTAGCTGGATATGTGTTCGGCAGTAGAAAAAAAATTATATAATTTTCTTTTTTATTGTATATAGAATAATAAAATTATATTAATGAAATTTTGCATTATTTTATTTATACTCCATTTCCTACTTTTTATTTTTTTAAATTCATTAAATATTTATATATATTTTTTATTTATAATTTCATTTTTAATGTTTTTTTTTTTTTTTTTTAATCTTTCGTTTTTCTGATTTATGTTTTTAATGTACAATTTTAGAAATTTACTCTTTTTTCTTTAATTTTTTTGTATTTTTTTTTTTTTTAAATTTAACTTTCATCATTTTAATTTATTTTGTTTTCTTTATTCATTTTTTTTTTTCATTTTTATACTTATTTATAAAATATTATGTATTTGAAAAATATATCTCTTTAATTTCTGTATTTCCAAATGAATTACTTAGTAAAAAGAGGTATTTTAATATTTTAGTAGAAAAAGAAAACTTTTTTTTTTTGTGAAAAAAAGTAAAAGTTTTTTATATTTTGAAGATTACATCTTTTACATATATGGATAAATATGAGAAAATATATAGATGCATCTTATAAATGTGTTTTTTAATGTAGAAATAAAAAAGAAAAACAACAGTTTCAAATATATATATATATATATTTTTTTTATAAAGTCAAGAAAATATGTATAAAGGAATGGTTTTGAAAAATGGTTTTGTATGAATCGTATATAGCCTTAAATAAACATATAAAAAAAGAAGACGTGAAGAATTTAATGAAAAATTTTAATTTTATAGTAAATAAATATAATGGTAATATAATAAATATAAATGATTTAGGTTGGAGAAAATTTGCCTTTTGTATAAAAAAGCCGAAAGTAGGTACATTCCATTTTGCTAGATTTTATTGTATTACATTTTATTCTAATAGTAAGAGCATTAAAGATTTAAATGAATTTTTTCATAGTAATACTTTTATTTTAAGATTTTTAAATGTTAAAATGAAATATAGATCAAATTTTTTGGTTGCACCTTTTTCTCATATAAATGAGTAGGAATTTATAACGCAAATATATTAAAAAAAAAAAAAAAAAAATTTAAGTGGAATGCCTTTTTTTTTTTCATATTATTCTATTCTATTAACTTTTTTTTTTTTTTTTACTATTTTTTTTCTTAAAAAGACTAAAAATAAAAAATTATGTTATTTTTTTAAATATATATATATTTTAATAAAAAATACATAAATTTTACATTGCAACTATATATTATAATGAAATAATAAAAACATTATATTTTAAATCAATTAGATGGTATAGAGTATTAATTCAAAAGAAAAAAAGAACCTAAAATATTTTACATAAAAATTAGACGAATCAAATTTTACTAATATAATTTTTCTAATAAAATTATACTAATTCCTTTATTTAAATCGGAAGAAATGATCCACCTAATATATATGTTTTTAATAATTAATATTTTAATTATATTTCATATGAATTAATAGATAGAAAAAAATTGGGTTTTTAAATTTTCTTTAATAATTTGTATTGACAAAAAAAAAAAAAAAAAAAAAATAGAATTTATACAACCCATTTTTTTTTTGCATTTTCCCTTTTAGTTTTCTTTTTTTATGTCAACTTTTTTATTAGAATCGTTTGGTGTGTTTTCTTCATCATTCAATTTTTTTTTTCTAGATTTTTTACTGTTTTTTTTTTTTAAAAGCTCATAAATATCAATACACATATCTAATGTTTCACCTATTTGCTTGGTTGTATTTTCATCATCAAAAGTGTTTCTTAAATCTAGATGATCTTTATATTTGATATGAAGTTCATCAATTTTATTTTTTAATTTTTGAAAAAGAATTTGATTATTATTAGTAATGAATTCTAAAATAAATTTATCTGCATTAACAATATTAAAATAAGTTTTTATATTATTTACAAAACAGTACAACGCTATTTGAGAGGGAGTATATGTAAATGTGATAAAAAAATTTTCAATAACTTTCAAACAATCATTTGATGTGCTAATATAAATTTTATCACATATAGTTTCAAAAGAATTATTTAATTCATTATCTTTATTTATATATTTTTTAATATAATTTAAAAATTTATTTTTTAAGTAATAAATACATTCTTTAGTATATAAGAAATTCAACTCAAAATTTAAGGATGAGCAAACAATATTTTCATGCTCTAATACTTTATCTAAATTTATATCAATATCACTAAAAAATTCATTTATTTTATACAGTTTTCCATATCCTTCTAATTTTATTGCTAATATAATACAAGTAAAAATTAAAATACGAGGATCATATACTAATATTATTTCTTTTAAATAAAATCTGTTATATAATAAAATAGCACATTCCACTATTTGAGCTTTTAACATCTTTATTTCACAAAAATGAGTTAGTTGATAACAAAAATATAACTTCGTTTTTTCTATGTCATTATATTTAGGTATACTAATTTTATAATTTTTAAATTTTTCTTTAAAATCATTATATTTTTTTAAACATACATCATTTATTTCTTTTTCATTTTTGAAAAACCATTTCTTAATATGTGATGTATCTTCTGGGTAATTCATATTTTTATTAATATATTAAGTAAAAAAAAAAAAAAAAGCTCTTAAAAACATAATGATATATATTTTCTTAAAATTTAAAAATAAAATATATGTTTTATATAAATTTTATATTTTATATGGAAAAATTAAAAAAAAAAAATAATAAATGTTTGACTATTTTTTTTTTTTTTCTTATAATTTTAATTAAAGAAATATAATTTCTTTTTTTTTTTATTAAGTTCATATTCATCATTTATATTTTATATATATAAAATATTAATTTCAAAAGTGAAGAAATTACTTCATCATTTAGTAACAAAAATTAAAAGATAAAATAAAAATATTACAGGAATACATAAATTCAAATTTTACTAAAAAACAAGGTGACTAAAAGGATTCCTAATTAATAACCCAAAATTTTTCTTAGTTTTTCTTTTATTGTTTTTCTTGTTAATTTTTTTTTTTTTCACTTATAATTACCTTAAAAAATTAAGATAAAGCATAATTTTTCATATATGTTTTTATATAAATTTTTTTCTTTTACAACTTTACTTTCTATAAAAGTAAAATAAATAATTTAAAAAAATATTACCAGAAGAAAGTAGAATATAGAATTAATACAAAAATTCAGACTTAATTTGACATTTTTAAGAATACTATTTTTTTTTTTCAAAATGATTATAAAAAAACAAAAAAAAAACTTGATACGTTTTACATGGTTAGCTTTAGTAATAATACCCAGTTTCTATTTTAAAAGCTTAGTTTTTGATGTAATACAGAATATTTATTTTATATTAATAATTAATAATAAAAAACATTTTATATAAAAATGCAAATTAAAAATAATAAGATTTATATTTTATATTAATAATATACACATTTATTTTTTTTTTTAAATATGGAAAATATATCTTGTTTAATATTTTTAATTTGGTTTTATTATTTCACATTTAATTTATTTCATTCTATTTTTTAATTAATTTTTTTTTAATTTTTTTTTTTTTAGAATTTTTTAAGTCTCAAATTTGATAAGTATAAAAAAAAGATATATAGCATAAATTCTATCAATAAAACTTTACCAAAAAATAATATTGAAGAAATAAATAATTATTTACATTATAATAATTTTCATTAGAATAATTTAATAAACTTTTAAATTACAATGGGCAAATTAATTAAAAACAAAAAAAAATATATTGTTAAAAATATAGATAAAAATATTTGAAATATACAGAAAATTTGTATTATCTAAACTTATCCTAAAAAAAAAGAGTGCGATAAAAGGAAGAAGAAAAATTAAAATATAAAAAGTAATAAAAATGCTTATTTATATAAGAATTGTTATTTTTTTATTTTAATTTTATTTAATTATTTGTTTTATTCTTTTTTTTTTTTTTTAAACTAGTAAATTTAAATATCTTTAGAAATTAATGATACATAATATTATTTAAAAAAATGAAGATGGAAAATTTCCTATGACCATATATTCCTATTAATTAGTAATTATTTGTTTTCATATTTTTTTAATATATATTTTTATTTCTTTTCTAATTAAATTATGAATAGTATTATATAAAATGATAAGAAAACTGTTGTATATATTAATAATAAGAAAATATATTTTTTTTTTTAAAATAATATGTAAAAGTATAGTTAAATACTGATAAAAAAGAATAAAAAAAGAATAAAAAAGGACATTGTAATGCTTTTTTTTTTATTTACTATGCAAATAATATAATATGTAGAACTTATTTTTTCATATTTAAATATTAACTATTAAATATTAAATATGTTGTCTTAATTTATTATAGCATTTTATTTGCTTTAATTTTTCTTATAGTGAATTTAAAAATAAGAGGAGATTTTCCAAATTTAAAAAATAAGTAAAATAAAATGTTTAAGTATGAATTATGATTTATGAAATAAGAATATTAAATAAGCTTATATATATAAAAGAAAAAGTTTTTGTCTTATAATTGAAAAAATAAATTAATAACTACAATTAAAAATCATTTTCAAAAGAAATATAAACTTAATGTAACTATCTTCTCTTTTGGTGAAATATCTAGATAAATTAATATACAATCTTTTTAATAGAAAATTTTTAATTTTTTCATTACATTCAATATCAAGTGAAAAAGAATTTAGATTGTTAACGAATCGATTATTAAAAGAATAATTGAATTTTTTATTATCATTTATATTTAATAATAATTAAGCAATTAAATATATTTCTTATTTAGTTAAGAAAAAAAAAAAAAAATTAAATATAATAAAATAAATTATATATATATATACACCTTCATGTACTAGAATATAAAAATACCTTCCATATTTTCCTAAAGTTCCTTTATACTTTTGTTGTACTAAAATTAAATTTTTAATCATATATATGAATAATTTTTCTTGCAATTTTTTTAAAGATATTAAGAAAAGTTTAATTTATAAATATAAAAGAAAAAATAAAGAAAAAAAGATTAAATATATGAAAAACTAAACAAAATTTCTTTTTTTTTTTTTAAGCTACTACATTTATTATAGAAAAATATTTTTTGAATTATTTATATTTTTTTATAAGTGCTTAAAAATTTATTAATAATAAAATTGTTTGCTCTAAAATTTTTATATTTTTATTTTATGCATATATATATATATATATTTTTCTAAAAAGTTAACAGAACCATAGATATTATTAAAATAAATGGAAATGATATATAAGTAAAACAACATATTTTATAAAATTTTTATATTTATTAAATATCATGAAATAGTAATAAGGGAAATAGGGTTATAAAAAAAAAAAAAAAAATTATTTGTTATGAATAATTCTTTCTATATTAGGAGTTACAACTATTTTATGATCACAGTTACCTAAAAATATAAATTCTGAATTTTCTCTTATATAACAGCCAATTTCTTGAGAAAAAGTACATGCTGATCCTTCATTAACATCAAATAATATGTCATTAATTTTCATTTTTATTTTTTTGTTTTTATAAATTATTAATTTTGCAAATTTTCCATTAGGTAATGTGTTTATATTGCTAAGTTCATATGAATATTTTTTTGACTTATTAAATTTTTTTTTTTCTTTTTTTTGTTTACTTTCATTTATTTCTTCTTTCTCTTTTATTTGTTCTTCATCACTTTCCTCTTTTTGTTTAATAGCAGGTAGCATATTTGGTAATTGAATATAAAAAAAAAAAGATTCTTTATTTAAAAGCATTTTTCTTATTTTCTTCTGTTTTTCATTATTAGTGAAAAATGGTAAAGTTAATGGTAAAAAGTGAGCATTAGGTGAAGCACATTTTTTATTATAGAAAATATTTTTACTTATATTATTTAGTTCATATATATTGATAGATGTTTTTTTTTTTTTTTCTATATTTTCATTATTGTCGCTTATCTTTTCTAAGTTTAGTAAGTTAATTTGGTTATTTAAAGATATATCTATGTTTTGAGAAGAAAATGCTTTATTAATTTTATTGTTAAAATTTTCTTTTTTTGTCTCCTTTTGTAAGTCTAGGCTGATAGTTTTTTTTATTAATTCTTGAATATTCTTATTATTTAAAGTTTCTAATTTATCCACTTCATCATTTTTTGACTTATTTTCGTTTTTTAAATTATCTATATTTGGAACAAATTTTTTTAAAGCTATATTTTTATTATTATTAATACCATTTTTTAATAAACTCGACTTACGTAAAGTGTTACTGATACTTCTTCTCAAGCTGTACTCATCATGTTTATATCTTTTATCCATTATTAGTTAATTTTTAATAATGTAGAATATTTTTGCTAATATACATGTATATATATTATATCCTTATTGTACTTAAATACTAAAATAATGGGAATAATAATTTTATGTAAACATTTTTCTTACTTTTTTTTTTAATATTTCATAAAGATAAGAATATTTAAAAAATTGAATTTTTGCTTGTTCTTCCAATAATATATATATATATATATTATAAATATATTTTTTTTTTCTTCATTTTTAATTTGAAAAAAAAAAAAAAATGAAATAAAATGTTTGTATTTCTTATTATATATACTATATAAAATATTTAAATTAAAAAATTTGAATGAAATAATTTATTCATATGTATGTAATACTTAAAAATTTTATGAATATATCAAAAAAAAAAAAAAAAATATTACATTGATGTGAAAATTAAAAATATCATAAAATTGCAGTTACAACTAAAATTCAAACTAAAATTATATTTAATATTAAAATAAAAATAAAAATAAAATAAAAATTTTTTTGTACTTATGAAAATTTTATGATTTTAATACAAATAGATAAAAAAAAATTTTATTACCTTTTTTTTTTTTTCGAGTTTTCATTTTAATGAAATATATTTTACTATATCGATATATATATATATATATTTTTAAAAGGTTATCTTGTATGTACGTTTTTTTTTTTTTTTAAGCATTTACTTTGTTTTGGTGAACAAACACATTTTCAAGTATTACTCTTTTTGATAATTCTTGCGTTTCGTTTGGTGGAAAAATGTAAATATTTGAAAAAAAATTAGATGGTTTTGCTTTACTGACATCAATAGAATAAGGACAAATAAATAATTTTTTATGTATTTCTTTAACATAAGACTTTTCATTAGTATACGATGGAAACAAAAAAATATCTGGTAATCTATTAGGATGAAATAGCAAATTATTAAATTTCGTTGTTTCAATATTATATTCAGAGGGATATGATGGAAAAAAAGAAAGTTGTCTTAAAATTTGTTCAAATAAATAAAATAATTTCATTTCACTGGGTCTACACAATAAGTTTTTACTTATATTATATACTATATCGCAAGATGTTAAAGCAATTTTTATTTCATTTATATAAATATAAGAAGGATTAGACAAAAAATGTACATTAGATAAATTATTACTTTTTTCATAAAAAAAAGGTGGTTGAGGTAATGGATAAATATTTATAGAATCATATATAGATGGAATAATAAAAAAATGAGTTTTTTCTAAATGCTCATTTTTTGCAATTTTTGTAATTTTTTTAAAAATATTATCATAAATAACATTAATATCTCCAATTTTTTGAATTGTTTCACTGAAATTACGAATAAATAAAAAGGGGCCAAAAATTAAAACTACATGAGGTGATTTTTCATTTACGATTTTTAAAAAATTGTTTAAATGGTCATTATAATCATTATCGTTATAAATATATCCATTGCAAATCATTATGTGTATGTTATCATTATTATATAATTGTAATATATCATCATGTGATTTACTATCTTCTTCTATTTCATTACAATTAAAATATTTTAATAAAAATTCTTTATCTATTTTTACATTCAAATGAGTTGGTAATCCAGCATATATGTTACTAACATAATATTTTATACTATATTGATTAATTTCTTTTTTTCCTTTTACAGCTAGGATTTGTCCTAAGAAAAAAAATAAATTTTTCATACCATTTAAATTTAATAATTGAGCTTTATCTCCATTATTCCATTTCATATTTCCTTCTAAAATAATGTTTGATTCACTTATGTTGATTTCATTATCTGTATAAATTCTACCAAAAATATAGCAATCTTCTTCATTCATGTTTAATATAGGACTTATTTCTATATTTAAATTTAACTTTTCAGAATACTTTAAAAATAATTCCAAAAATAAAGTTATTTTTTTATTTATACATTCAGATATAACATTTGTATCTAAACCTAAAAATTGATAATTTTCATTTATTGTATTTACATAGTTTATATACCATTGATATTTATTATTACAATTTATTCCATCTTTTCCCGCTAATTCAGTATTGTATTGTTTTACATATTCATACTCGTATATCATATTATCTTTTAGTAAGTTCCCATTTTTTAATAATATTTTATTATAATCCTCTAAATAATCTTCAAACAATTTGTGAAAATTATTTTTATGCTTATTTCTTTCAATAAAATCAAAAACATCTTTTAATTCATCACTTATACTGTTATCTGTGTAATATGTTTCTAAAAAATGTTTTATATCAGCTTGTTTTATATCCTTCATTTTTATAATTTTAACTTAAAAGAATATCAAAAATATTTAATATATATAATTATGTATGCATATAATACTAAATACAAAATATTTATAGAAAAAAGAGTTATATATATTATTCCTGAAAAGAAAATAAAAAAAAAGTGTATATTTATTTTTCTTTTCCTTTTTTTCTATTATTTTATTATATTCTCTCCTTTTCTGCTATATTTTTTTTTTTTTTTTCTTTTTTTTTTTTTTTCATTTGATTTAATTATTTTTATTTTATTTTACTTTATTTTATTTTATTATTATTTTTTTTTTTTTATTATATATTAATTTTTATCACTTAATTTTACAGTTTTTTTTTTTATATGTTGGCATCTATTTTTCTATTTTTTATCCATTTTTAATTTTTAATTAATAGAATCTTATTATAAAAAACAACAAACATATATATAAATATTTTAAAAGATGTGTAAAAATTAAATATTCACATATATAAACATTTGCGAATAAATATTATGATTTATTTTTATTAATTATATTTCAATATGTTAGACAGAAGAATCATTAAAGCAGAAATAATTATTTATTTAAGAAAAAAACAACAGAAAATTATATTTATAAAGTAATTTTAATAAAATAATGGCAAAAAAAAAAAAAAAAAAAAAGACAAAATATTTAAATAATTTTGAAAAAACTAAATTCTTTCCTTATGAAGATATATGGAGTTTTAATAGTGATAAATTAATGATCTTAAGTAAAAATATTAATTTTAAAAAATACAAAATTTAATAATAAAAAAACAATAAATTAATAATTTGGTACATTTATCTAATTAAATAGAAAAAACAAAAATTTTTTATTATTTTTATCATTCATTATAAAAGTTGAGTAATTAAGCCCTATAAAATTGTTTAAACATATTTCAAAAATAAGTACTAATATTTATTCTATACTTAAATGATATTATATTTTTATGTATGTAATAATATTATAGTGGTATCTTCGTGTATATAATATTTATAGCTTCAATTAATGACTGTAAATTCTTTTAAAGAAGTTACGTTTAGAAAAATAATAATTATTTCTAATAGAACTAGTATTAAAAATACTATTATTTTTATAGTTTCTATAAATTTATTAACTATTTTAAAATTTTCATTCTATATTTTTTAAACACATCATTTTTTTATTAGTTAAATTACAAGTGTAAATAATTTTTCTCTATATACCTTTTCGTTTTTCATAAACTATTTGGATAATATTTATTTGTTGTTTCTTTTAAATTATTTTATATTTGTATTTGATATTTTTGTAAAAAATTTTAATAAAAAAGAAATAATTTCTTGAAAAATACTTTTTAATATGCGAATTAAAATCTTTGTAGAACACATTAAAAAATTTCAATAATTTAAAAAAGTATATACACATTTTTAAGTTATTTAAGTAATTTTATAGGAATATACATTTTGAATTTACAAAAAAAAAAGGAAAAACATATATTTTGTTATCAGCACACTTCTTACTTGTTAATATTCACCGAATAAATGAAGTAGATAAAGATAGAGTATCTTAAGAATAGTAATTAAAAGTGAAGAAATGAATATAAATAATATAAAAATTTTAATTTATAAAAATGTAAATTATTAAAATAAATATTTTAATTCACAAAAAAATAAAAATAAAAAATTACTTTAAAAAAAATCAAAGAACGAATTATTTCCTGTGCTATTTAAAATTATTTCTTACTTTTTTGTTTCATAAAATACTTTTACTTTTTTTAAGAACTTTATTATTTAATATATTATGAAAAATTATGAATTTTTTAAAAAAATATATGATATTAAAGCATATGGTTCATTTTATTAACTACTTATAAGTTTATTTTTATTTTTTTTTCTAATGTAATTTATGTGAAATAAAAAAAAAAGAAGTAATTACAAAAAAAGAAGACACTTCATAAAAATAGGAAATATTAGGTTATTTAAACATATTTCTCTATATGCATTTTTTTATTTTTCAAATAATGTTTAAGTGAAACATTTGGAAAGCTATATAAAAACATATATAATTTCAATTTATGTAATTTAATAATAATAATAAAAAACCTACTGAAAAAGAAAACGAAATAATATATTTTTTCAATTATTAAGTGTATGTATTCTTATATGTTTTTATTTATAGCATTATTATATTTTTTGAATTTTTAATAAAGAATAGTAATATATGTTTCTTTTTAAATTAAATACTAAATAGGGGAAGTGTAGTGAAAGAATCTAAAATTTGTCTAATTCTAAAAATGCTATAAATCCTTTAATAAATAAAAACATAACTGTTAGGTGTATCAAATATATTAAAACACAGAAGTATCATATTTTATAGGTATCCTAGAAGTTGTAATATATATATATATATAATGAAAAATAACTATATTCAATTTTTACTATGAATAAATGAATCTTTAAAAAAAAAAAAAAAAAAATTATTCTTATGTATTTTAGATTAAAATAAAAAACTTATGAGGAAAAATGATATTTATCTTACAATTTAAAATTGGTTCATATAAAAAATATAAACTTATCTATTTTTATCTGCAATTATATATATAATATATTAATGATTTTTTTTAAGACAATATAAGAATCAAAGAATATTACGAATAGAAAGTCTAAAACACTTAAATGTTGATTAGAGGAAGTTAAATTCCATATCATTAAAATAATAATTTGATAATGTAAAAAAAAAAAAAAAAGAGTGAATTATAAGTTGAATTTTATAAATATATTGCATCAAAAATTTTTTAAAAAGGATATTTTAAATTTAAAAAGTAAAATCTTATGCCAATTATTTTTTTTATATAGTTATATTTTAGATATATTAATATATTATTTAAAATCACAAAGAATGAAAAAAGAAAAGAATTAAATAGAGTAAAAACATAAATATATAAATTAGAGAATCTATTAACAAAAAAAAAAAAAAAAAAATTAAATTCTATATAAAGATATTTTTATTTCTTTTATATAATATTTTTTTTCATAGAAGTAATCTTTAAAACTTAAAAAAATAGAGTAAATAAGAAATATGAATTTATTCAAAAGTTCATCAGTTAAATATGTATGTAAAAAAAATTTCGAAAAATATGTTTAAAGGAATTTATTATAGATTAAATTTAACAAATGCAACTTAGAAGAATAGATATATATAATTTTAATAAAATAGTATACGATAAAATAAAAACCATTCAATTAGATCTATGTAATAGATTAAAACATAAAAATACACATGTTAAAAAATATATTTTTTGATTATATACATTAATTTAGAATTTTTGTCTTTTTATTAACCTTTTTTTGTTTTTTTTTTCTTTTTTTCTTTTTTGTCTAACTTAAAAAATAATAATTTTGGAAAATTGAAAATACATTATTTATAATATAAATATTAGAAAATTATTATTATTGAAAATAGCTTATGTAGGAATATATTGTGATTCATTTATGGCGTTTTATTATAATTTATTTTTTTTATTTTTTGTTTTTTAACTATAAATTATTAGTTCCTTCAATGAAATATTTAACTCTCAGAAATATTAAATATATATATATTATTTATGCTTCCTTGTACATATAAATAGAATTTTTATTCTCTTATATATTTTTTATATCATATTTTAATTTGAAAAGTTCGTCTCTAAATTCGACAAATGAACTTATTAAAGCGGATAATGTTATTTGTTCGCTTGCTCCAGATGAACACCTTTCTTCAATTTCTCCTAAATTTTTAAGCAAAAGGCAAAAAGCAGAGTCTGGAAAATCATAAGTTATTACCATATCATATAAACATTTCATAATATCTTTTATTGAATAGCCTTTATTGTATTGCAATTTACTAACGAATTCATAAGATTCTTTTATGCTACTTTTAGTAAAGTGCTCTAAAATTTGTTTTATTTCATTAGGTAATGGAATATCTAAAGTTGATAAAATAATATTTTCATCAATCGTTAAATTTTTATGACTTAATGATACCACTTGCAAGCAATTTAAAATTCTTCTCATATCCCCATGTCCAACACGAATAAGACTTTCTAATCCTTCCTTCGTAACATTAACGTTTTCTGATTTAGCAATATCTAAAGCTTTGTTCATCATATATTCTTTTTTCAGAGGAGAAAATCTGAATGCAGTACATCTTGATTGAATAGCAGGAGTTATTTTATTAACATAATTACACAATAAACAAAAACGAACATTTTTAGCATAATTTTCCATAATCCTTCTCATTGCATTTTGAGCTGGAAATGTCATATGATCAGCTTCATCTAAAATAATTAATTTTAATGTTGTTTTCTCACAAGTATTATAATGATTTTTTGATTCAGCAAATGTCTTTATTTGATCTCTAATAACATTTATACCTCTATCATCAGAAGCATTTAACTCTAAAACAAAAGAACTTCTTGAATCTCCATATAATTCTTTACACACAGCTAAAATAGTTGATGTTTTTCCCGTTCCTGGTGGTCCATGTAAAAGTAAATGGGGCAATTCTCCCTTTTGAACAAACTTTCTTATTGTTGATATGACTTGTTCATGTGAAATTATGTCACTCAATACATTTGGTCTATATTTTTCTACCTGAATAACAAGAAAAAAAAAAAAAATAAGTAAAATAAATAAAGATAAAGAAGTTGCATTTAAAAATATAAAAAATGCCGTTTAAGTTTAATTAATATATATGTTCATAAAAAAAAATAATTAATGTTTGTAATATTATAAAAAATTAAACATAAAATATATATAAAGATATATGAAAAAAAGACATAAATTTAATAAAAATAAATATTTAGTTTCTGTAAATATAGATAAATAGATGTACCCAATATTTGTGTAAATATATATATAGGCATAGAAAATTATATAATTAAAATAAATAAAAAAATTAATAAACTTAAGGATGTGAAATTTTTCTTCTAGTTCCTAATTTTATATTTCATTAAAAATTAAGAACATAATATAATTTTATATACAATAGTAAAAAAAAAAAAAAAAGATAAAATAACTTATATAATAAAAATATGAAACATTGCTTATAAATAAATAGTTATTATCTATATATATATCTTTGTTAAAATTCTAGAATGATAAAAAAAAAAAAAAAATTAAAAATTATTGCAATAAAAATACGAAATAATTCAAAAATAAAATTGAAAATGTATTATTATCTTATTCTTTTATATATTTCAAAACTAATAATTTTTTTTTTTTCTATCATTTTGAACATTTTTCAGTATTTGAGATACTCCTTTCATAACATATATAATAGATCCATTTTATTTTCCAAATAAAAGTTAAAAAATGATTTAAAAAAAAAATGAAAAAAAGGAAAAGCATTAAATAAATAAAATTAATAAATTTATGTAATTCTTTAAAATAGTATTAATATAAAAAAAAAAAAAGAAATTGTAATCTACTTTTTTCTCACAAAAGTATTTATACTAAGATTTTTGTTCATACCCAAGGTGTGAGTTCCTCTGTTTTTTGGTTTTGAACTTCAGTCATCCTAAATGTTACTATACTAATAATTTAAGTAATTAATCATATAGAAAATATTGTTTTTAAAATAATTTAAGTAAAATAAAAAACACTACTAAATAATTATGTTGCTTTGTTTTACATAATATAAAAATAAAATTTTTAAATAATAATAATTATTTTTTTCCTTTTTAAAATATGTTTTGTCTTTCGAAAGAAATGGAATTTAATATTTTGTTATTTTTAGCTTTTTTTTTTTTTTTTTTTTTTTTTGCAATGAATGAATACATATTTATTTTTTTATTTATGTATGCATATATTTTTTTAAATAAACTTGAAGTTATATATATTAATATAAATTTATTAAAATTAAAAAAAATTAAATGAAAAATAAGAAAAAAATATTATGAAGAATATGAAATGCTTTTAATATTCTATCTATACTATAAAAAACTTTATTATATTTATCAAATATTTTAAAGAAATGAAAATATAAATTAATATAAATATTTTCTTTTACATAACGAAAATTATATTTAAATAATTTTTTTTTATTTAGAAAACTAAAATGTGTTTTAAAAATTATTTATGTAAATATTAAAAATATTTAATGATAATATATTCTAAAACTATTTTTTTCTTCTAAATAGTTTTATGCATAAAAAAAGATTTTAATATATATTATTATACTTCTGTTGATTGTATAGAAAATGAAAAAGAAAAAAAAAAAATATAATTTATATTATAATTTAAAAATATTTATCTGTCTTTAAAAATATATTACTATATATATTTCATTTCCAATTTTTACTTTGTTTTAAAAGAATAGCTGTATTTTCTATTTTCTTTTTTTTTTCATAGGAATCGTGATTATATTATAAGTTCCAATTTTTTAAAAAAAGTGAAATTGTATTTTTCTTTTTAAATAAAAAATTATTCTCAAAACATACAAAAGAATGTATCACATGCATATTTCAGAAATTAAAAAATGAACTTAAGAAATAAAAAAAGGGAAAAAAAAGATTAAAAATAAGTTGTATATATTTTTTGAAATATTATAAAAAAGAACATACTATTCTTAAGTACAAATAAGCAAAAAAAAAAAAAAAAAACGATATATTATTATCTATTACATTGAAGATAGGGAATAATGAACTACTAAAATAAAAATAGTACAATTATATTTAGGAAATTTTTTAAAATTAAAATTATATAATGTTTTTTTTACGTGTTTATTCTGTCATATTTTAATGCTTTAAATAAAAATAAAAAAATTATGTTTAGAATATAAAAATGTTTTTATTTAAGCAAAATAAAAATATATAATTGTGTTTATTACTTCATGCTTTATATTTTACCTAAAATATTTGTAAACAATATATGTACATATATGCATATTAATAAAAAATAAAAGACAATAAAATTTTTTCAAATTTAATTATTAACTTTATCTAATTAAAAAATTAAGAAAATAAAGAATTTAAAAATTAAATTTATTATAATTTTTATGTTTTTTGTTGAAATGCATAATAAATATATTATAAAATGGAAGTTTGAAAATTTTTTTTTTTTAATTTGAATACCTCTATCATAATTATATATGTAAGCTAGGAGTATATAATACAAAATTTTCAAAAGTTTTTAACTAGAATTTTATTTTTTTTCAAGTATATTTTTCATAAGAAACTTAATCAAAAAATTTCAAGAGAATTTTTATATTTATAAGATAACTGATGCTCTATGATAAATGTGTAGGTAAGAAAATGTTGAATTTTAGAACGATCATATAAAATAATCTCTCAATTAAAATTAAAAATATATAAATATAATTTTCCGTAAATAAAAAATGAAATAATAAAGTTTTAGAAAATATTACAAAATAAAAGAATTTCAATTTTTTTTTTGCAGTTCATACTAAAACAGTAATTAAATATGGAAGATATAATTTGTTTAAAGTTATTTAAAACTAGAAAAAGGAATAACAAAAACAGAATATATACAATTCTTCCAAATGAAAATAATGATGTTATAGCTTTATTGTACTTTAAAAATAATTATGAAGATGAAAAAAGTTTTAAATTATGTTTTAACTTTTTAAATAATTATAGTAATGATTGTTTATTAAATAATAATACAATAAGTTGTTTTTGGGTATATAGTAATATAGATATTTTTATAAAAAAGGAAAAAGTAAAACGCCAAATTCCTATTCTGGTTAAAATTAAGAGTTATTAAAATATAATATTTTTAAGTGTTTATTTCTTTTTTGTATTTTTTTTTTTCTTCTTTATTCCTTTTTATTAGATTTCACAGCAAAATAATCAGTTGAATTTTTATAATTTTATTTATATTAATAAAATAAATCCACTTATAGAAAATCATGAGATAAAGTATAAATAAATAAATATATATATGTAATTTAAAATTTTCACTTTAATAAATAAAATATTATACATATATTTATTATTTTTAGAATACAAGACAATGTACTAAATTTTAGTATATGTGAAAAGATACATGAAAATATAGCTGAAAAGAACAAATTATATAATTTTTATATTAGTATTGATAAATTATTTCATTTTGCCATATCCTTAAATGTAAGAATAACATAAATAAGAAAATTCACAAAAAAATAAAAAAAAAAAAATTTTTAATTATTTTTTTTTTTTTTAATAAATAGAAAAATTTATCTATTTTAGAATCATTCAACAAAAAATTTGTAAAAATAATATTAAATAAGGAAGAGTAAGCTACGGATAAAAAAAATGATAAAACTAATATATGTACAATATAGAAAGAAACATGTCTATATAATTTTGTTTTATTTAAATATAATAAAGCTAATATTTAATTGCATATATATTCCTTATAGTTCCTTTTTTATTATATTAAATGACATAGTATGTTTAAAATTTGCTACTTACGGACAAAGGTAAAATTATTTACTAAATGTATAATACAAATAGATTTATATTATTAATTTACTTATTTAAAAAATTTTAATGAAATATATTCATTTTATTCATTTATTTATTCATTTTTTTTTTTTTTAATGAATTATAGCTTAAAAATAAAAAATTTATTTGCTTTGCAAAATATTTTGATGAATATTGATAATTATATTTACTTCCAAAAATGTATTAGCAAGTAAAAATAAAATGACATTAGTAAATGTATAATAAAAATAACTAAAAACATATAATATAATTTAAATAAATTTTTTTTTTGAATCTTATGTAGAAGTAATTTTTTATTTCTTTTAACGTTAACACCTCAACAATTTTTACTAATCTATAGAGGAGATACTCCTTATTTAGCAATAAATATAAATAAATATTGTAATATTTTTTCTTTTTTTTTATTTCATTTTTTATTTGAGCGATTATATATATATAAATTATTTGTTTTATGAAATTTTTTTTTTTTTAGTATCTACCTTTTTTGTTGATTTTGAAGTTAGTCATGATTTATTAATTATAATATTGTTTGATATAAATAATCAGCTATGGTTCCTTAATTTAAATACGTAAAATCAAAGGAAAAATAAAAATATTATAAAATTATATAAATATAAGTCTACTATAAACAAAAAAGTTGACACCGATAAGAATATAATATTGTAAAATAAAAATTTAACTTTTTAAAAATCTCTGTCTACTTATATTTTTAACAAAATTCTTTGCTTTTCTGCAGATACTGCAATTTAAATTTTACAAGGGAAGAAAATAAAAATAAAATAATATTAGAAAAAGAAAAAATAAAAAATGTTGTAATACATTCACTAAATGAAAAACAAGAATCATATTATTACTTAGAAACCAAAAGAAATACAAAACATCATATAAAAGAAAATGTGGAAAAAGGAGAAAATTTAACTATACAAAAGAATAAGAACAACGTGAAGTTTAACTTTGAATCTTATTTTCCTAATTTTTTTAAATTAAGAGAAATAAAAGCATACATAAAAAAAGATTTAAAAAAAGACAAAGATTGCATCATATGCATAAAGAATTACAAAAAATTAGAAAGTTCAAAATATATTTATATAATCAAAGAAATAAAAAAAAAATTAAAGAAAGAAAACTTTTATCAAATAAGTAACTATGAAAAATTAAATAAAAAAAAATATTCAAATTATAGAAAAAATTATCATATTTTATATTTTTACAAAAAAAAAGAGTTATCCGATTATTATATTGATTTTTCATATTACAATAATTATGATTGCAAATACCAAACAAATAAAAGCATTAATAATTTATATGATTATAAAAAATATGAAAGTAATGGAAATACATTTAGAGAATTTTATTACAAAAGCTGTGATCATTATTTTAAGGATAAATATAACATACCTCAGAATGATGAAATTTACAAAAATATTGTTAATGAAAGAATAGAAAATGTTGACAAAAATGATTTAAAATTGGTCAAAGTATGTAATGGTAATGAAAATAATTATAATAACGAGAAAGATTTGATTAAAAAATCAAATGATAAGAAATATTTAAATGATGATTTCTTTTTTATAAATAATAATTACAAAAATTATCATTTTTATAATGTAGTAAATAATATAAATAATAACACAAACATTTATGATTTAATAAATTTGAATTTAGACAAATCAGTAAATAACTTGAACAATAAGCTACCGCAATACATACAATATATTCATGTTTATAAATATTTTTATAATATAAGGAGATTTTTTGTAATAAAAAAATGCAAAGATAATTCCAGAAGCTATTCTAGATATAAAAATACAAATAGAAATAGTAAAAATTTCCTATTTAACAAAAAATTACAAAGTATAAAGATTTATGTTTGTAATAAATATTTTATGATAGAAATTTTTTTATCATGTAAGAATAAATGTTATTTAATCGTTTTGAAAATAGAAGAAAAAATAAAATTTTTATTTATTTTGAAAAATTATAAATACTTTTACGTAAATAATAAATCCCATCCCATTTTTAATATTGATAACACTTTGTGTAAATTAATATTTAAAAGTTGTATTAGCACTCTAATAGATATTATTACATATAACAAAAAGACAATAGCTGAAAAAATTCTTAAAGTGAATAATTTAAAAAAAAGTTACCTTTATTTTATAATGATCTACAATAGTCTTTTAAATAAAGATATATACCTAATTAAAAAATGTCTAAAAATATTAAAATTTAAAGAAGCTTTATTATTATGTAGAATATTGTTCCATTATATTTTGAATAATTTTAATATGAAATTAATTTATTTTTATTTCATTAATTACTTTTCTTTCATCAACCATGTTTTAAACAAACGAGATAAGAAAAAGATACACAAACTTAAGAAAGAAATAAAGAAAAAAAAAGAATTTATATCAATTTATATGAAAATAACATTAAAAAAAATATTTGACATTGTAGATATTATTGCAAAGAAATATCTTTGTTTTCAAGACAATAATGAATCGAAATTCTCATTTAATCAAGAAATATTTAATAAAAATGAAAAGAAGTTAAAGGAAAATGAATCTTTTAATTTATACAGTAACAAAAAAAAGCCAATAAAAGTACAGATATCAAATATGAGAAAAAAAGAAAGAAAATTTGATCTAATTAATAGTAATATGAACAATAAAAATATGAAAGAAAAGTTAACTCAAAGCACTTCATTGAAAAAGGAGTGCTTAGTTAAAGACAGCTTTAATCATATTAATGAAAAAAGGGATTTAGATGAAAATAAAATAAATAATAATTCTGGAAGTATTATAAAAAATAACTTTATTAGTGATTCAAAAGAAAATAAAATCAAGATGAATGAATTGTCAATCAATAATATAAAATCAAATATTTCTGGAAATAATAAAAATGTAATAACAAGTATAAATGATAGGAGAATAATTCATAATTATAATAATATAAATAATAAATATTTGAAAATATATGAAATATATTATTTTGAAAAAAATTGTTTTTGTGATAATTACAATTTATTTTTAAATAAAAAATACAGTATAGAAATTTGCTCAATAACTATACATTTCATTATTTCATTTATAGATTATTTTATTAAAAAAAAAAAAAATTCAATAAAAAGAAAGAGTAAAAAATTTAATAAAATATTCATAGAAATGAATAAATATATATATTTTATTAAAATATTAATGAATGCCCTACTAAATAATTACTCGAAAAAAGTTAAAAAAAGAACAAAAAGAAATAGAAGTAAGAATGACATTTCGGAGAATGAAAAATATCTTGTAATTTCAAATAATTGTAAGCGTGAGTTAAACTTTTTTAATTCTATTTATCTAAATGTGTATAATTTCTATGATATTATATTACAAACATTATATATTAAGACATCTAATGATGACAAAATAAATAAATTTATTCTTAATGTTGATAACAATTTTTATAATAATAATGAAAAAGTTTTAGATAAAAATATAGTTGTCAAGAATAAAAGAGGAAGTATTTTAAATTATGATTCATTTATAAAAAATAATAATTATAATGAAAAAAAGTTATTAAATAATAAAAATTCTATGAGTGATTGTCAAAATTTAGATTATATCTTAAAAAATAATGACACTAATGGAACTCCGACAATAAGGAATAAAGAGAATATAAATGAAATAAATGAAAAAAATAATATTAATGAAAAAATAGACACAAATAATAATAATTGGAATAAAAATAATATAAGAAATTATGATGATTTTCTTTTTCTATTATGCTATTGTTATATAGTGTTTACTAGAAAGAAAAAGAGATTTACTTATTTTCCGATTAAGAATATTTTTTATAAAGAAATAGTTAATTCAAATTCTTTAATTAAAGAAGAAAATGATTTCAATACTATTGTTTATAATATAGTTAATAATAATGATCTGAGTACAATTATTTACTATATATATTCAAAAAAGTATGAATTTTTTTTTAACTTTATTTTTTTATATTTTAATTATTGTGTACTATATAATTTTTTTATAAATAGAAAAAATAAATGTATTAAAAAATTATATCATTATATGTATAAGAATTCTATGATTGATAATAACGATAAAATGCATAAAGATAGATATAGAAATGGGAATTGTGAAGATACAGATAAAAAAAAAAAGAATAAGCAAAAAAAATTAGAATGTAATTTATTTTTTAATAAAATGATGATTTCTATTATAAATAATAATGAAGCTACAAGCATTAAAGAAAAAAAAATATATAATTATAATTACAATTATAATACTTTAGTTAATTACTTATTTAATGATAATAAGGAAAATAGGATCATTTACAATAATAACAGTGAAAATAAAAATGTTATTAATAATAGAATGAGTCCAAGTAATAATTATAAATTCATCAATACCAGTAGTATGAGAAAAAATAACTATTATAATTTAAATGAGAGAATGAACAATAGTAATAGTAATTACTACAATAAAATTAATAGTTGTAACAATAAACTTAAATTAAAAAATGTAATTTTTGAAATTTACAAAATGTATGATAATTTAGATAGAAAATTTATAAAATTAGAAAACAAAATAAATATAAAAAATATCGATAGTATTTTTAGTTTTCAATTTGATGTGAAAAATCTTTTGAAAAGTAATTTATATAATATTATATTATTAATTTATAAATTAATTATAAAAAATAAAAATAAAAACAATTCCTATTTTAAAGAGAATATATTTAAACTTTTAATAAAAAATCTTAAAATTCCATTTTCATATATTCATTTGGCACCTTACAAAATATTAATAAACTATTATGGGGGTATTATATATAGATTACTATGTAATAATATAAATAATTACTTAAATATATGCATATATATAGTGAAAATATTGTGTATTGATGTTTTAAAGTTTTTTAAAATGATTGCATTTAATACGTTAAAAAAATATATTAGAAATAATCTGTTGCTTTTTTTACTTAAAAATAATTACAAACTTAATACAAAAGATAAAAGGGCTGTTAAATTGATTGCAATTTTGGAGATTTTTTACAAAAATAGTTCATATAGTAGTGAGCACAATAGTTCTTATACAAATTATATTTTGAATAGGAATTACTTTAATTTATATCAGAATGAAACCTTTTTAGATTTATTAAAAAAAAAATTATACTGGAACAAACACATATATGTACATGATATGATATATAAGGAGAAAAATATATTAAGTATATTTAATTATTTAAACATTTATAGTGTAGTTTCTGATAGTTTTGAGTTCGTTAATTATTTTAATCATACCTCCTATGCTTTTGTTGCATTTCTAATTCAGAATTTCTTCTGTTTTTATAAAATTGGTAATAAGGAAAATAATAAAAGAGATAAAAATAAATTAAATAGAATTAAAATTAAATCAAAATTAAAAGATATATTTTTAAAGAAGATGAATCCGAAAAGCATAAAAAGAATCAAGCTAGTGATTATGAAAAAATATTGTTATTTTAAAATAAAACAGAAAATATTAAGAAATAAAATTAGAATAGTTAAAAAAATTAAAAGGGTAATAGAAAAAATCAATGAAAGTAATAAGGAAATATTGCTTTATAATAAATTAACACACCATAGAAGCATAAAAGATGTTTCTTTTTTAAGAGATGACTGTTATTTTAATTTAGATGAATATATAAGAATTCATAAACCTAAAATAAATGATATATACATACAAAATATAGAGAAAATGAATAATCAAAGAAATGATACTTTGGGAAAAAAAAAAAGTATGAATAATAATACAAAAGAAGTTGAAAGGATACAAAAAAAAGATAAGGAATGTTTAAAAATAATAGAAAAAGAAATTATACAAAAAAATATGAAAAATATAAATAATATAAAAGACATATATAAAACTAATAACGAATCGAATTTACACAATATAAATTGCGATAAAAAATATTTTAACAAATTTGTTAATTGCTACTTTACAAATAAAAAGAATAATAAAAATATAATAACATTAAATATAGCAAAACAGTGGTTAAAATTGAAGGGAGAAGATGTGGATGATATAAGGTTCATTAGTTATAATGAATTTAGTAGTAATATAGTTAAAGAAAAAAATAAAATAAAAAATAACTTGAATAAAATGTATCTAAAAAAAGATAAGGGATACTATGATATTAATAATTATGATAATGAATGCTATTGCTATCTTTGCTGCTCAGGGAAAAAGGAAAAAGAAAAAATAGAAGCAAATAAGAATCAAACGGAAAGTTTTAATATAGACTATAATTATAGCAATGTAGATACAATAGACGATTTTGTTTTACATAATAATCAAATTATAGAAAATATTTCCGATGCTATATATAAAGATAAACGCAATTCTAATGAGAAAAATGTTCACACATCCTATATAAAAAATACATTTATTTTTAAAAAGGTAAATAGTAATGAAAAAAATAAAGAAATAAATACTTTACAAAATTCGATAAATAAGAGCATTAATACATTACATGAAGACGAGAAAGAAAATAAAGTACCATTTAAAAACATAAAAAGTAAGTATGAAAATACTTGTAATTATCGTTTAATACAATGTGAAATTTCTAATAATAAATATTTATGCCATTCTTTATTTATGTTAAAAACAATAAATAAAAGTATCATGGTAAGAATTGTATTAGAAAACAAAGGGATAAATTATTTATTCTTTTTAATGAAATATTTTATTAATAAAAAATTGAAGAGTTTTATATTAAATAAGAAAAAACTAAAGAATGAATACAAAGAAAAAAGAGATATAGAAAAAGAAAAAGAAAAAAAAAAAAAAAATTATCAAGATTATTATTTCAAAAGTCAAAGTCTCAAAAGAGATTCTTCAAATATTTTAGTTAAGCATAAAAATGAATATATGGATTATATTTTATTAAAAAAAAATAATAGAGATAAAATCACGAAGAATAAAAATATAAAAAAAAACCAAGAAATCCTAAATAAAAATCCAATTTATAAGTGTATACTTTTAAAAGACAGTAAAAAAAAGAAAATAATAGTAAAAAATTTATTTTACGAAATAATAAAAATTTTTAATATAAAATCATACGATTACAATTTATTTGTTTATATTTTAGAATATTATATAGATAACAATAACATATCAGCATTATTTATACATTTATTAACGCTAAATTATTTTACGAACAATTTTTTCAAAACACTCCATAGATCATCAAGATTTAATTTTTATAAAGTAATTAAAATTAAGAAGAGTAAAAGAAAGATAAAGAAAGAAAATAATAAATACAATTCTATGTTAATTAATGAAAATGATAAATCTGAAAAAAAATATTTTATATCAGAGAATCACAGAAAAGCACGTAAGATTCATACTTTAAATATATATGAAAAGAATTTTTTGAAAATAATAAGATATATTCAAACTAATTTAGGAAATAAATCAACAAAATATATTTATGATTATGTCGAACATTTTTTAGAATCACATGGAATTTTTTTATTTAAATTTGATTTTTTGTATAAATTAAAAATTTTGAATATTTGTCCAAGCAACAAAAGAACATTAAATTATGAGAATTTAAAAATAAAAGTATTAGACATAATTTCCAATAAAAAATTTCCAATAAAATTAAGGGAGAGGAAGTATAAAAGTGACAAATATATATTTGCTTCAAAAAATATAAGAACAAAAAAAAAAAAAAATAAACATATTTATTATAATATGATGATAAAATTATCTAGAAATTTCTTATGTTTCAATTATTTATCCTATCAAAATATTAATTATAAATTCAATGTAAATATTTCTTTTGGAAATGTGGATAACCTTTTAGGATATAATAAAAAATATATCATGTCTAATGAAATAAATAATTTGCATAATTATATTTTGAATTATTTTTTAATTAATCAAAGTTATACATCTATGTATTTTTTTATATTGAAAAATAATCATTTATTTCGTAAATTGAAGGACTGTAATTATTTAATAAAAAAACTTTATAAAAAAGAAAATAATTTTCATATTATTAATAATTCAGCAAATCTATATTTATTTATTCCTTGTTATATTTATTCTCAGTTATCTAATAATATGTTATCATTATCATTATATAATTGTGCCGTCATATCTTTACAAGAATTAAAAAAATATATAGAAACAAATATAAAGGAAAATATATCAAAAAATGAGTTTTTAAATATATCGAAGGATTTAATCATTTCAAATAATAATGCAAGTCAATTAAAAAATGATATAGATAAATCAAAAAAAGGTACTTCACTAAATATTTTAGCTGATACAAAAATATCTGAAAAAGAAAGAGAAGTGGAAAACACAAGTATAAAATATGAAAAGAAAAAAAAAGAATACAATATAGTAATAGAAAAAGATAATGCATATAACTTTTTTTTAAAAAAAGATAAGAATAATATAAATTATATTTCTCTATACAATTTAAGTTTTTTAAGTGTAAAATTATTTTTTTGCTTATTTGTTTTTAGCAATATAGATATATTTGATTTTAAAAAAAATAAATGTAAAAATCCTTTATATATGAATATATATTATTTTAAAAAATTAACTAAATGTTTTAGCCCATCTATTTATGAAGCTTACTTCGGATGCAAACAATATTTAAAAAAGAAGATAAAAGCAAAATTAGAAAAAGAAAAAATAAAAAATAAAAAGATCTTTAAATTGGCTATAGAAAATTTAAAAAAATATAAAGAAAATTATGTGCATAAAAAAATATATAATTATTCTGCAAAGAATTATAGCTATAATTTTTGTTTTGAAAACTTATATTTAATAAAAGAAATGGATAAAGATAATTCTAATAATCAAGAAAAAGATAAATACAGTTTAGTAAAAAAAGTTACAAAACATAAAAATGTATTCTATAAAAACATATATAAATCACGTGTCGAATTTTATTATTCCTATGACTTTTTTACATATAATAATGATTTGTCTTTGCAAGAATTGTTAGAAAAAACGGTAGATCAAACATTTTTCCAAGCATATTTTTCTCCATTTTCAATTTTTAAGAATATATTTGAAAAAAAATATCAAGACACTTTTAATAGTGAAGAGCTGATTAATTATCAAAATAATAATTCAAAAAAAAAAATAAGAGAAGATACTTTTTACATGTTTTGTAACAATTCCCTAAAGGAAAATAAAATTTTACATAAGTTATTTAATTATGAAGTATTTTTTGTAGACTTAAGGAAATATAAAAATGAAGATAATTATATAAAATATATATTAAAAAATAAGAGTATAGAAATAGAAAATAATACAATAAATAATAGAGATAATAGAAAAATTATTGATTACAACGTAGATTTTTTAAAAAGTAAAAAAGAAGATAACAGTTATCCTATAAATTTAGAAAACAGAAAATTGGATAAAAATTATTTTTATTTTTTAAAATATTTCAATGTAAAATATTTTCTGATTTGCTGTCAACCATTAATAGCTTATCATATATTAATAATTAATCATATTTTTTATGATAATAAAAAAACAAAGAATTTATTAAATTATTTATATACTAATAATTATGATGTAAAATTCCTAAATAATTATTTAATTAATAATAATGTTAATTTGCCTTTGAATTTAAAAGAAGATTTAAAAAAAGAGATAAACGATATGTGTTTAGAATTAAGCATTTTTTATTTTAATAACAACAATATATTATGCTCTGTTTTTTGTTTTCTAGATTTATGTAATATAAATATTGAAAAATTAAAAATGTATATATTGAGTATGAAAAGTATATATTATTGCTTTAAAAAAAACTATAGAAAGAGAAACTTTTTTGACAAATGGATTAAAAAATGTTTCCAATTTTTCAAAATCATCAATTTTTCTATTGAAGATTTTTACAAAATGAATAAAAATATATTTTATGAAAACTTTAGCATAACAGATATAAATTATTATGATTTATTTAAAAAAAATTTCATAGAATTAATTGTTATTAGATTATTTATAGAATTATCAAAAGAACAAAATGAAAAACTGACAAATAAATCCCATTATCGAAATGAAAAATTAAATGATGATAAAAATATCAAGAATAATATAAAGCTATTTTACGATAATAGTATAAATATAGAAATTAATGTAATTAAGAAAAAAGAGAAAATAAAAGTAGAGAAAAACGTAGATTATAAAAATAGATACAACTGTGAATTTAATAATGTATATGAAAACAAAATAAAATTTTTTGATGAAGAAAAAGGAAATAACATGGAAGAAATTGAAAAATTAAGTCAGAAAAAAGACAATTTCAACGAAGTAAAAGAAAATATTAATGAAAAAAATAAAAATTTAGATGAATCAGAAAAGAGTAAAAATGAACCAATAAACAATGTTAATTATTATATAATAAAAGAAGAAACAGCAAAATTTTTTATCTTACTTTTATTAGAAATGTCAATACAATATAGAATGAAAGAAAAAAAGAAAAGAAAAAAAAAGTATTTTAACGATTTTTTGAATATTATTTCATTATATTGCAAAGTTAATAATGTGCATCAACCACTAACATTATTACATATATTAAGTAAAAAAAATGATATTTTTATTTTTTTTTATGAATGTATTGATAAGAAAATTGATATAAAAACTTGTCAAGATATTATTAATTTATACACAAAAAATAAACATACCAAAAATCATTTATTGACTTTTTTAAATCACGTAAGAAATAATGTACATAATATAATAAAATTTCAGTCAATAATTAAATCAAAAAATTTTAAAAATATGAATAAAGATAGTAATAATATAAGTACCAATAATAATTTAACCTTGATATTTTTGAAAAAAATAAGGAATATTTTCATAGGTAGTAAATATTTTTATAATGAAAATTCTATTAGTTTTTTGAATAAAACTGTCTTAGAGTTACTATATTGCATTATATATAATGATTTTAATTATAAAAATATTCAAAATGTTTTAGAATTTACAATCAATAATAATTCATATTACATAAAATTTTATATATATCTTAGTGCATATGTTCAGTTTATCTACAGAAAAAATTATTCCTATTTTTTTGATAAAAAGTGTAAACAACTTGTAAAAAAAAAGAATGAAAAATATGAAATGACTAACTTCAAAAAATATGAGAAGATATTTAGAACTAATTTTAATACTTATAATGATTTTAAAATTTTTTTAATGTTTTTCAATAGAAAGAAAGAAGAATATAAAGAATTAATTACTTCATTAAAAAATATATGGTTTTATTTACAAATTACCAGTTATTTATTATATTTAAACAATTTTCGAATAGTAGATATAAATAAATTAAAATTTTATACCTTCATTCAAAATTTAAATGAACATAAAGTTAAAAGAGTAAACTTATTTTTTGATATTATGAAGAAGGAAGATACAACTTATTTTTTAATTTTTTTTCTTTTATCTAATAATATATTTAACTTACTTCATAGATTTTTATATATCTTTTACTTTAATAAACCCATAGTATTGTTGTGTAATTTTACAAAATGCATAAAAGAACATCATTTTCGTAAAGCAGAATTTTATATTAAAAAACATTATAATAGATGTATGAAAAAGAATAAAAATAAAAATTGTAATTTATATTATATCTTTTTTACACATATTATAAATTATTTGTTAATAAGCAACTCCAATATAAGGTAGGCTTAAAATACTCATAAGAATCATACCAATAAATAAAAATTAAATTTCAAAAAAAAAAAAAAAGAATGATATAATATAATATTTTAATATAACATTTTATCATAATTTTATATATTTATTTAAAATTTTTTAGGTATGTTATATTAAAAATGTTGTCAAAGGCAAAGCATGAATACAAGTATAATTTTGATTTTTATGTGTATAAAGCATTAAATAAATTTAATATGAAAAAAGATATATTCTTCGATATTTTTGACTTATGTGAAGAGTTGATAAGTATGGAAAAATTTGGATATATCAAAAAAATTTTTAAAGAAGTTTATGTATCAATAGATAACTCCTCAAAATATGTTTTTACATATAACAAAATATATATTGAACTAAATAGATTTGTTTTACTTCATTATGTATGTTTCAATAATTTTTTACACATAATAAAAGACAGACGTCATATAAATAACTACATTATCTTCTTATATAACACTTCTACTTCTTATTCCTATTCAAATGTAATTTTTCTATTATTTCTTTTGAATTACTCTTTTACTTATCAATCTATTTTAAGCATTTTTGATCAGATATGTATTTTATTATTATGCCTATTTCTTATAAATAATTTAAAAAAAGGAAAAAATGAAAAAAAAAAAATTAAGGAAAATTGTATGTTTGAATATGTGAAAAATAAAGTTTTAGAACTTAAAAATTTATTAAGTAAGAAAAAAAAAAGAAATTCTAAAAATAAAAATATAAATAGTTCCAATTTGTGTATATTAAACTTCTTGCCTTTGAATAATGAAGAAAGTGAAAACATATTTTTATTTAAAGAATATAAGGAAAATAGAAAAAAATACATGAAATATTATAAGGGTTTGTTCCCAATTTTTGAAAAATATAAAGAATATTTGAATTTACGTGAGAAGTTTTATAATTTTTCTGAGGATTATTTCTATAAATTTAGCAGAAACATAAAATATATAGAAAGTTTGTGCATAAATAAATATACAGCAATCAATTTAAAATTAAAAGTGATATACTTATTAAGTTTATCAACTAAAAAAAGAATCCCCATAAATTTTGACGAATTAAATATTTCATATATAGAAAGTATTTTAAAACATATAGATGAATACAAAAACCGAAACACAGTAGTATATGTGCACAATTATATTAGAAAAGAATATGTAAGAGATGATATTAAAATAAATGAACAATTAAAAACAATTCATTCTATTTATAAACATGATGAACTTTTTATTTACTTAAATAAGGATTCTAAAAAAAATTTGCTGATAAAAAAAGATGCTATAGATCATTCTTGTGCATATCAAAAATTTCCAAATAATTTTATTAATAATAATAATAGTGAGAATTATAATGAAAATAATATGCATATCATAAGTAGTATGAAATGTAATTTTAATAAAAATAATGATGAAAAAAATTATTCTAAAATGATAAGAGAAAAGGAAAATTTCAATGACAATTTTCTTTTTAGCATAAAGAAACAAAACAGAAATATATCAAATAAGGAAAACATAAATATTTTGATTAGTATATTTATATGTGTGAATAATTTAATTAATAATTATGATATTATTAAGGTGCAAAGCATCATCAACTTTTTTGATATTAAAAATATATATAAGAATATAAAAAAATATGAAAGGGAAATATTAAAAGAAGAAAAGGATAGAACAATACATAATTTTAACTCGAAAAATAATAATAAAATGAACATAAAAAAGGAAAAAAAAAAAAAGATTACACCAACAGTCATAAAAACAGAGTCTTGTTTAATTTTTGATGATTTTTTAAAAGTTAACAAGGATGAAAAAAGGTATAATTGCTTTAATCCCTTAAAAAATATAAAAAAACATTATATTCACAATAAAAAAGAAATTGATGTAAAAAATAATCTTGAAATAAAATTAAATGAAAATTATGATAACTCGCATTTAAATATTGACGATATATACAGATATGTTTTTATAAATTCAGTTCATTCACTTATTATATTTTATTATTTATGTGTTAATACAGAATTAGGATTGCATCTAATGAATTTGCTTTATTTAAAAGAAAAAGAAAAAGAAAAAGAAAATTCATGTATCAATTTTGAAAGCTTTATAGAAAAATGTAAAAAACATTGTAGTTGTGATATATACAAATTTCTTCTAACTACAGAAATATTATTTAGTATTAGAAAAAAAACAAATGTACTAATAAAACCAATATTTTATAATGTAAATAACCAAATTTATATTATAAAAATATTTTTTTATATTTTAAAAAATTTTATTGACATAAATGAGGGAACTTATAATTTATCCATAGGATTGAAATATACTTATTTATTTAATAATAGAATAAATACATTTGTTGCCAATTTACTAATTTATCATAATTTTATTTTACTTTTATTAACTAATTTTCATAAATATAATTTAAATGAATGTACTAACAGTTACTCTACCCAAAATCATGTAAAAAAGAAAGCAATAAAATGTAATTCAAAGAGAAATATTAAGAATAATATAAAAATAAATTCACAAAATACTGAAGAAAAAATTATAATATATTATGAATGTTCTACATTATTTTTAAATAAATACATAAATTTAATATTAACAAATTCATGCAATTTAATATACAAAAACTATTATTTTAATAGTTTATTAGATGTCTATTTCTTTATTTTAGGTATAATACAAAAAAAAAAAAATGGAAAATTAAGGAAAAAAAAAAAAAATTACTATTGTACTGGGGATATTTATAAATTATTATTTAATATAAAAAAATGTGACCAAAATTTTAATAATGCTTTTTTTAATAATTTAATTAATTTTTATAAAAGAAATGTAGCAATATCCTTAGAATTAGAAATAGAAATTATAATTTTTTTATATAAATTAGCATGCAAATTCACATCTCAAAAACATATTAATAAAATTATTGACATAATTAAATTAAGAACTTCTGTATATGTAAAAAGGAGAAAATTATATCTTATTTTTAGAATATTAGTAAACATAAATGAATATGATAAATTATATTTTCTTTTTAAATTACTTTTTGATAGTAATATAATTTATGACTTTTTAAAATATAGCAAAAACATTTTCTTATCCTTAAATGTGTATAATTATAATTGTGATTTAAGTATTTCTTTAAATAATAATTGTTTACTGTATAATCAATATATGTATAAATTCAAGAATTATTCTAATATTAACAATAGTAAAGAAGAAATGCTATTAGATTCAATTAATAAATGTAAAAATTTAAGTAATAAAACAATTCCTAATGATAATACAATATTGGAACATGAAAGTTTTAAAATGAAAAATAGTTGTTATGATGATGTTATGAATAATCAAGAAAAATTAAAATTTCGTAATTTGTTATACATTATTTTTGAAAATATGTATAAAAAAGAGAAGGAAGAAAGAAAAGAAGAAGAAAAAAAACAAATAAACATTTTATATAATTTCAATAACTTAAATTTTTCAGATTTGCCAAATTTATATGAAAATTATTTGCATAAGTTTCAAAATAGTTCTTTTTTATTTTATGATGATAATTTGTTTATTTCTATATTATCTTTTTATATAACTATATATTGTAAACAATTTACTGAATGCGATATAGAAATACTAACACGAATATATAAAAAAATTGGCTTAAAGTATGAGTTATATAAAGTATTAAAAAAAAAAGCTAATACTTATATAAAAAATTTGAAAAACGAAGATGATATCTTTGATGAATGTAACTTAAATACAATAATTACTAGTATACATTTGTTACACCATTGTTCATTAATATTACTAGAAATTGAAAATTTATCCGAATATAACTATAATATAAATTTAATTTATCTTTTGATTTTACAATTAAAATATATTTATTTACATAATAAGCAAAATTTACAAAAAATAAAAAATAGCAACTTTTCGTCTTATTTAAAAAATAATATTTCGTTAGATTTTTTAGTAAATAGAATAGATGAAAATATTGATAATATATTTGAAAATATATTACAATATGATATTACAATGCGTGATTATAAAATAACATTTCTAAATTTATCATTAGATAATCTTATTTCATTAATTGAAAAACATCCAATATTTTACGAAACCTTAATTATAATAAAGGTAAAAATATATGAATAATATGTATTTATAAAAAAAAAAAATTATGTTTTTAAAAAAAATTACATATGAAAAAATTTATACATATTACCATAAATCCTTATAGGATATTATTATTTTGAAATAAATAAAAATGTATTCATAAAAGTTCATGTTTTTATAAATTTCATTACTTTTTGTTTAATTTTCAGGTGTATGAAAAAAATTATGATGATTTGGTATACTCCTTTATACCCAAAATATTATTCATCCAAGTTGTTGTATACGGTAATAAAAAATATTTATCTGATTATTGTTCTTATAGTTGTATTGATAAAAACACGCTAAAATATATTATTAAATTATTTCAGATTAATAGTAATCATTTAAAATCTTATAATTCATTTCCTATAAAAAAATATAAATATATAACAATAAAAAAAAATTTTTTAACTTTTGATTTCTCCTGTTACATTTTATCTTCAATAAACATAACATACTCATCTGATGAAGAGAAAGATAAAATTTTTAATTATAAAAATCATGTAGTTTCTGTTAAGTATATTTTAAATCAAATAGGCAATATTGAATTGAAAATGAAGGTAGGTGTATATTAATGAAAATTTTCAAAAAAAGAAAAGAAAATATTTGATTATAAACTTATATCTGACTTTTTTTTTTTTTTTTTTTTTTTTTTAGGTTTGTAAAAAATTAGGAACTGATTTTAATGATTTATATGAAGAATGTAAGAACATCTTGGATTTAAAATTGAATTAAAAAAAAAAAAAATCTTGTACGTTCCAAACAAATACAATTTTTTTTTGTTAAATTTTTAAAAATTTATTTATAATAATATAAAAATATTTATTCTAAAATATATATTTATTTATATATTAATAAAATATATTTTCAGTTTTATTTTTAAACATATTTGTAAAAATTGCATATTTTATATTAAAAAATATTAATATACATAAATATATGTGAATTTTTCATAATGAATTCATGTGATGCTTAATTAAGATTTAATTTTTTTTAAAAAAAGTATATATTAATACATACAATGTATATATATATATATTGGCATTATCATCCCCTTTTTAAGATTAGTTTTTTTAATTAATTATTATTAATCTTAGATTTTTTTTTAGAAATTTTTAAATTCATAATAAATATAAAAATAAATAAATAAATATATATATATATATATTTTTTTTTACTATGAAATATAATTTTAATTGATTAAACAAAAATAAAATGTGAAAAAACTTCAGGTTAAAAAATTTGTTTTAATAGGTTTTAATTTTTTTTTTTTTCCTCATATGTGTATTTTTTTTTTTTTTAATAAAAAGAATTTATTTGAATTAAAATTATTTGTTTTATTGTTCTAAAGAAAAAATGGAAAAAGTAATTAGTATGAGAGAAATCATTACAAATACGAGAAAAATAAAATTACATGAAAACTTTTTAGAAGATTGTAATCTCAAAGATATATTTTATAACGGGCTAGAAGCAGTAAACTGTGCATATAATGATTACGTAAATATAAAAACGTGGCTTTTTGTTATATCTGAAAAATTATTTTCAAATGACTTTGAAGAATTAGCATATGTTGCTTGTGATGCATTAAAGGTTTTATTATGTAATAACAGATTTTTAAATGTAATTATTTTTAAATTGTTAAAAAAAAATTTAGAAAAAGATGTATTAAAAATAATGGGAATATGTTGTTTAACAGTTGCTTCTAGAATGCAACAAATAAATGAAACAACATGTTTTAAAGAGATTTTAGAAATGTCCAATTTAAAAAATAAAATAAATGAATTTAATATAAGACAAATAGAAATAGATGTTTTTGTTTCATTGGCTCACTCAGGTTTCTGTTTTGAAAAAATTGTAACACCTGTTAATGAGTTAAATAAAATTATGAGTTTCTTAGAAAGTTATCAAAATTTATTTGAAAACAATTTTCATTTATTTAAGTCTTCTAGTAATTTAATGCTCAGAATTATTTACTGTATGGTCCCTGTATTTAATATGAATATATACAATTATTCAATTGTCAATTATGTTTTAAGATTATTTATTAAAGATAATGAAATATATAAATATATTTTTGAAAAATTAAAAAAAAATTATTATGATAAAGAAATTATCGATATATCTAATTTTCAAAATCATATGGTTAATATTATTAACGCATTTAAAAATACTTCAATTTTTTCTGCAAAAGATTCAATCCTAAATAAACCAGATGCTATTGAACTGTTTGAAGAAATCAATAAAAGAATAGAAATTCAATGGAAGAATAGTTCACAGGAAAAAAAAAAAATTGAGTATTAATGAAATAATACTATAATGGAAATATTTGAGATTGAGAAAAACTTTTTTTGTTATTAAATTTTAAAAATAGGCAAAAAATTTTTTTTAAATAAAAATTATTTATTGGTAGAAAGGCCTTTTTTAAATAGAATAAAATGAAATAAAATACTCTTTTATTGTAATTAAATAAAATTTTGTCTACTCATAAATTATTTTCTTATTATACACTTTTATTCAGATCTTTTTTATTATTATTATTATTATTATTAATATCAATTTTTTATAAAAATGTTTAAATATACTAATATTAAAAAAAAAAAAATATACATATAAATGACATTATATATATATATATGTTTATACTTATATGGTTTATTAATTATTTCTTTTTGTTCTTAAAATTTATCTTAATACTTTATCTTAGTTTTTAATTTTTTTTATTTATTTTTGTTTTCAGCACTAAAATAATTTTTTATATAAATATATTTAAACATTAAAAAATTTTTGTAAAAGAATAAAAGAAAAATATTATTAAAATTTTAACATTTACTCTCAAATAATAAATTATAAAACAAAAATAAAAAAAACATTTAAACAGTCAATGTTTTTCATTAAAACTAGTTTAATATTTAAAAAAAAAATTTTTTTTTAAATTTAAACAAGCTTATTATATTTTTATTTTATATTTATAAATTTTTTAGTATTATGGTTTATTAATTTGTATTTTAATTCTTTTTGTTGTTTATTTTCATTTAAAAATACTAACGTATTCAAATGTAAATCTTTAGTATATTATTGTTTTTTAAATATTCTCTATATTTTTAATTTTAATCCTTATTTAATGAAGTGCTTACAATTTTTTTCATTAATTTTACTTTTTTTTTTTTATAAATAATTAGAAATTTATATATACATGAAGTTTATCAATATATAGATACTTAAAACTTTTGTAAAAAGTAATATCAAGATTATATATATATGTATATATACATATGCAATAATGGAGAATAAAAAGGATATTGATAACATAAATAATATTAAAATTCTCATAGACTTACTTAAAAATAATAAGAGTATTTTTGTTTGTATTAACTGTAGAAATATCAATTCATATGAAACATATAATAATATTTTGCAATTTATAAAAGTATATTTGAATATACATTTCTGTGTTATTGATATTATAAGCATATATAATTCCGAAAATATTCCAAAATTACTAAAAGACATATTTTTAGAATTCATAAAATATATTAAAAGAAATAGAATTTATAAATCTGTTTTTATTCTACCATATTTTGATGAATGGATTATTCCAATAAAACAAAGAAAAAATGCAAACTTAGGTGAAGAATATAATGAAGAAAAAATCAAAAGAAAAGACATTAATATGCATATTTATAATGCAATTTGTTATTTAAAAAATAGTTTACTCAAAAATTTAAACAAAAAATACTGCGTTAAATTTATTGGTTTTCATAAAACTAATGATATATTTGATTTATATAGTGATTTTTTTGATTATAAAATAAATGTGCTTCATTTTATTAATACTCATATTCTTTACTATATTAACATAAATAAAAGCATCAAACTTTGCTATAAGGAAAATAACTTATCTATAAATTCAATATATAAAATATTGAATGATAGATTAGATTTTATAAATAGTGAAATAGATTTGTTCAAATGTTTTTTTAAGTACTATTATAAATTTTATAATTTCAGGAAAAACAAAGAAAAACAAGAAAAAAGAAAACTAGAATTTGAAAAAATAAAAAGAAATAAAGTTGAAAAATATATATTTGCAGAAAAAAATTTTAACTTAATAAATATTTTAGTCTCTTTGAACAATTTTAAGTGTCTTAAGAAGTACAAATATATACTTACAGAAAAAAAAAAAAAAAAATTTTGCATTTTTCTTTATAACTGTAATGTTAATAACGTTTTAAAACTTTTATGCAAAAATTATTATACACCTTTTTTTATAAAAGAATATGTTAATACTTTGCTTAAAAGGCATATAAAATTAACTAAAAATTTTAATTATTCAAAAAAAAATAATAAAATTTATAGAACAAATAATGGTAAAGTAGTAAGTAATATTAATAATTATCGTATAAAAAACAGTACTAATATTAATAAACATTATAGTAGAAATAATAACAGTACTATTAATGGGAGTAGTGATAATATAAATACAAATAAGTTTATTGGCCAACGTAGTTTAAAGTTAAATCATAAAAATACTATAAAATATATGAAATTCAGTAAATTATTGAAAATTAGGAAGCATTTTATACTGAAAAATGATTATCAAAATGACCAATATAATATTTATAATTCAGATAAAAAAAATTATATTAGTTTTTATTTCAGTAAAATTAATGTTCCCAATACCTTATTAATATATGGAAAAAATGGTGTAGGAAAAAGTACATTAATTAAATTTATTATTCATATAATTTTTTCGAATTATAAAAGTCTGTTTATTGATAAAAGAAAGATCTGTAAAAATAATAATATAAAAAAAGAATATATACACAAAAGCATTCAAAACATTTCTATTAATAAAGATTCATATAACAGTAATCATATTAATAATAATAAATTTTCTAAGTACTATTCTCAAATAAAAAAAATTCATTTAATTGAAAAAAAAAAAATTTTTTATAAATTTAAAAATGTGTGGATAATTCCATTCGAAAATCACCTTTTAATAAATAAAACAATTGGTGAAAATAGTAAATATATAAAAAAAATTTTTTTAACAGCTTTAAAAAATCAACCATCTGTAATTATATTTGATAACATAGATTTATTTCTTGAAAAAAATAAGTATTACAAAGGTTTAGAAGATGATCAAAACGAAGATGTTTACAAAAATATTTATATTTTATTAATACATTATCTGAGTATTTATTTAAATAAATCTAATAAAATAAAATTTATTGCAACCACTAGTATAAATCCATATTTTTTTAAATTTTCCTTTTTGAATAAGATAAAAAAAATAATTTTTATTTCATAAATTTTTTTTTTTATTTTTAATTTACATTATGATAAGTGTATAAAATTAAATTAGTTTTTTAATATAAAATGTATAAAATAAAAATAATATGATTAATAGCTAATCTATATTCTTACATAATTACTACATAGTTTCCAAATACTAATAATTTGTTAATTTGTTGCAAATAATAGTATTTTATGTAGAACGAAATATATATATATATATTCTAATTTCAACCTTCTTTTTTTTTTTTTTTTTTTCGAAAAATAGTAAAATTATTCTTATTTTAAAATTAATTTTAATAAAAAAAAAAAAAAAATATAAGGCTTATTTATAATATTTAATGTTTAGTAATATGAATAGCTAAATCAAGAACACGATTTGAATATCCCCATTCGTTATCATACCATGAAATTAATTTGAAAAAATTATCATTTAATGCTAAACCGGCTTTTATATCAAATATTGATGACCTATTATCGTGAACGAAATCTTGAGATACTACTTCATCTTCTGTGTATCCTAATATTCCTTTTAGTGGTCCTTCAGCTGCCTTTTTGATTTCATTTACTATATCTTCATATTTGGCAGGTTTTTCTAATCTGCAAACTAAATCAACAACTGATACATTTCCAACAGGAACTCTGAAAGCAACACCTGTTAATTTTCCATTTAAATCTGGTAAAACTTTACCTACTGCTTTGGCTGCTCCTGTGGATGCTGGAATGATATTTTGAGATGCACATCTACCAGCTCTCCAATCTTTTCCTCCTTTTGATGGCCCATCGACTACTAATTGATTAGATGTTGATGCATGAACAGTTGTCATTAAACCTTCAACAATTCCAAATTTATCATGAACTACTTTAGCTATTGGTGCTAAACAGTTTGTTGTACATGATGCATTAGAAACAATAAGTTCTTTTGGATTGTACTTTTCATGATTAATTCCCATAACATAAATTGGCGTATCATCTTTAGGTGGTGCTGACATAACAACTTTTTTTGCTCCTCCCTTAATATGTGCACCTGCTAATTCTTTTGTTAAAAATACACCAGTTGATTCACACACAACATCTACGTTATATTTACCCCATGGAATTTGAGCTGGGTCTCTTTCATTATGAACATTAACTTTTTTTCCATCTATAACTAAAGCTTGCCCTTCAGTTTTTATTTCACAGGGGAATTTTCCATGAACAGAATCATACTTTAATAAGTAAACTAAGTGTTTAATGTCCATAAATGGGTCATTAATAGCTACGACTTCCTAAAAAAAAAGAAAATTATGTCCATGCATAATTTAAAAAGCGTATATACAAATATATACATTTAAAATTAAACAAATATATATTCAAATTTATACATTACTACTCGTTTAAACGTTACCAATAATATATCATGAATATTATTTTACATTATATATAATAATATATCTTTAAAATAAATATAATGCTATTAAATAAATTAATCAAACAATAATATGAAACATTTATACTTTTTCATATAAACAATAATTATGTGTATATATATATATATATATATATATATATGTGTATCTTTTTTTTTTTTAAGAATGTAAAAAACTAACAATATCTTTTTTTCCATAAGCAGCTCTAAAAACTAAACGTCCAATACGTCCGAATCCATTAATTCCAAGTTTTGTTACTGCCATTTTTACTTTATGAAATAAAATTTTTGTGATTTATATAATGAGTTATAAATTTTTTTTAAAAATAGTAAAAGTGAAAGATTCAAATAAAAATAAAAATTCTTTTATTGTATGTAAATAAATTTTTAAATAAAAATAAAAAATTATAAAAAATGAAATTAATTTTTTTTATAATATGTAAATATTAATTTAAGTGTTTCGTATTTCAAAGGTATCTATTCCGAATATTTTAAGAACTTCAAAAAAAAAAAAAAAAAAAAAAATACGCTCCCATAAATAAATATAAGTATAAATATATTATATATGTATTTTTATATCTAGTATTACTTTAATATTAGTGACTTATTGCATGTGTGCAAATTCAAATTTTTACTTATTTCTTTTTATCTAAATTTACCTTTTCTATTATTTTTTCCGTATTAACATACAATTTTTTCTTCTCCTTTTTTAAGGTTTATTTTTTATAAAATTTTTACTAATATTTTAAAGTTATTTCATCATTATCTGAAAAAAAAAATAATAGAGAAATCTATAAAAATGAATAAGGGTGTTTTATATAAGGAGACATAGAGATGTAAGGTGGTCATTTACAATAATACGTAAAAAAACATATTTTCGTCATAAAATGCGTTCTTCATTTTATTTTTTGGATAAAAAGGATACATAAAATAAATAAATTTTATATTTCATGCATGATTAATGATGGAGCATAAATATTTTCAGCTCACATAAAAGAATTCAATGTAAAAAATTGTAATGCTCAGTAAAATTTAAGTCTTTTGATAATTTACAAAATCATAATATAGAATTAAAAATAATTTTATATAAATATTAATTTAATGGAATACTGAGCTATAATATCATTTTATCATTTTATGGATTATTTTTTTTGATGATACTGTAATACTGAAATAAAATAAATTCACATAATATTTCAGGGGGCTTTAATTATTCATGTGTTATACAGTATTCTTTTAACATAATAAAAGTTTTAGAAATGCCTTTTTTTGATAATAATACCTATATACATTTTGCATTTGAACTATTTTTAAAAAGCTTTTTTTTCAATTAATCAAAATTATTTTTATATAAAGAGTGTAAAAACTATCTTTAATATTTTAAGTGTTTGCTCATTTAACCAATTTTATGTGCTTATAAACCAAAATTTAATATGTTGAAGAATTAAAAAATGAAATGTAAATTATAAATATAATTACGTAAACTATTATTTTTCCATGTAAAAGTATGTTTTAAATGCATATGTAGCATGATTATGCAGTATTTATTTAATAATGTAGAATAAAGTAAAAAAAATTAAGATGTGGTTAAATTATTTTAATGAAACATTAAAAAAAAAAAAATATATATGCTTCTTTGTTTATATCATATTAAGTACAATGAAATAAGATTCATAAGAATTTGCAAGTAAGGAACATTTGTCACAGAAATGTTCATGTGTATCATTTATTTTAATATATAATATACAGCATTATTATTTTATGTGATGTTGTCTAAGCACATTAAATATTTTCCAAAATCATTTTTTTATGTATTATTAGCGTATTAAAATATATATGATATGGGAAATATGCTATAAAACTGAAAATAAAAAACTTATATGTGATATGCACTTTTATTTTCTATCCTTTTTACAGTTATATTTTTAAATACATGCAGCCACCCTTACACATTTAAAAAAAAAAGAAATATATAAATAAAATGAATGAATTTTTCTAAGAAAAAGTAACTTAAAAAAATAAACAAATTGAAACACATTTCAAAAAATCCCAATTTTTTTAATTAATTTAGTTTGATACATTTTTTCTTTTTTTATATAATAAAAATTATTTATGGAAAGATCTGCATAAACATTGGAATTTTTTTACCTTTTAGTCATAATATTTTACTTAAAATAAAACATAATAAAATATATATATATATATATATATATATATAAGTAGTAACTAAACATTGGTTTAAAAATATTATTTCATTTTAATGATATTATTAGGGAAATTTTTTTTTATTTTTTTTAAAATAATTTTTATACTATGTACTTCAAATGTGTATTAATTAACAAGCTCATATTTTAAAATTACAAATGATTAAATAAGAAAAACATAAATATTTTATAAAAAGAAAAAATATAAAAATATATACACACATATTTCCCTTCTATATTAAAATATTCCAATACTTAATTTTTTATTTTTCATTAAAAGTTCTCAAAATTTATTTTATTATGAATTCTTAATTTTACTTTGACTGTATATTTTTGCAGCAATTATTTATATATGTATATATTTTATCTAAAATAGTAATTTTAGAATATATTTTATATATTTGATAAAAATAATAAAAAAAATAAACAGTGAAATTATCAAGGAATTAAAACATCAAATCTTTCAGCATAAAACTTTTTTTTTATTATTACTTTTTATACATAAAAAGTTTTTTAATATGTTAAATAATATTAAAACAATGTATAAAACAAATAGAAAAATTTTATAAAAATTATATATTTTTATTATAATAATCTTTCAATAAATTAAATTACACAAGAATAAAACTTATATAATTATTTCGTTTTATACTTTTTTCATATTATTTTATTTTATATATATACTTTTTTTTAATGTAGTATGTATTAAAAAATTTACAAATAATTTTAATTGAAGCAAAATAATAAAAAAAAAAATTTTCTAATATAATTATGTAAATAGTAAAAATTTTAACATTACTTCATTGAAAACAATAGAAAAATATTTTTAAAAAATAAATTTTATAAATTTTTTTCTCAAAAAAAAAAATTCGATAAAAAAATCCACTTTGTTAATTTTTATATATAAATATATATATATTCATGTATAATTAAAAATAAAAAAAGAAAAAGTAATTGTTATGAATGTATGAAAAAAGATATTAATAAATACTAATAGATTTATCTAAAAAAAAAATTTACAATTTTAAACTGCTACGGGCATTTAAATGATAAATTTAATTACATTATAAATTAATTAAATTTATTATTTATTGTTACTTTTCTGATTAAAAATATTAAAGGCCTCAGAAAATATGGCCGGTGGGGGAGCCATGAATAGTTTATTTCCGGGATACAAGGATAAAATATGGCTGAAACTTCCTTATAAGGTAAATAAAAATTATCAAAAAAATTCTTTTTGAAATACTTGAAGGAAATTATGAATATAATTCTCATATATGTTAAAATTAATAATTTTTTTTTTTTGAATATTATTAAAAAAAATAGTTTTTTTTTTTTTAAGTTGTATAATTAATCATTGTTACTGTATAGTTTTTGTTTTTATCTTAATTTTTCATTAAAAAAGAAATATATATATATTTCAATTAAAATTTTTTTTTTTTTTTAGTTTCGATTGTATTTAATAAAATCATGGAACAAGGAATTTGAGAGAAATATATCAAAAGCCAAAATAAAAAATAATAGAATAAAAAATTTGAATTATTATATATTAGATAGATTAAAACCTAATGATAATTATAAAAATAGTCACACAGATTATAAAAGACAGATTTGTAGGGGGACATTAGAAGAAGGATGTGACTTTTATTTACCAGATAAAAAAAGTCAAGATAGATTAAAAAATCATTTAGAACCATATACCGAAGAAGAGAATGAGGAGAGAAAAAAATATAAATATTTAAATTTAAAATATTATATACTTTTTGCACTTGGATTTACAGTTGTACATAATTCTTTTCAATCAAGACCAGTTGCTTGGTGTATGGAATCAGAGCCACCTCATCCCCCACATTATCCTTTTTGGTTTAAATCTCTTTTTCATTCTCATGATATACCAAGTGTAAGAAGAGGTTTTGAAGTTTATCGCCAAATTTGTGCAACATGTCATTCGATGGAACAGTTACAATTTCGTCATTTAGTTAATGAAGTATATCCTGAAAACCGAGTAAAGCAAATAGCAGCATCTTATGATATAGTGGATGGTCCTGATGATAAAGGAGAGATGTTTACAAGACCAGGAATTTTAACAGACTCTTTTCCAAAACCATATCCAAATGATGAAGCAGCAAGATATGCAAATGGGGGTGCTGTACCACCAGATTTGTCAGTTATAACATCAGCTAGACATAATGGGCCCGATTATTTATTTTCTTTATTAACAAGTTATCGTGATCCACCAGAAGGGGTTGTATTAAGACCTGGTTTATATTATAATACATATTTTCCTGGTGGGTCGATATCTATGCCTCCACCACTTCAAGATGATATGATTGAATATGAAGATGGGACACCATGTAATGTTTCTCAAATGGCTAAAGATGTAGTAAATTTTTTATGTTGGGCAACAGAACCAACACATGATGAAAGAAAACTAACAGCACTCAAATTAATTTGTGGAGCATTTGTTGCAATGGTATTAATGACTGTGTGGCAAAGATTTTTTTGGACTGTTTATGCTACCAGAAGAATTGATTTTGGAAAAATAAAATACTTATAAGTGTTATCCATACAAATAAAAAAAAAAAATTTTTTTATTTAATCTTATATATATATATATATATATATATATATATATATATATATATATATATATATATATACATATATATTTCTTTAAATATATTACATGAAAAGAACAAGAAAAAAAAAATTATTAGAAATATTAGTAAAATTTTATAAAAAATAAAAATATAATTTTTAATTATTTTTATGTAATTTTAATTTATGACTATCAATAAGTTTTCTATTCTTCTACCAAGTACATTTCCATAAAAATAGCATTCTAGGATTTTAAAAAATTAAAGAGGATCAAAAGATTATGGAGAAATCATATTATAAATATAATATTTTTATTTTTTTCAAGCACCTTTCCCAAAAAAATTTATATATTTTTAAAAGAAACTTTATCTTTTTATAATTTAATAGTTATTTTTTTTAAAAGATATTTGATATAAATGTTAAAATTTGTTTGTTATTTTTCTTATTTTCTTTTATTATTATCATTATTATAAAATATATATTTATTATATCTTTCTTTATTTAAATTTACTCTTTTTATTAATATATATTTATATTATATTTTTTTTTAAGTTTTATATTATTTATTAATTATATAAAACTACTTTAATAATCTATAAAATGAACAAAAATGCATTTTATCTTTAGTAAAATGTGAATGTGATTTTTTTTTTTTTTTTTTTGACATATAAACACATTTTTACTGAGATATAACTGGAAGTTAAAAAAACATATATATATATATATATATATATATATATATATATATATATATATATATATATATTTTTTATAAATGTGTATATATACATAATTATTTTAGGAAAAAAAGACAAGTTGAATATATTACAACTTTCTGCTATTCCTTTTTTTAAAGATTTTTACTTTTTCAGCAAATATTGTGTTTATATGAAATTCTTTTATTTAGATTATATAATATTTTTTTTTTTTTTATTAATTTTATTTGAAAATTTTGAATATTTCTATAATTTTATAAAGTATTTCACTCTATATGTATAATACAAATATAATAATTTTATATTGATTCATCCTTTTATAGCAGGGAGCAGTAAAATTTTAGTATTCTTTAGAAATTTTTTTAGTATAGCATAATTTAAAAAAAAAAAAGATTATAAGTTAATAGAAAGTACTTTTTTTTCTTGGGGGTTTTTACTTATGAAATATTTTCTTTTTATTTAATTTATATTTTTTTATTTATTTATTTCTATTATCCTATTAAAAATATATATATTTTTTAATTATCGTTCCTTTGTTTATATATACACTTTACACTTCATTTAATGTTTTCATATTTCTTCCTTGATTTTACGAATAAATTTTTTTTTGTTATATTTATATTATATTTTTATATTTACTAACCAACACTGTTTGAATGATATTAGACAGTTCACTCTAAAATGAATATTAATAAATAGAAAAAATTACAATTTTCTAAAGATATTAAAGTGATATTAATTGGACATTAATTTTTTTTATTTCTATATAAAGGAAAAATATATATTCTATGGAAAGTAATATTAGTTAAATAATTACAAAAATATATGTATAAAATTTTTTTATTAAATATTATAATTAAATATTTAAGTATAATAATAATAAATAGAAAATAGTTAAATACATGCAGTTTAATTAAAAAAAAAAAAAAAAAAATACACAAATACATCTAAAATTAAAATCATTAAAACAAATGAAAAATAAAAATTTATTAGGAAAAATTTACTTATTTCTTCAGGAAAAGTAAAGAAGTTCTTGTAAATATAGTAAATATTCAATATTAAAATGAAATTTTATATTCTAAGAAGAAATTAGTAAAAATTTAAAGAATATTTTATATATATTTTATTATAAAAAAATTCTTTTCTTTTATCTAAGTAACTTAAGAAAAAATGTATATAATTTATAAAAAGTTTAATGAATAATATGAACAGTTGTAGAAAAATATTTTTGTTTTTCATTATTGTGTATTATTTATTTTAAAAAGTTTTTTTATTTTGCTTGCACATTTTTTCTTTTTTTTTCATATTGAAATAAAAAGCATCTCACTGTGCTACTATTCATTATTTATTCATTAATTCCAAGTATACGTTATTAGAATTTTTATTTTTAAAATTAAGAGAATTTATTACGTTGTGAACTTTGTATTTTAATGTTGTATATATTCTTTAGAGTAAACATCGTTTATATTTTAATATGTTTAACAAATAAAAATTATCGCGTAATATTTTTTCTTCTAAATTATGTGCAATTCTTATGTTAATAATTTATATATCCTTTTTTTTTATAAAAATAGATAGGATTGTATTTATTGAGAAAATTACTTGAAGAAAAATTGATATTTTTATTTTCCATAAGAAATGTATAAAATTTATTTTAATATTATTCAAATGTTAAATAAAAAAATAATATTTTTAATAAATATAGATTATATGAAAAAGATAGAACTATGAAAGGGGGACAACTAGCTATAAAAGCAAGCATTATATACAAAAATGAAAAAAAGAAAAAAAAATGAAATAATTACAAGAATGAAATGTAAATACTAATTAAAAATTAAAGTAATAAAAATAAAGGGAATAATAAAATTATAGAAGTGTTGAATGATCTGGTGAAAAAAAAAAATAATAGATTAAGGTGCATTAAGCATAATAAGAATTGTAAAAAAAGAAAAATTCTTGGAAGAATATAATAGGAAAAAAAATAAAGAAAAATCTTGAAAATAATTTTAAAATTTAACAAAATAAAGGAATATATTTATATATATACTATAGAATATTAAAAATTTATAAAAATGTATATATATACATAAATATATATATCAAACGTAACTGCCAAATTTTTTTTTTCTAGCACAAATAGAACGAAAATTATAAAAAGTAGAATATAAAGAATATATAATCATAAAAATACACAAAGCTATACATATCAAAAGCATGTGCCCATTTGAGAACATAACGAAACATTTAAAATATTCATAAGTTCTTTTGTTTAATAATACCCAATAAAAATCATTATAGTCATTTTTTTTATATTCATTATAAATTTTTGATCCTTCATTAAAATCTTCAATTAAGATATAACCAATTAAACAACAAAAGAAAAATAAAAATAAAAATATAAATCCCATAAATAATTTAAATAAACGTTCACAAAAACACTGAGAAAAAATTAAAAAAAATATTAATATCAAACTGAAAATGTATAATACTAGTCCAATAAGGGAGAAAAAGAAAATTCCACTGCAAACAAAAATGCATGCCAAAGTTATTAAATAGGACATTGAAGGAACATATCTAAAAAAAAAAAAAAGAAAACTTTTATATATATATCATTAGAAATTAAAACAAATGGGAATTAATAAAATTTAAGGTAAAAATTTACAAAATAAAGATATAGTATTATTTAAATAACATTTTAATGATAAATAAAAAAAATTATAATTATGTATATATAATTAAATTAGCCGAAGGAATGAATAAATAAATATTACATTAATGTAATTGACATAGGACTTTCTGTTGTTAAAGTTGCTCCCTTATGAATATAAATAAAAGACATCAGTAATAAAACAGAAGATACGATAAGTATATTTCTTTTTTTTAAATCATCTATATATTCTTCTAACTTTGCATTTTTATTTTTTGATTTTACTTCTTTTATTTTATTAATTGAATCTAAATATATTTTTATAATTTGATTATCTTGTTTGACTAATTCATACTTTAAACTATTAAAGAGTGACTTGTTATAGGCATTAACAATTTTCTGAAAATTGTCAGTAAAACTTTTTATTTTTTCGGAGTTTGTAATAAAAGCAGAAGTATTAGTTTCTATAAATTTATAAAAATTATCATATATATCAAAATTTAAACGAACATTTTTTAATTTATCATATAACTCTAATAAAGTATTTTCTAAAATTTTTTTATGAACATTATCTTCGGAAACTATTATATTTTTAAAGCCTTTCAATAAATCATCTTTAGTTAAGGTTTTTAATAACATTTCTTTTTTCATTTCAAGAAAAGATTGGCGATCTTTTATCATTTCTAAAACTTTTGATGCATCAAAAGATGATGTATCAGGAAATTCATCAATTGGTTCAGAATGTGTTATGTGTGGCTTTTTTTCTAGTATAATATGATTGATACTGCTACTCAAATTATTTATTTTATTTAATAGCATGTAATCAGGATGAAATTTTAATGCATCCATTATTCCTATAATTTTCAAAGAAATGTTTTTGCTTATTGATGTGGTATAAACCCCAGAAGAGAATAAAAATAGAGAAACAATAAAAGAGCTTAAATAAATTGGCCGTAAAAGAGGTTTATATAAAAAATGCCCTAATATAGAAAACAATAGCAAAAATGATGCACCAATTAAATTATAAATGCTTAAATAATAAATCATTTTATACTCTTTATCTTGTATATTTTTATTAAATATAGTAAGCTCATCTTCATTCATAAAATATAATAAAAACATAGAAGAACAAAAAATTAAACTAATTCCTTTTGACCATGTTCCTACTGCTGTATTTTCGAATCCTCCTTTTTTTTCATGATTACAAAAAATACACATACTTTAAAAAAAATAAATAAGTGATAAAAAAATGAAGAGGAAAATTTGAAATGAATATTATCTATAATAGAATATATGCATATATTATTTTTATTATAATATATATATATTTTTTTTGCTTTTTTATCAAGTATAATTAAAAATTATTGTTTCTTTCCTTTTAGTATACTTTCTATTGTCTTATTTTTATTTTCTAATATTTTTTCTAATATTAATTTTTTTATATTACACATTATTTTTATATCTTTACTAATTAATTTTCTTATATTCCTATATATATATATATATATATATATATATATATATATATATATTTCCTTTTATATTAAAAACTATTATATTTTCTACAGTATAATGAGTGTATATATATATATATATGTTTTTTTGAGATTTATATAATTAGTAGATTTATAAATATACTCTTGATTTTTTTTTTTTTTTTTCATACTATGAAGACATACTAAAAAAGTGTACTTTTTTTTAGTACTATGATAAAATAAAAAATAAATGAATTGTAAAAACTAAAAAGTTATAAAAAGAATAAAAGAATAAAAAATAAATTATTTCTTATTATTAAAAATAAATATGTAAATAAGAAACAATTAGGTATATAAAAGAATAAATAGAAAATTAAAAACATAAAATTAAGATGAATAAAAAAACAAAATTTAGTTAGTAATAAACACTATTTTAGACAAATATTATTTATTACATTTATATGTATATATATATATATATATACATACATACATATCATATTTCATTTTATTTACTATATTTTAATAATCTTAATTCACATAATAGCAATATATAATTATAATAAAGAATTGAAAAAAAAACTTAAGAAATCACAAAATTAATAATTTTTTTTATGCATATATATATTTTTTATTCTTAATAGACCATATGAATATGAGAAATAGGAAAAAATAATCAAAGTTTTTTTCCTAATTTCTAGAACTTTTTATTTAATTAGCTCATATAATAGACACTATAAGATATTTTTATTTAAAATTCTATTATATATAATAAAGAAAAAATGGAATGTAAATGCTTTTTTTTTTTTTTTTATCTTATTCATTTATTATTACATTTCATTTTATATTTATATTTTTTTTTTTAAAATATATATAAACAAATTGTTAATTTCTTGTAGTACCTCGAGAAATTATTAAGTGGTTGCAGTATTTAGACTTATCTCATTCTTTTAAAAACATTAAAAGTGCTAGCAATGGAATTCTTATTTCAGAAATAATAAACATATACATGCCACAAGTACTTTTTTTTTTTGATATTAAACTATTTTTCTTTTTATATTTTTTTTTTTTGTTTTCTTTTATACAATTTTATGAAATATACGTTTTGGTTTTTACAAAGAGTATTAACATGAATAGTTTAGAAAATGGTTTTAGCAAGGAGATAAAAAAAAAAAATTGGTTAATCATAAAAAAAATTTTAACAAATTTAAATATTTTTTTCGATGAAGCATCAATAATTAATTCAGATAAAAGTAAAAAGATTTCCCATTCTATAAAAAAAAGAAAAACGTATATATAAAGATATCTCATATTTTTTTATAATTTTAGAAGAGATAACAAATTTGTTTATTCAATTATATGAATATTTTAATCAAAAAAAGCATCAAAAAGAACAACTTTGTGTAAAAGAAGGAAATAACGAATTGCAAATTCCATCCTTTGCTAGATCTACGATAACCCAGAAAGTTCGGTAAGTTGCACATCTTTTATATTTATGTAAATTATTTTTTAGAAAACTTTAATTTTTCTTTTTTAATATAAATAAATATATATATGATTCTATTTTGTTCATAAATATAAATATATTTATTCTCTTGGATATGTACACATAATTTATACATTTATATTTTTATTTCATAGAGAAAGTAATGTTCACGATATAGAAGATGAGAAGAGAAAAATCATGAGCACATATGAATTAATTGAACATGAAGAATATGTAACTCATAATTATATTTTTTTATTTTTTTTGATATTTTATGTATTTTGCTTATATTTTTGAATATTCTGATTAGAAAAATAAGACATAAAAATAATATTTAAATTAATATTCCTTTTTATTAGAATAAAACGTTGATAAAAGAAAAAGAAAGAGAAGAAAAGGAAAATAAAAGCAGAAATAAAAAATCAAGTCTAAAGGACACGAATATATTTAATGAACTTGAAAAAAGTAGTAGTATTATAACGATAAATGATGTTAGAAATCATGAGGACTATACTGACATTAAAACTGTATTAAAAAAAAATAAATAATATATAAAATAAAATATCTAAAAAAATAAACACATTAAATAAATAAAAAAGAAAAGAAAAAAAATAGTATATAGATTAATAAATAGATAAATAGATTAATAAAAACAAAAAAATAAATAATAAATAAATATATAATTAACCAAATATGTATATAAAAAAAAAAAAAAAAAAAAACATTAGAATAAATATAAATGAATTAATAAGTAAAATAATATTCCTTAAATTTGCCTTATAAACAGTAATTTATTATAATTATGTATTTTAATTGTCATTCAAAAAAAATACTCGTACTTTATTAATGAAAAATGAAAAGAAATATTATACTGTTTATTCATATATATTTATTTTAGCTAGACTCATTTATAAAAGATAAAAATAACATAGAACCCTTAAAACTAATAAAGTAATAGGAATGCAAAAAATTAAATAATAAACGATTATAGAAGATAAATTTAAATTAACATAAAATTAAAGTTATTAAATTCTTTTTTTGTATATTGTCTTATTTTATATTTTTTCTTTTTTTTTTTAAACTAATTAGAAGCTTAAGAGAATTAAATGAAAATGAAAAGAAAAAATTGCCTAAAAAATATTATGAAGGTTAGAATGCTATAAGATGTTTGAATTGCATTAATTAAAAATAAAAAGTATCATAAATATAAATATAAATAATTTACATAAATTTAATTTTTTTTTTTTTTGAAGATGAAAATATAGATGATATAATATTTCATATACTATCAGAAAATATTTCTGATTGTAAGATTGAAAAACAAGACATAAATTATTTTATGAGTTGTAACAAGAAAATGAATAATATATATAGATTTTCTAATTTCTATATTTATGATAATGACAAAATAAATAATTTATATGAAAAATTTTATATCATATGCTCTCTAAAAAAATACGGTTATAAATTAATTCAAATTATCATTTCTTTTTTAAATTAATAAAAAAAAGTATCTGAGTAAAATCATAAATTTTTTTTTCTTTTCTTTAGAATTGATAAAAAGAATATTAGATCAATTAAAACTTTTTAATGAAAATTTTCAATTGATAATTTCTGTAAAAGCTCATCAATTTTTTTACATATGGAAACTCTTTTTTCCTGGTTTCTAATAAAAATATAAAATAAAAATATGCATTTATTCTTTATTTTTGAATTTAACATAAATTAATACTTTTAATTATATATTATTTTCATATATTAATATGTTTTATTTCACATACAAATATTTACTTATATTAAGTTATAACTAGTATCAGATGTGACAATGAAATTTTTACTCTAATTATGAATTATTTAACACAGCTTCTGATTTATCTAAAAATAAGTGATATCACAAATAACGAAGTAAAATAATAAATATATATATTTGAAGCATTATATAAAAGTTCTTTTTATATTAATTAAATTTTTGTTTTTTGTGTGCAATTATATATATTCGGAATTTTTACCTATTTTACTTTTATTTTGATATATTTTAATAATATGAAATGAGAGAAACATATAAAATAAAAGTAAATTTATTATAACTAAATATTAATTTTTTTTTTGTCATAGATTGTTTGTAATATAATATTAAGGAGCCTTTTTTTAATTGATAATGATGAAAATAGGGATATTAAGTGCATCTGTGAATTAATTATTTTGTTAATAAATAAGGATATACATATTTTAATAAGAATATTGAACATAATTAGAAATACCACGTCTTTTAACTTTTTTTATCTTTTTTTATCAACCCTTATAAATAGTTCATTAAATTTTTTTATATATGTAATAAATATTTAATAGTACACATTTTTTATATACTAAAAATTAAAATTTTTTTATGATAATTTTTTTTTTTTATTAATAGAAAAAAAATATTAAAGATATTTATCTTTATTATATATTCGTTGGACTACATACAAATAGAAAAAGCATCATGTAAATAATTCCATTGTATAATTTTTCATATATATATGCTATATATTTTTGTAACTTGAATGACATATAACTTTTTTTATTTTTTTTTATTTTTAGATTATTAAGCTTAGATATTTTAAATACTCTTAGTCTATTAGATAATTGCCAAGATATAATTCTCTTATCCAGTATATGGATATCCCTATATATAAGTGTTCTTATATAAACAAATATATATTTAATTTTATATTTCTTTTATTTTAGGTTTATTGTATAATATATTAGAACTAAATAATATAAATTATAACATATTTTTATTTGTTGTATGTTCAAATATTATTTTTAAAATAACGGAAAATAAGGTTATTTTAAAACCCTACATATATATATATATATATATTTATATATTTTAATTATTATATTGTATAAATATAGAAAGAAGATGAATTTAATACAGAGATTAAACAGATGATAAAAATTTGTTCTACAATTTTTAAAAATACTAATAATAAGTAAATAAGAAATATATTAAAAATAAAATATTTCCATAAAAAAATAAGTAAAATTAATTTGCATTAATATATATTTGCAGGCAATTAATATACTTATTCTTCTTACATTCTCACAAATTAATAAATAATGATGATGATTTTTTTGATATATGTTTGACGGTAATTTAAAAAGAAAAAAAATACATGTACATATATTATTAAAATGTGTTTAAAAAATTAGAAATACAGCGAATTAAGTGACAAAGAACAGAAGATTTTTATTAATGGGCATGTTTTTGAAGATTTATTTAAAAATATCTGCAGTTATAAAATAATTAAAAGAAGCTTCTCAAATATTTTTAACAAAAATTTAAATAAATTAAATAAAGAAAATAATGTTTCCATCCTTAATTTATTATTAATAAAAGTAATTTTTTCATTTATTTTGATGTATTTTTTTTAGAAAAAATAATTAAAATTTTTTTTTACTTATTGCGTAAGGAAAAGTGGAAAAAAGAATCATTTTTAAGAATTTTGAAAAATTATATTATATATGATGGTATGTACATCATTATAAGAGTGAATGTTTATAAATTACTTTTTTGTCCTTTATATTTCGAATTATACATTTATTAAATTATATGTATATATTTTTACAGAAAATAAAGATATATTAGGACATTTAGAAATATACAATAATATTTTTGAATATATTATACATAACTTATTTTCAGAAAACTCAAAAAATTTCGAATTATCAAAAGATATAGTAATTTCCTTTTTTTTATTATTTTTTTGGATGTTGTTAATTTATTATTTATTCATTCATATATCTATAGATATATGAATGAATAAAAGTATTAATTTTTTTTTTTGCATACATTTATTAAATGATAACGTTTATAATTTATTTGTCCTTACTTTTTTTTTAATTTTATTTACAAATGATAATATAAATTTCCAATTATATAATAAATTCATTATTATTTATATTATTATTTAATATATAATTTTTGTGAAATTTTTTTTTTTTTTAGCTAAATTTTTTTTGGTTTTCATCCAATAATGAATTAAAAGTTCAATCATACGAAGTATATGCAAAATAACTAGAAATAAACATAATGCATTTGAATGCAAATAAAAAAAAAATGAGTGCATCTATTAAACATTTTTTCCTACAGATTTCCATCAATTATTTAAAAAAATTATATGCTTCAAATATGCATAAGTTAAATGCCCGTACACAAAAATATTTTTCAAAATTAGAAAATGGTTATTTTAAATAATTTTTAGTTACTTTAAAAATTTAAATTAAATAAAATAAAAAATAATAAAATATTTTTTTTTTCAGATAACTATTTGAAAAAATTTATACTTTAAAGATGTGCAATTTTTTTCATAATATGAAAAAATAGTGAAGGGGAGTAAAGTACATAAAAAAAAATCTTTTTAAGCCACTCGAAAAAAAAAAAAATTAAAAAATAAAAAAGAATGAAAATTAGGATAGTGGAAAAATAAAAAAGTGAAAAAATACTTATTAAAAAAAAAAAAGAAGAAAATAATTGTTTAGATATACTATTTCTTATTATGCTTATAAAACATTAAATATTCTATTTAAATATCGAGAACAGTTTAAGAATGCGTATACTTTTTTAACTGTTAAAAAATAACTGAACATTTTTATCATAAAAATTTTGTTAAAAAATTTACTTTTTTTATATTCTATATATTTTGTTATGGTACAAATTTTCTATAGTCTTTTAAGAAGATTTCAACACTCAACTGTTTATTAGTTGCAATTTTTGAAATATTTATTTTTTGTTCATCACTTTGCAACTTGATATTATTAAAAAAATTATTAGAAAGAAGCATGTAACTCATTAAAATAATTCTTCAAAAAAACAAAAAATACATAAAAGAAAATATATTTTATTAAAATTTAAAAATAAGGTATTTTTAATATTATTTAAAAAAAAAAAAAAAAACTCACATTATATCTAAACTATCTAAAAATTAGTATGTTCCTTTTTTTTTTTTATTAAATTAAATTTGAAAGTCCTATATTTTTAAAAAAAAATTTTCCTTAAATGAATATATCTCTTATTTCAAAAAAAAAAACAAATAAGTATAAAAGTAAATAATTTAAGTGTAACTTTTTTTTTTCCAAAAAAGAAGATAATTTATAGTGCACAATCATTGTACATTGATGTATTCTCTACATTTTTAATTTTTTTTTTTTTGGGAATTTTTATCATTCCTACAATTTTTTTTATCTAACCTAAAAATTTTTAAATTATCCTTTTTTTAGATTAAATTAGAAAGAATAATTATAAATAAATAATAAAAATAACACCTACAGAAAAAAAAAAAAAAAACATACATATTTCCTAATTATAAATGGAATAATATCGTTACTGTAATTTTTTTTTTTTTTTAGAAACGTTTTGAATATATCTTTTTAAGTGCACTTCAAAAAAAAAAAAAAAAATATGAATAATGAAATGAATGCAAAAAAATATACGAATATTTAAGGTTTATAAAAAACACTATTTTTAAATTTAATATAATCAAATGAGAAAACCAACTAAACAAAAAAAATTATATATTAATTTTTTCACATTTCATATAAAAAGTTTTCATTTAAAATGAAGTAAGGAAAAAAAAAAAGCTCTTTTTAGATAACAAGCCATGCTTATTTTTATTTTATTTTTTTTAATTAAAAATATAAAATTAATTCGCTTATATATAATAGCATTTATTTGTAAATACATGTACATTGTATACATAAGGTAAAATATATATATATATATATATATATATTTTAAATGCAAATATAATTTATGCATTCACCATTTTAGTTTTTAAAATGGTATGCTTTCCTTGAAATATATATAAAAATAATACAAGTTAAAATTGTTACATTGAATGATGCATGTATATATAAATTTATATAAAATATAAAAATATTATATATGTAAAAGTATCGAATAAAAAAAAATAAATAAAACGAATTGAAATAATGGAATTTTTTAATAAATAAAAATGTATAAATGAATATACTTATGCATATATATGTATATATACGTATATGTAAAATGTGAACCATATAAAAACAAATACAAAAAAAAAAAAAAAAAAATTATAAAGCTAAAAATTTATTAATATATATAAAAACTATAATGTTCCATTTAATAGTACATTTTTATACTTTTATTTCATTTAATTTTCAATTATATATATTAAAAAAAAAGAAAAAAAACTGAGCCTGAATTAAAAAATATAAAAAAAAAATTATTTGGTTTTACTTGAATTTATTGTATATAAAAATGGTACAATTTTTTATTTAACGAAACACAAAAAAATATTACGCATAAAATTCCTTTTTATGTTATTTATATTATTACTTTATTATATATTATTATATAAATATAGGATATCATTCTTTTTTAAATTTATCATTGATATTTAAGAGCACAGCAAAAAAAAAAAAAAAAAAGTAATGGTTATAAATGTATGTGCTTATTTAATCATATTGGAAAATACATGAAAAAATTAAGGTTACAGCAATATATCAACACACTTATGTATTTGTACATTTTATTAATATACTTTTTTTAATTTTTATTATATTATTTTTATTTTATTTCATTTTTTTTTACATTATTTAAAGAATATATGTATATATACACATGCATATACATATATATATATAATTTTTTCATCATTTTTTACTCTTTAAATAATGAACGATATAAACTGCCCACATGTGTCAAGCATTACTTTTATTAACAGTAATGGTGTAATAATTACAACAGAAATTAAAAAATCAAACAAAAAAATGAAAGGGAACTTAAATGATGAAAATAATTATGTTTTTTATGAAAAAGATTTAGATCATATTAAAAGTGTCGTTCTTACTTTAAAACCATTTCATAAAGAATTTGAAGATAATGTAATATTTAGAATTAAAAAAAGAGAAGATAAATATCGTTGTGAATGGGTTTTACTTCTTAAAACAATTAAAGAAGGTATAAAAAATGGAAATAACAAAAATTTTACCGATGTAGAAAAAAATGAATGTGGAGATATAGAAAATGAAGAAATAGAAGAAAAAACATTTGATTGTAATGATATAAAAGATATTATGTTGAAATATGTATATTGTATTACGTATTTTGATAATTATATTGGAAATTTAAGAAAAGAAAATGCAAAAAATAATTCTAAAAACGATAATTTTATTAATGAATACATCAAGATAAATAACGATTTTACGAAAAGTAATTCAAAAAGTGATCATTTTATGAATGAATATATGAAAATTAATAAAGGTTTAGATAATGACAGAGATTTTAATTTTGATAATTTAGCTAAAAATAATAAATTGATAGTGAATAGTGGTACCTATAATAACATAAATGAACAAAAGTTAAAATTTTCAGCAAGTCATAACAATAATATAATAAATGAAAATTTAAATATTATTAATTGTAACAAATATAATAATAATGATAGTAATACTAATAGTGATGCTAATAGCAAAAGTATTGTAAACAATTATGATAATATTAATTACGATATAAAACAAAAAATAGACAATAAAAATATGATCAATTACAATTTATGCAGTTCTTTAAATAATAATTCTAATTATAATACTAATTATAATTCTTCATCTTCTAAAGTAGATGATTTTTACGATTTAACTGATGAAAATTCATTAAAAAGTTATAATGATGATCATATAAAATTATTTAAAAGATTACTCTATAATTGTAATTCAGAAGAAAATAAAGTATTAAATGATTTTAATAAAAACGTAAGTTTCAATAAATTAGGAATGAACGAAAATTACTATACTTCACATAAAATAAAAGAAGAAATAACCAACTATAACAAAAAAAATTTACCAATAAATAATGAGAATTCTGTTGCAGACATGATTGATTATAATCAAAATACTTTGAATAAAAAATCAAAAGATGAGAATAAATTTTTGCAAATTTTGGAAAAAAATTTAAATATTTTAAAATATAAGAAACCAAACATATTTATGAATGATGAATCTCTACGAAAAGAATTAGTTCAATTTTTAAAAGATAATGAACAAGGAAAATTTGATGATAATAAGTTAATTAAAAATAATATTAAGGATATGTATCAACTAGAATATAACAAAAGTCCTTTTTATCATGAAAACATGAGCAATTTAAAAAAAATTTCATCAGATACTTTGAATTATTTTAATAAAAAAAATAACAGTAATACGAAATGTAATTTTCATCAAGACAATGTTAACGTTAATTCATTATCAAATAATTTTTTAGAATTATCAGGTGCATCTATAATTAATGATAAAAATATAAATATATTTGATGAAAAAAATAGAAAAGTAGAAAGTAATAACTTAAGTGATAATAAAAATGATGAAATTAATATAGAATTAATAAAATTATTTTTAAAAAGTCAAATTAAAAACAATGATAATAGAACCTTAAGTGAACAAAGTAAGTTAAATGAAAATTTTCAAAAATTGCAAAAAAAAGGTTATTTAGAGCAAAGAAAAAATGAAGACAATTCAAACATTAATTTCCTTTTAAACGATAAAAATTTTGAAGGCCATGATAAATCTTCTGAAAATAATAGTATCTTTAATAAAAGTAAAAATATATCTGATGCTAATGAAATACAAATAGATATAAATAAAAAGAAACTTGATTTCAGAAATAGAAAAAAGGAATTAAGTAATAATCAGGGAAATTCTATTCATTTTAATGAGATAAAACATAGCAATGAGTTAAGTGAAAATGAAAATAATATGAGTAATTTAAAAGTAAATGAATTAAATGAAAATGAAAAGAAAAAAGAAACTAAGCCATTAAATGCTCACTACGAATATATCGTAAGTGAAATATTAAAATTTATGATTAAACTAAAAAATGATAGTTCAAGTAATATAAAAAATGATATAAATGAAATCGATACGAATCTACTTAATAATACCATTATGAAATTTGTCAAGGATTTAACTCCAAATGAAATGAATCAATTAATTTCAAATAAGGATTATATTTTTTCAAAGATAATAAATGATAAATATGCAAATGAAGAAAAAAATTACTCAGATGATTCAAATATAAAAATTCGTGATTGCATTTATTTAAATACAAATAATGAAATACCGCAATCATGTAATAATCTTATAGTGAATGCATATAAAAATAATTTAAATGACAATGATAAACCTCATTTTTATACTAATACAAATATTCTACAGGTAAATAAAAATAAATCAAAAGAGAAACATTATGATGAAAAAAATTTATTAAATTTAAAGAAGCAAATTGAAAATGATACAAATAACACAGTTAATAATAAAAATTTAAATGTAACTAGCATAATAAAAACCAATATGATAAACAATTTAAATAATTATGCAATAGAGAATTCGCAAAATATTATATTTTATAATAATAACAATAATAATAATAATAGTAATAATAATAATAATAAAATCAAATTAAAGGAGGAAAGAACAAAAAAAAGGGGTGTAGATAGCTTAGATAATAATGACCATTTTATTGAAGATGGGAAAGTAAAGGAAATGAAAATATGCAAATCGAAAGTAAAAATGAAAAATAATTTTATTAATAATAATGAAGATATTAATCTGATTAATACAAAAATATGCGAAGAGATTAATAACAACAATAATAATATTCATAATGATAATAAGAATATATTTAAATTATCAAATGAAAATATAGATTTATTATATAATTATTATTTGCATGTATGTAAAAATAATATGATGTATTCTAATTTATATAAAAACAATAATAAATTAACAGATAATTCAAATATTAATTATGTTAATAATATAAGTAATAATAATATAAGGAGTAGCAATAATATTAATAGTAATAAAAATATTAAACATCAGGTGGATCATATTAAAAATTGTCTAAATATCAATAAGAATATTAATAATAATATTAATATGAATTATAATGATAATTATAAAAATACAAGAAATGTGACAGATCAAGTAAATAAAATGTTTCATAATTGCTTTTGTAATTTAAAAAATCTTAATGATAAAACTATATGCAACAAGTTAATGAATAATGGAAACGGAAACGGAAATGATAACAAAAATTACGAAAATTTTATATATAATTTAAAAAATAATCTTAAAGTTACCAATTTGAAAAGAAATGAAGAAGAATTAAGTGAAAATATAAAATTAAATGAGCAATCTAATTGCAATAAAAATAACCCAGAAAGTAATAATTTTAGTAAAAGTAACATTTTGCAAATTTTCCATTCAAACAATCTCTTGAACATTATAAAAAGTAAAGATGCGTGTGACAATAAAAAAATGACAAATAATAATATGAATATTTTAGAAAGGATAGAAAATTTTAAAAAGTTTGAAAACGAATTTAAATTATTTATGAACAGATATCAAAATAATGAATTCCTAAATAATTATCAGAAAAATATAAGTCGATTATTAGAAGATTTTAAAAAGAGAAAAACATATAATTCTCACTATGAGCTTCCAAATAATAGCAACATAAATGTCAAATATAACGATGAGCATATATTAAAAGCTATTTTAATAAATATGATAAAAGAATTATCTAATTCAAGAAATTACTTGAACAAAGAAGCATTTATTTCAAAAAGTAATAATAATAATAATAATAATTTATCTTTTAATGATTATAATAAAAGAAAAAATTCATTAAATCAAGAGAAAAATATAAATAAAAATATAAATAATAATATGAGTCAGCATTTTCATAACAATATGAACAGCAACATGAACTATAATGTAAATTTAGACACAGTTAAGAATATATACAGAAAACTACTTATAAATAATAATTTAAGTAATGCTAATAATTATTATAATAACTATTGTCATAGCAATATTATTAATTTTAATAATTGTAGAAATAATTATTATAATAATAAAATTTTAAATCAAAATTTAAATAATATAACGAAGGGCGATGAACAAAGTGATATAAATATTCATAATAACATGTGTAATGTTAATAAAAATATTGATATTAACACAAACACTTACATAAATAAACAAATAAAAAATAATAATTCTAATGCATTTAACACATTTGATGATAAAAAGTCTTTTAATAACAATAAAGATAATAATAAGGATAATAATAATGATAATAATGATAATAATAGTAGTAGTAGTAGTACTACTAATAATAATAATAATAATAATAATCATTCATGTGGTTGTTTTAATAATAATTATAATAATTCATCAAAAAATTTAATTAACGATGAAATTATTTTACATAAGGAAAATAATTCAAACATAAGAAAAAAGGAAATGAATGTAAACACTAGTATGACTAATTTACGTTCCAATAATTATCAAGAATTTAACAAAATGAAAAGTATAGAAAAAGAGTTTTCTCATCAAAAAACTAAAACCAATTTATATGATGAGAAAATTTTTAAAAATAAAAGTATTAATTTTAAAAATGATAATATCGCTAATATAGAAGGTAATACAGCCATTGATTCCATATTAAATAATAATGATAATAATTTAAATTCCATAAAACTGGATGATGATGCTAATAATACTGATAAAATTAAAAAAAAAGAAATTTTCGAAGAATTTCAAACAAAAAATAAGGAAAAATATTCTTTTATTTTTAATTCAAATATAGATGATTCTTCTACTATTTCTAATTTCTCAAATTGTGCACAAAGTTTACAGAGTATTAATGATATAAATAGCAATCAATGTGATAATTTAAATATGCAAAAAAAAGATGATATAAAATTAACAGAAGCGTTATTACAGAATAATGACACTAATATTGATAAAAACTATCATACAAACAAAAAAAAAAAAAAATTTTTTATTGATCTTAAAAGTATGAAGCATAGTAATCTTAAAGAATTGCTACTTAAAAAATTATCCTACCAAAATATGAGTAGAAATTACAATTCAGAAAAAAATAATTTTGACAACAATTTGCATTTAATTAAAAGTAAAAATAAAGAATGTATTTATAAAAGTGTATATAATGATAAAAATTCCAATAAATGTTATGATGTTAGTATAAAAACAAGCTTTTATAACAGTTATTCCTCCTATAGCTCTTTAAATATTAATTTCTTTTGCCTTTTTGATGATATGTATGAAAATTTTTTTAAAAGTGATTTTGAGGATCGCGAAAAAATGATAAAAATCTTAAACCTTGATAAGGATATATGCTATAATCAGCTACTAACTTTTTATAAAAAAAAAATATTCTTTGAAAGTATAGACGAAAGAGAAAAAAAAAATTTATTGAATTCTTACAATGGAATTAGCTTAAATAAAAACAAAAATTGTTTAGATGATAGAAATGTTTTGGTTTTGAGGGATTTACAAATGAATAATATCACATTAGTAGATAAAGAGCATTGTTATGATCAAAATAAAGATTTATTATATAACAGTGATACAATGCAAAATAAAATTGATCACAATTTAAAAGATGAAAACAATTTGAATGCTCTTAATTTTAAAGAAGAAGTAGATTACTTTAAGAAGTTAATAAATGAAATGGATAATTTTAAACAAGTATATAACATTCAATCAAACAATAAGAATAGTTCAGATATTAAAGACGACTATAAGAGAAATTTTATGAAAAATTGTAATAATAAAAATAGAAATATTGATAAAACAACAATCACTAATCTAAATGATATAAATAATAACGAAAATATTGACTTACGTGATAAATCCATAGAAAAAAATGGAAATTATTTTGATTTGGAAATGGAACCTCCACTAATTGAAATAAATAATGATAAATTAAATAAGATGTGTATTGATAAAAATATTAAATTAAACAACGAAAATGATATTAATATTGAAAAAGATCAAAACAATGAAGGAACACAAATAAGTGATAAAAAAGATAAGATTGATAAAACTTCACTAAATAATGCAAAAGAAAAAAGTGTTATAAATGAAGGGATTGATGAAAAGAAACATATGGATAATTTTAAAGAAAATTTTAGTGATCATTCTTTCGATAGTGATAATGCACATGAATTACTGGAAACAGTTTTTGAAAAATATAATAATGAAGAAATACAAAATGATTTAACTAATCATAAAAACACTATTGAGTTTGAAATAAATATTAAAAGCTTAGAAGAGGAAAATAATGTAATGTTTAAATTTATTTCTCATAAAATTAATTGCATAAGAAATAATATGTGGAATGAAAGTATTGAAGAATTGCAAAATAAAGAAATAAATGAATTATTAAAAAAAGAGAGAGATGAAAAGATTTCTGATGCAAGTAATGATAAAAAAGATGATATGAATAATCCTAAAAATGATATATACTATTTTAATATTTATACTAATGTATGGGAAAACGTTGATTTAAATGTTAGTCATAAATTATTAGCATCTTTGCAATTAAAAAAAAAAATCATAAATAGATACTATAAAAATGATTATGAAGATAAGAATTTTATAACATTTAGTGAATGGAGTATTTACAATTTAATAATATCAAAAATTTATAAAAATTTAGATATGAAGAAATTTGAGGATTATCAGCTAAAAGTATATAAAATGAACAAGTTTCAATATGAATTAAGAAAGAGAAACACTTATAATTTTGGAATAAAAGTAGTAGGAAATTTATATTCAAAAAAAAATGATCAAAAGAGCAAAGCAAAAGATTATAAATTAAATGAAAATAGTAAAAATTCTAAAAATTCAGAAGAGTATTCTGATTTCTATGATTATGATGATGATATTGAAGAAGATGATGAATATGAATATGAATATGAAGATGAAGAAGAAGAAGAGGAGGAGGAAGAAGAATGTTTTAGTACAGAAAAAGATTCAAAACACGAAATTATAAATGAGACAGATAATGAAAATAATGATAAAAACAAAATAAATAAAGAATATAATATATGGAATCATATAGATAAAAAAGGTGTAAAAGAGGAAAAGGATAGTAAAATTATAATAGTAGATAATGAAAAAAAAGAATTAAATAATCTCAAAAATGCATTAAATTCAAATGAAGAAAAGGAAAGTTTTGAAGGAAAAGGAAATAATGGAAACAAAAGTATGCTACTAAGAAGAAAAAGGAGAAGTAGTATGCTAAATGTTAATTATAATGAAAATATTTTAAATAAAATAAATGGTAAGAGAAATAAGAAGTTAAGAGAAGGTGATAAAACAGAAAAATCTAATCATAGTTCCTATGAAGTCTCAGCAAAACAAAAAAATAATAAAAATAAAAAAGTGCAGATGATTAAGAAAAGAATAAGAGGGAAAAGGAACTTTAATACAATGAGAAATAAAAAATCAAACTTATATTACTTAATACAGTTACCAGATTATGCAAGTTATAAGGAATTAATAAAAAGTAAGAGCGAATGCTTACCCACATATATATTACAGTATGAGCAATTAAAGAAAAATGAATGTATTTTCTTTAACATTCAAAATCATTATAACAGTTTTATTAATAATGTTTATCATTTTGCTATTAGCTATGAGCAGTCATTAAAACATAATGAATATCTTAATAACACGTTAAATAATGTAAAAGCAAGATTACATATTAAGAGATTATGCTTAAAAAAAAATATTACAATTCGAGATAATATATATGATATATGTAATACTTACTTTAATGATTTATATACATATGATTCAAACCATCTTACCTTTTTTTTTCATAATTCTAAGAAAAGTAAAATGAATGAAATGGAAAAGATGATAAATAATCAAGATTATTATAGTAACTATGTGAATGATTATTTAGAAAATGAAACATTAAAAAAGAAAAAAAAAAAAAAGAATATGGCGAAATTAAATAGTGTTAATAATAATCAAATTAATGAACTAAGTGAGAATCTTATAGTAAAAAAAGAACCAAATTATTATAATCAGATAAATTCTTATATAAACGACGATTCTAATAAAAAAGCAGAATATAAAAATTCATTAATTAATGACGAATCTAAGACAGGAAAAACTAACGATGCAGTATATTCTTCATCAGATGTAGATAATAAGGAACTTTGTGACAACTTGAATTATGTAAACTTTTTAAATGATAATAACAACAAAAATAATGATTTTTCCTTGAACGAAAAAGCAATTGAAGATGAACAAGATGTAGGAAATAATGTAGTTGAATTTGATGTTTTTAAATATGAAGACAATAGTTTCTTTTCAAATATTAATACAAGTACTAATTTTGAAAATGCTAATGATAAAAATCAGTTTAATAACACAAAAGAAAATTTTCTTAATTATTATAATAAAAATACTAATAATGTATCTTTTGAAAAACAGGAAAAACGAAAAAGCAAAAAGTTTAACAATAAAAATAATGAATTTCTTTTTAACGGGAGTATAAATCATGATGATATAATACAATATATTGATATACAATAAAAAAAAAAATAACTACATGTATATTTTATATATATTTATTCCATTTGTCTCTATTTTTTATGTTCCTTTTTTTATAACTCTTTTTTATATACTTTTTTTAATGGTTTATTAAGTTCCTTAAAGACTTAAGCTTTTTTTTTTTTTATGTCTTTATATGTATTATATTTTTACTATGTTTTATTTTATGTATTTATATCTTATTACAAAAGATATAACGACTTATTTGACTTAATTTAATTATTAATCCTAGAAAATGTTAGATTTAATATATATGCCGATGTATACCAATAAAGTATATATACAAATGCAATGTTTTTCTAAAATTTTTTTTTAGATTTTAAACCTTTTTTCATATATTTATTAATATTATGCACCCAATTTTTTTTTTTTTCATTTTTTAATTTAAATTTTTAATAAATTATACTTATTTACAGATATATAAGTTAGTACATTTATATATATGTTCATGTTTCATGAATATATAATAAACTTTTTTTTTCTTTTTTTTTTTATTAGTTTTATAAATCTTTTATATACGCTTATATTTTAATATTAGTTTATCCTGTTTTGTTATAATTTATAGTAAAAGTAATGATTTTTTTCTTATAATTTTATTTGATTTAATAAAAAGTTTTTTTAATAAAATTATTTAATGTATTATTGAAGCTTATTGATATTTTTCTAATTTTAAGTAAAAAACCTACAAATCATTAAAAAAGAAAATTTTTTCTGTATATTAAAGATATAAATCATTTATAGCATTAAAAAGTTCTTATTTAAAAAAAAATATAACTTATACGATTTTTATTCATAAGATACTTTATTTTCCCCTTTATCTTATGAAATATATACGTACTCTTATTAAAATATCTAAATTATTTTAGAAGCAAATATATTTTTTTTTTTTAAATTAAAAAACTGTGCCATTTATAATTGTTTTAAGCTGTTTTCATAAAATAAAAAAAAATAAAAAAAGACAGAATTATTCTATTTTTTAAAATATATATAGCATAAAGAACAAATTTTTTTCAATTTGTATTTTATTACACTTTATAAAACTATTCACTATTTATTAAATAAATATATAAATTAAAATAGAATGAAATTGTATTCTTTCTTATTTTTGCTTATTTTGCAAAATAGTATGTTTTGGATTACGCAACAAAAAAAATTTCTTGCATGAAATATCTTGTGAAAAGGTGAAAAAGTGAAGAAAATTTTTTTTTGTAGTTCTATTTAGACATTTTAAATATAAAATAAATAATTTCTGCACTATTTTATTTTCATCTTTTATAAGAATAATTATATAAAAATAACAATTTGAGATTATAAAAAAAAAAAAAATACCTTTTTTCTTTTTTATGACCTTATTTCTCAATATAAATAAAAAAAAAAATTTTCTTTTTTTTTTTTTTAGCTTAAAATTTTTACATTCTATTTAAATATTATTTTTTTTTTTTTATTATTTTTTTAATTATTTTTATTAAGAGAGAATCAATGCTTAATAAGTTTCTTATTTTTAAATTTGTAAAATTTAAAAATGTATTAAAGAATAAAAAAAATTTTGAAAATTTTTTATATTAATATATATTAATAAATTCATAAAATAAAATTAAAATGAATTTTCAATGAAGAATTAAATGATCGATAGTCTTTATTTTTTTTTTTTTTTTATTTATGAATATTTAAATTCCGTTTTTGAATTTTTCATGAAGTTTATATTCTGTAATAACTTTTAAGATGTACTACATTGAAAATAATTTTTTTTCTTTTTTCTTGATCGAAATTAAAAAAATATATATATATAATAGATATATGTAATAAAGAATCAAATAAATTATTAAATCAAAAATATTATAAATCATAAATGTAAACAAAAAAAAAAAAAAATGAAAAAAATATTTTTTTGTTTACTACTTATTATAAATTCAATAACTTTTTACTGTAATAGTAATGTTAAAATAAAAAATAATGGAAATATAGAAAAGGAAATTAGAAATAATGAAGATACCTTAAATTTAAACAGTAACGAAAAAAAAAAAAAAAAGAATGAAAATTCTTCATTTATAGATATTGAAGAATTTACATTCAATAGTACAAATAACATTAATAAAAACAATATTTCATCAAAAATACCAAATGGAAATAAAAATTATATAGAGGAAAAGCATAATCAAACAACTAATGGTGATAAAGATAATGATATTAATGATATCAATGAAGATTATCTGTATGATATTGATACAGAAGATAATGCTATTGATGAAAAGGATGATCAAGATGAAGATGATCAAGATGAAAATAATTTTGAAATACCTGTTAATTGTGATGATGATAATTGTTTTAATTCATTAGATGAATTAAATAAAATAATTGATGAAAAAAAAAAAAAATTAAAATATAGAAAAAATAAAGGAAAACCTATACAAATAATAAAACCAAATGTAAATCACACAGAATTAATATTAATTGAAGAAAATTTACAAATTTTAAAAAAAATAGAAAAGCCAATAGCTATTGTATCGGTTTTAGGAGATATGCATACAGGAAAATCATTTTTGCTAAATTTATTGAATGAACATATAATTGATGATTTTAATAAAAGTAAAGAAAATATTGAAAACGGTTTTAAAGTAGGAAACGATATAACTGCAAGTACATATGGAATTTGGATATGGTCTGAGCCAATTAAAATAAATGTAAAAAAATTAAAAAAAATGTACGAGTATATAGATAAAAATTTTACTAATTTTATTAGAAGTTATGAATATGAAAAAGATGAATATAATGAAGAAATTATTGATTTATTAAATTTATATAAAACAGATGATTGGATTATCAAGATAAATGAATTAAACATTTCTGATACAGAAGAAGTAAACCTTGTATTAATGGACACTCAAGGATTAAACAGTCCTAATGTTAACAAAAGATATGATGAAATATTGTATGCACTAACTAATTTAATTTCGACAGATATAATTTTTTTAACAATGAAAATGATAAATAATAAAGATTTAGAATTCATTGAAAATATAACAAAAGATGCTAATTTATTTATGTTAAGAGCATATACGAGATCTAACGGTTCTACCTTTTCTATTAAAAAAAATAATTTCGATAAAATATTAGATAACATTAACAATGTAGAAAATAATTCTTTAATATTAGAAAGTATTGCTTCAAAAAATTTGATGTGGGTAGTTCACGATTTCAGTCAGCGTTTAGATGTAAGAAAAGGAAAATTATGGCTAGATATTTTATTGAATTCTGATAGGAGAGATTTAGATATTAAATATTGGAAAAAAATAATTTCTAATAAAAGTAAAGATAAGCATGACGCTTATACAACAAAAAAAAAAAAAATTGCCTATTTAACTTATCCAGAGCATAGTAATAATCTTACTAATGATTCATCTTCTAACTATAAATTGAACGTTCTTTATAAAAATATTGATTGTGTATTATTAAGAAGTATGTATAATAACAAGGAAATTGATTTTACTAAAGCTAATATTAATGATTTAAATGAAGAATATAAAAATGACGTTATGCTCTTAAGATATAAAATTTACTTAAGAGCTTTACAATATCCGAAAAAAATGTATTCAAATGTTCAGATGAATTTTATTGTAAATAAAATTAAAAAAGAACAAATCCCTGATCAAAAAGAAGGAGAAAATGATAAAAATAAGAAAAATGAAATTGATATTAAAAATATCAATGAAAATAATGAAAGTAACAATAAAGATTCATATTCATCTCAAATGAGTAACAGATATATGTCTGGTCATGATGTATACGATTTTATCACCTTTTTAGTTAAGTCCGCGAACCAAAATTTATTTACTAATGTAAATCAATTTTTTAAACAGTTTAAAATTAATAGAGCAGAAATAAGTAGAAACGATTTAATATTTTTATATAAAAAATATTTACTACAATTCATGGAAAACGAAGAAGTAGAATTTATTAGCTACTTAAATGAAGAAAATGATGATTTAGATAATACAGGGGATAGATTTTCTAAAGTAGATAAGAAGGATATTGAATCAAATAATGAAGATTTTGATGATGTATTAATTGAAGAAACAAAAAATAAAGAAAAAACCGATATATATAGACTACCTCCGTTGCTTAACGAAATAAAAAAATACGAGGAATTAATTCGAGAACAAATTTTAAGTATATGGTATAAATACACAGAAAGTGATTTTCATGATGATGAAGAGAAAGAATTAATTAAAGATATCGAAACCAACTTATATGAGAGATTAGATCAAATAAAAAATGAAATGATTGACTTAGGTGAAACAAATATTCGAAAATTTTGTAAATTAGCATGTGAAGATGCATTACAAATTGTTATAGAAGACATTAAAATGAAAAGTGATCAATATCCTATTAAGCAAAAAGATCTAACAATTTTTTTTGAGTCTGTTAGTTATAACTTGCTAAAATTTTTAGAAAAAAAGTTGTCCAAAAATTCCGATAAATTAGATTTAATATATTATAAAGATCCAATTTGTAATCCCTTGATTAATAATACGTTTCAAGAATTTTATTATTTAAAAAAAAAAAATACCACTTTAAATGAAAAAAAATTAAAATCATTTTTTTCCAATGCAGTTTCTAAAGGAAAAGAAGTTTTTGAAGCATTAGCGGAAAACACTGATAACATAACCGAATATTTTAAAAATAAAAATGTATTTTATACTATTTTAGATAAATGGAACTTAGAAGCTGTTAATGTATATACGGCAACTTTAAGTGATTTTTTTAAGGATGAAAAAGAATTAAGTGAAGAATATTTAAATGTTTTAGATAGTGACATAAAAAATCTGAAAAGAAAAGCAATGGATAAATGGCATAATCATTGCAAAGAAAAAACAAATGCTTTATATAATATGCATAAAAGTAATTTAAAAAAAAATTTTCTTGAAAATTTTAATTTTCCTTTAGATGAATTAGTATTACAAGACATATATTTAAGTTTAAAAAGTCAAGAAGAATTAAAATATATGGATATATATTGCTCTAATGAAGAATCCTGGAATAGCGAATATAAAAAATTTTTAACATTAAGTGATGAAGTATATAAATTCATAAAAGATGAAAATTTAAAAGCAATTCAAATAACATGCCAGCAACCATTAGATGAATTAAAAAATGGAATAAAAGGAGAAATAAAAAATTATTATTTTTGGAGATCACTAAAAAAAACATTATATAATAGAGCACTTATCGTTCTTTCTAATAATATTGAAAATATCTATTTAAAAAATAAGAGAGAAAATAAGATTCAATCTTCAATAGATGACAAATATAATACAAAGAGCAATCATTATAAAAAAATATCAAAAGAATTAATGAGTAAAGTTATAAATAGATGGTTGAATAATGATATTTATAAGGTATATTATCCTATTATAAGAAAGCAGTTAATTCATAAAATTATATGTTATATGGGTATTCTTATTTTATTATTTATAACATCATTAGTTATATATTTCAAAAAATTTCATGTTAGTTTTATTATATTAATTGTTATTTCTTTGTTTATGGTTTTTGGATACGCACAAATATCATTATTCATTAAAAAATTTTTCAGGCGTATTGTATTTTATATGTATGAAGGAATAACAAATGTATTTGGAACAGAAGGAGCTATTGTTTTCTCTATTTTATCAATCTCTGTAACAGCTATATATTTATACAATTATCATATTGTAAAATTTAAAAATAAAGTTGCAAAAAATACTAAAAAATTATTGCAATCACAAAATTTGATGAACATGTCAGGCATTAACAATTTAAAAGATTTTCATTCTACTTCTTCGAAAACAAGAATATTCAAACCAAATTTAATAAAATTTTCTGATTTTGAAAAAGATACAAAATTTCACTCATCTAATATACCTCTTGATTATAAATTACATAATGAAGCATCTCAATACATTGATCATAAAAATAGGTCAAATCGTTTAAATAAAATGGATGAATATTCATCCTTCAACAACCCGAATAAATTTCAAAGAAGATCCTTTTTAGATTAGCATATTATATTATATATAAATTAAAATTTAAATTATTCTTTTACTTATTTTATTTTACTTATTATTTATAAAAACATATAATTATAAATTTTGTTCACATAATAATATTTTTCTTTTTTTTTCAAATTGTACATGTAATATTTTGTCTAAATCTAAATTTTTTTTTTAATTTTTTTATCTCTTGGATTTTTAAATTTAAATCTTATTTTTAATTAATTATGTTATATATCTCAAGTTATTTTATATACTCCCTGTATTTTACCTCATTTTTTTTTTTTTTTTCATTCATTTAAAAAAATATAATATTGTTTTATTTTTATCTATTTTTATATAAATATTTTAATAGACATTGTTTTTTCTTTTCTTTTCTTTTCTTTTCTTTTTTTTTTAATTTTTAAATATTGGAAAAATAGAAAAAAATAAAAAATTAAAAAATAAAATAAAATAATTTATTAAATAATAAATAAAACTAAAAATATTAAAAAGAAAAAGATATTATAAAATTATGAAATTAAAAAATTATATTATTTTTTTAATTTTTTAATTATTAAAGATAAATTTTCTATTATAAAAGTTTCATTCCATGAAATAAATATCTCTTTTTTTTTCTTCCAAAAAAATGCTCTTAAGTTTTAAGAAACCTTTTTGCCAGTATATAATGTGTTTCTTGTATCATCTAATCCAATTCTATCATGAACATAGTTTACTTTTTTGCTACATGTTTTTTCGAAAATATTTATTTCATCTAAGCACTTCGTTATGTCGTCATTATTTTTATGTAAGCATAAAATTAAAGGTTGCATATTGCAAACTACTTGTTCTTTTAATTTTGAGCCAACCTTAAATTCACTCATCTATATTAAAAATAAAATCATTCAAATAGGAATATTCCAAAAAATTATAGATAAATTATTTGTTTATTTTAAATACAGATACATATACATATGATTATATATTTTATATATAATATTTCAGGAAAATTAAATTTATGACTTAAATATGTATAAATAAATCTTTTTCTTTATATTTTTCATTATTTAAAAAAAAAAAAATTGTCAAAAAAATCAAGTTGATATATTATATCTTTTTACATATCACATATAAATTTTAACATCAATTTGAATTTATTACAAAATAAATATATTTTAATAAGCTTTTTGTTTTTTTTTTTTTTTTGAGTTTATTTTTTTCTTTATATTCAAAAATGTGCAAATGTAACAAATAAATTTTCTTATTATATTAAAAAAAAAAAAAAAAGTTTTATGGTTTAAAATAAATTAAACCGATATTTTAGGTAAATTTTTTTTTTTTTTTTTTATGCTTTAATTTTGCTAATTAAACTATATATATTGATAAATTTTTACATTTAATTTTTTTAAATATTATCTTAGTATAATTGAAATGAAACTAGATGCCGATGAAGTATTCAGGAATTATAACCATAGTGAAACAATAAAAATTATTGACAATTTAAGAAAAGAAATAATTAAAAAGGAAGATTCAATTAAGGATTTTTTAAAAAAAAAGAATACTACTGTAATTAAAAATACAATTAAAATTAAAAACATATATGGAAGTGTGGAGAAGATAAAATCCAATTTAGAAGATATAATAGTTAATTATAATGAGCTTATAAATGATATAAAAAATAAAAATTCTCTTTATTTTAAAGAATCATACGCAAAAGAATTAAATGAATCTGAAAAAAATTTAATAAAAGATGCCTGGTTGAGGAAATATGATAAGTATGAATTTTTGTTTAAAATTTCTACTATAAATAATGAATATGATTTTGTAAAAAAAAAAAAAGAAGAATTAGTTAATTATGATTTCTTTTATTTAAACAATTATATTAACAATATTTATTTTGATATTAATAAAAGGGTAAGTGAACAAGAGTATTTATTTACTGTAAATAAAATTTATACAGATATTTTTATATGCTTAAAAGTTTTGAGTTCTATTCTTAAAAATAAAGAAATCAAAGAAAACTACACAAATATGTTTAAAAATGAAAATTGTGTTTATTATTTAAATTCTTTTGTAGAAAAGCATAGAGATAATTTTTGCGAAATATTATTAAAATTAATATATTCTTCTTTTTATAATTTAACATATAATAATTCCTGCAATATAAAAACTATACCGAAATCTATAATTATATTATTAATTTTTCACAATGAAAATAACTGTCAAACAATAGACATTGTTAAGAATGATTTATTTTATGAAATTTTTATTTCACGAATAAATCTAATAAATAAATTTATTCAAAAAAAAAGTAATATTAAAGATTTTAATTTTGAGAAGTTAAAAAATTATTTTAAAAAAATAATAAATTTGATATTAAATAGCAAGTATATATTACTGCTATTAATTGACACAAATAACGTAGAATTTCTTAAAAAATTAAAAGATGAAGAAAATTATTTTTCATCAGAACGGTATTATAATAATAAATCTGCAGAGAATAATGAAAATGAAAATATTTCTTTAATAGAAGAAAATAACAAAATTGATAGCAATACTCATTTTGAGAATACTCAAGAAAATGAAAATAAATTTTTAGATAATATGAAAAAAGAAGTGTTTATTTTACAAAATATATGCCATAAAAATGAAAGAGAAATAAAAAAAAATAAGGAATATTTCAATTATTCTATAAATAGTATTGAAGAAATAAAAAGTATTATGAATAAAAATAATATTGAGAATTTTATGTTATTGCATAAAAGTTATAAAGAATGTGTTAATAAAATATATAAATATATGATAAATTTATTACAAGAATATTATAAAAATCAATATATAATGTGTAAAGATTTTTTCAAAGAGTATACAAACATTAGATTGTTTTATAATGAAATAAAGGAAAAAATATGTACCAAAGAAAAGTATTTTAGTACATTTATAGGCAATATTAATTCTTACATAAACAATAACTATTTGAATTTTATTCTTGAAAAAGTATTTGAAATATATTTTTTCCTCTTTTTTAACAAGTCTATAACTGCAATTCCATTTTTTGACACAAAGCCAATTAATAAATGGAAATTTTTAATTAGAGATACATTTCGAAATTTATTTTATAACATATCTTTATTTTATGAGAAAAAATTTGAAATACATAATTACATATTTTATTCTTTTGTATTAAATTCCTTTTATTTCTACTATGAATTTTACAATATTGATTTAAAATTAATATACACAGAATTTTTAAAAATTGAAAACTTTTCCAACAAAAATGGTAAAATAAAAAAAAATTTTCAAAAAGAATTATCAGAATATCTTTTCACAAATAAAAATATTTCAAAGGAAAAATATTTTCATAGTGACTTCAAAAAAATTATAAAAGAGAAAATTCATCCATTAATATATTGTGCTTATAAACTAATTATATTTATTGATAGCAAAGAAATTAAGAAAACTGGAAATGTTGATTTTTTATATACGTATGAAAATACTGATTGGGATGATTTTTATAATACATTTGACGTATTTAGTAACATATTAAAATATTATAATAATGAAAATAATGACACAGATAATAATATTTCAAAAAAAAGTAATATCATATTAACCTTCTTTGAATCATTTAATGCAGAAAAAGCAGAAATAATAAATCCTTCTAATAATAAAAATAGTAAGTCATATAATTTTACCAACCTAAACAATATTAACTATACTACAGAGCATATGAGCAATAATAATAAAGATGAGGTTAATGAAGATGTAATCTCTATTAACCCTTATAATGTATTAAATAATAATGAAGAAATCCAAACAAATGAATTGTTTAATGAAGAAAATAAGGAACTTTATTTTTATATAAATCTTATTAGATATAATAATAAGCATTCATTTAGCAAATTTTTGAATTTTTATGAGAATTTTGAAAAAAGTATTGAGTCAAATGATGATAATGTAAATAAAAAGAATGATGATTCATATCTTAAAGAATTTTTAAATAAAGATTTACAAAACGAACCAAATTTTTGTTTAACTGATTTAAAAAGTATGTTTTTTACCTTGGTGTATAATATATTTAAGATTTCATTAAAATGTTTTTGTTTAGAATATTTTGATAATTTAAACAGGTATTTGGATTTTTTTTTGAATATATTATTAAATGATGAAATAAAGAATATTCTATGTGAAAGGATGAATTGTTATTTAATAAATATATTCATTTTTTCTAATATATATATAATATATATTGAAAAATTAATGGGAACAGATATGCATAGAAGTATTATAATATTCATAGTAAAAACTATTCTTCAGAAGAAAATTTATAAGATTTATTATAATTTTCTTAGTAAGCTAAAAGAGCTCTATTTTTATGAAGAAGAAAAAAGAAAGGATAAGAAAAATTTATTGAATACAAAAATAACACAATTGTATAATATCATATTACTAGATTTATGTTTTTGTGAACAAGTTTTAGATAAAAACACAATTATAAATAAATCTTTTTATGAAAATCTTATTTTAAGATATAAGGAAAATAAAAAATATTACATAAAATCATGTTTTTATTTTATTGACATGTACAAAGAAAAATATAACGTTTACAGTGAACAAAAAATTAATGAAAATAATAGAAGAAAGCATATATTATTTTTAAAATTAAATGAAAAGTATAAAAGGGGAAAAAAAAACCTTTCAATCTATTTGTTAAAAAGAATCATAGATGATATTTTAATAGAGTTAAATAAATTAGATAACCTCAATACTATAATTTTTCAGAAACACATACGCCTATCGGCTCAAAATATAATAAAAAATTCTTATTTATTATATTATTTATTTGTTAATGGTTCAACGTTAAATAATTTATTAAATACTCAAAAAAATACTATTGAAAAATCATTAGAAATTTTTAATTTTAATAAAGTTGATATGATTAATAATAATTTTATTGAAAATAAATTATTTAAATTTTTTTTATAATATATGTATATATATATATATTTAAAATAATTGTGTCTTCTTTGTATCCTCTTTATATATTATTTGCTTTTTTTTTTTTTTTTTTTTGTGCTGTAGAACATACTTTTACTTTATTCTTTTTTATTTTCATCTTTTATTTTTATGTATGTTTTTATTTTTATATAATCTTATTTATTACTATAATTTCTTTCATTTTAATATACATATATATAAGTATATATTTTTTTTAATTAAATTTTATGAAACAAACACTTAAGAACACAAATAGCTATATATTAATGTTTTGTCTTTGATTTATATACTGATAAAATTATGTTCAATTAATATTATTAATTTAACCATATTTTTTAAATAGCATCTATTGCAAAAATATATATAATTATAGAAATTTTTGACAAATGATTTTTCCTTAATTTTATTAAAACTCTTATATCCTAAGAGAATTTTCTTATAATATTTTTTTTTTTTTTTATGAAAGAAAAATGAAAAAAGCCGATGATAAAATTTATCATGAAATAAATAATGAAGAAGAATATAAAAAATTATTTGATGAAAAAAATGATATTCTCTATATAATAGACATTTATACAGAATGGTGCGGGCCCTGTATTTTTACGTTTGAAATAATTAACAAGATATATAAAAGTAATTTTATTTTTTCAGAAAGTGTAAAAATACTTGCTATGTGTGCAAATAAAATTGCATCATTAAAAAATTATGATAATAATTCGAAACCTTTTTATATAATATTAAAAAATGGAGAAATTATTCAGCAAATTCATGGATGTAATACACCTCATATTTTTTCTCTTATTGATGATCACTTAATGAATAAAAAGCTGAATTAAATAAATACAAATTTAAAATAGATGAATCAAAAAATTTAAAGAAAAAAAAAAAAAAAGTAATAAAATATACGAATTATACATAATTAAAATTACAGAATTAATTATATAGTGATATATAAAATAAATATGATAATATTAAGAATAAATATAATAATAACTATTATTATTATATTTAAATAATTATTACAGTAATAAAAAATTTCATATGAAATAAATAAAAAGGAGATTATTTCTAATATATATAATTGTGTCTTTTATTTCATGCATATAGAATTTTTTTAATTTTTATAAAAGTTCAAAAAAAAAAAAAAATTAAAATAAAATGAAAGTTATATTTTTTATTGAAATATTACATTAAAAAAATATTTTTTTATTAAATAATACTTTTATATAATTTAATCATTTATTTTTATTTTGTTTTATATTTTTTCTTTTTTTCTATTTATATGTTTTTTATTTTTTTAAGCATTCACTAATTTCATTAATTATATTTGATACAGATAATATCTCAGAATTTAATTGCTCAATTTTTTCTGCATATATGTTTCTAACTTGTTCAGGTACTTTTTTTTCGTAATTTGGATCATTAACTTTTTTTAAATAAGAATCTAAAGAGGATTGTATTTTTTTTTTTTTATTTGTCATATTATTTAATAATGGTTTAAGATATTCTTCAGTTGATTGAACATATATAATAAATTTATTTGAAATAGTATCTTTTAAGCATTTTTTTATTTGAATTTTTAATTTATCTGATAAATCTTCAACGTTATAATTAATAATATCCAAAGAAGATAATTTTGCTAGTACTTCGATTTTTTTTTTCACTTTTTCAAGAAATTTTTCATCTTCTTTGTTTTTAGCAGCAATAAAACAGTTTAATTTAGTTTTAGGTGGAATTTCAAGATTTGATATAAATGATCTGAACTGTTTTACAATACTCATAAAAGTATTCATTTCAGAATTTATTTCTTCATTATTCCATAATTCTATGTAATCTGGATAATTTGCTTCAGAAATAGAACCAAATTTGTACGGGCCAGCTGCAATTTTGTGATATAATTCTTCTGTTATAAAAGGAGAAATAGGATGTAAAAGTCTTAAACCATAGTCAAGGCAGGCATGTAGTGTTTTATTTGCATTGTAACTGTCCATATTACTACTTGGTTTCATAAGATTATCGATGATGTCATTGTCATTATTTATTTGATTTTCCCTTTTTTGATTATATATTGGACTATCATTTATTAGTTCTTTTTTTGTAATTTCTTGAGGATCTATATTTAGACGTGGTTTTATTAGTTCTAGATAAATATCACATAAGTCATAAAGCCAAAAATTATAAGAGGAAAAAGCAACTTCTGAAAAATTATAGGAATTAAAATTTTCATTTGCACTTTTTATATAAATGTTTAATCTATGTAAGATCCATTTGTCTTCCCAATTAAGAGACATGACATATTCAGGTTTGTAAAGTAGTAGATTATAATTGTCATAATTATCAGGCAACGTTTTTAAAAAAAACTTGACAGCATTCCATAATTTATTGCAAAAATGTCTATATCCAATAATTCTATTAATATCTAAATTTACATTTCTTCCTTGTTTTAAGTAAGTTAAGAGTCCAAACCTTAAAGCATCCGTACCACATTCAGATATACCTTTAGGAAATTCTTTTTTTTGTAGTTCTATTGCTCTCTTAATTTCTTTTTCTGGTAGATTTCCTTCATATAGTTTTTGATGTAATTTTTCTAAGCTAATCCCCTCAATGATATCTAGAGGATCTACCACATTTCCTTTACTTTTACTCATTTTCTCTCCCTTAGAATCTCTAATCATAGAATGTAAATAAATAGTATTAAAAGGTAATTTTTTTAGTAAATGTAAAGAAACCATTACCATTCTAGCTACCCAAAAAAATAAAATATCTTGCCCAGTTTCTAAAATAGTGTTAGGGAAATAATTATTTAAGTCATCTGTTTTTTCTGGCCATCCTAACGAACTAAATGGAAGTAAAGAAGATGAAAACCACGTATCTAAAACATCTTCATCTTGTATTAACTCAAATTTTTTATCTTCTCCTATTAATTTTTTTGCTTTTTCCATACTTTCTTCATAAGACCTACCAACTACCCATTGGTCTTTGTTATCTTCAATATTATTACAGTTGTCACTATTATTTTTACATTCGTCATCCTTTAATATAATTTTATATGCAGGAATTCGATGACCCCACCACAATTGTCTTGATATACACCAATCTCTTACATTTTCTAGCCAATAATACCAAGTATTTATGTGATGACTAGGAATTATTTTCAGCTCCTCATTTTTCACACAATTAATAGCTTGTCGAGCTATTTCAGAACAATTCAAGTACCATTGAGGTATTAACATATATTCAATAATATCATTTGTTCTAGAACACAAAGGTAAAAACATACTGTTTGGAACTTTGTCTGATAACAAATTTAATTTTTTTAATTCTTCTTGAATTTTAAATCTGCATTCAAATCTATGTAATCCTTCAAATAGTTTTCCACCATTTTCATTTATATAACCATCTAAAGTAAATATATTAATATATTTCAAATTATGTCTTTTCATCATTTCATAATCATTTTTATCATGTGCTGGAGTAATTTTCACTGCACCAGTACCATATTCCATATCAACATAAGTATCAGCTATAATGATAATTTTTCTATCTGGAATAAATGGGTGAACTAATTCTTTTCCTATTAAATGAGAATATCGTTTGTCATTAGGATGTACTGCAACTGCAACATCTCCTAACATAGTTTCAATACGAGTAGTTGCAATTTCTATTTTTTCTTCACTATCCTTTATTTTATAAAAAAATTTATATAAAACACCAACCTCAACTAAATGATCAAAGGATGGAATTTTAATTTTTGTTGGTTTTTTAATTTCTTCAAGATTAACTTCAATATCTGACAAAGCCGTTTTTAAATGAGGGCACCATGCAACTAACCTATTATCCCTATATATTAATCCACTTTCATAAAATTTAATAAATGCCTCTTTTACAGCGATAGATAACTTATCATTCATAGTAAAATATTCTCTTGTCCAGTCAACGGAAGCACCAATTCTTCTTATTTGATTATTAATTTTATTTCCATGTAGTTTTTTCCATTCATGAATTCTTTTTACAAATTCTTCTCTACCATAATCATGTCTTATTTTTTTTTCTTTTTTGTATAACATTTTTTCAACAACTGTTTGAGTTGCTATTCCTGCATGGTCTGTTCCAGGTACATATAGTGTTAAATAATTTTTCATTCTTTTATATCTAACTAAGGAATCTTGAATAGCTATTGTTAAGGTATGACCAATATGTAAGGTACCAGTAATATTAGGTGGCGGTAATATTATAACAAATTTTTTTTTATTTTCATTATTTATTAATTCCTTTTTAGGTTTAAAATAACAATTTTTCTCCCAAAAATCATACCATTTTGATTCTACTTCCTTAGGATCATATGCATCTCTCATGATTTTTAAATTTTCTTTTATATTTTTAATTTCCATTTTTTTTAATTTATTATATATATTGAATTCGCTTTTATAATGAAATATTCTCTTTAATAAAATTTTTATCATACAAAAACTAAAAAAAAAATAGATGAATAAAATAAATTACGACAAAACAAAAATAAAATAATCTAATTTTATTACATATATTTATTTGGTATTAATTATAACAAAATGTTATTTAAAAAATTCTTTTTTTTATATCAACTAAATCTTTTACAATTCATATCATATATATATAAATATATTTATATATATATTTTTAATTGCAAAATCCTATAGATATTAAATATACAGATTTTATTCAAATATTTTTCTATGTACTATTATTTAGATATACATTTCGCTTAACTGATTTTATTTAATGTTAAGATTGTTTTATATGATATTTCTAATTCTATATATAATACTTTTATATATTATTATTTTCATAATATATTTTTTTAAATTTATTGAGTTTTTGTAAAAAATTATTTTTTTTTTGTAAAACAATAAAAATATTTTAATTTTTAAGACTTCATATTACATATTTGAAAATTCAAACACAAAATATTTGTCAATATGTTAAATATTTATGTAAATACTTAAAATATTTTTTTAAACTTAATGTTTATTTTAGGAAGTTTTTACTTTTAAAATTACATACTAAAAAATCATCCTTAAAAAATATTTGATATTATCTATATAAGAAAAGTAATAACTTTTCTTTCAAAATATACAATAAAATAAAAATAAATGATATAAAATAAAGTTATTTTTATTATTAATATATGAAACTTTATATTTTTTACCACATGGTGTTTAAGTTTAATTTTATATTAGTTGTTATTAATTCTATGTATATATTCGTTTGAAAAAACATTTAAAAAAAGGGATATTTATATGGATTTTATATTTTATTTTGAAGTTAAATTTTATTATAGTAAAAAAAATTTTATATGAAGATGTATTCTATTTTTTTTTTTTAAATATGCTTATATAAAATATTTTTATTTGGTATATTTATAATTTTTTGAAAATTAGTTTTTGAATAAAATGTTACTTTATAGTAAAGAATTTAAAAAAATAAAAAAATAAAATAATAAAATAACAAATTATAAAATTAAATAGAAATGAAAAGAATAAATCTTAATAAAAATAAGATGTATAAATGTATACAAATAATATTATTAAAAAAAGAAATATAGAAATACTCAAGTATTGAAACTAAAAAAATGTGCACATTTTTATGCAAACATCACATTTGATTTCATTACCATTATTAAGTCATAAAGAGATTTATTAAAATTATTTTAAAACATATAATAATTATTTTCTATGTTGTGGTTGTACAATTTGAAATTTTTTTTGTAAATATTCATAACTAATACTATCAATTAAATTATTTCTATTTTCTATACCAAGAATATTTTAATTCCCATTTGTATTGTATATATTATTTGAGTTATTGATTGCAACAATAGGATAAATAAAATTATCTCCATTAGTATTAACAATATTTGTATGAGATGTTATATTATTTTCTTCATTAAAAGAATTTTTAAAATAATTATTATAGTTGTTATAGCACATATAAGGAAGAATATTATTAAAAAGATTATTTTTATTTATATTTATATTTCTATTAATATCATTATTTTGTGAGTTAAATATAAAGTTATTAAAGGGGAAATGATTAGTTATCATAACATTATTTGCCATATTAATTTTTAAATTATCTGTATTACCTAAATTTTCATTTACATTTTTATGTTTTGTGTAGTTTATATTATTAAAATTATTATTATCATTATACATATTGTTATTATTTGTAATATTAATATAATTTTTTGTATAATTTGTGTTACAATTTTTTAAATCATCATTAATTTTTTTGTATAACAAATTTTTATTTGTATCATAAAAATTCCATGTTAATATATTTGTATTCGTAAAATTAGTACTTTTATTTATGCTAAATTGACTACATATTATATTATTTATAGAATTATCTAGTGTATTGGGAAAACTATTCTGTATACAATTATAAAAATTTAAATTATTTAATGAATTGTTTATATCAGCCATATTAAGATTATTGGAATTTATCATACGGTTTATGTTTTGATTATTTGCTTTAGAAGTAGAAAAGGAAGTAGGAACTTTAAAATACTGAGATGCCATACTTGAACTATTAGTTTGATCATTTTTCTTGTTAATATTTTCCTTGTTTTTATTTTTTTTATATTTTCTTTTATGCTTTGTATTTAATGTATTCATATTTCCATTTTTAGTTTCATTTTGAAGAATAATATGATTTTTGCTATTTAATGTATTATCTTCATTTTTATTATTTATCAAGGAGAAATAATTATATTCTTCTAAACTATTAATATGGAAATTTTCTTTCTTATCATTTGATTTAGATGTGAAATAAAGGGGTACAGTATCTCTTCTATCATTATTAGTAGCACTAAAATTATTTAAAAAATTATTATGCATATTATAATTGTTTTCTAAATCTTCTTTATTAATAGTGTCTCTAATTTTTTTACTAGTTTCACTTTTAGTATTTTTCTTCTTTTTATTCAACTTTCTCAATTTCTTATTATTTAGAATATGGTTATTTCTAATTTCCTTTAGAGCTTTTATAGTTATTTTTATACCATTTTTTTTCAACATGTAAATCCATTCCTTTTTATAACCATTTCTTTCACATGCTAGCAAACAATATTTTTCAGCAACATTCCAAACTCCTAAGATATGAGCAGCTCTGTATAGATCTCTTATTTTCATATCTCCAAATGTTGATCTAGAAGTAGGATATAAATTATTTGATGATAAAAGTTCATCACATTTTTTAACATTTGTCATTCGTTTTTGATGTAATGCTTTTCTTAATATTGCTCTTCCATTTGTTCCTATAGGGATATCAAATCCAGGATACCATTCAATTAAATAATTATTTTGTGATTCTACGTTAGAAGAACTATTCAAATTATTTGATGAATTATCATTAAAATTATTATTCAAATTATTTGATGAATTATCATTAAAATTATTATTCAAGTTATTTGATGAATTATCATTAATAGGGTTATTCATACTATTTATTGAGTTTTCATTGAAATAATTATTCGACATATTTGTTGAATTATCATTAATAGGATTATTCATACTATTTATTGAGTTTTCATTGAAATAATTATTCGACATATTTGTTGAATTATCATTAATAGGATTATTCATACTATTTATTGAGTTTTCATTGAAATAATTATTCGACATATTTGTTGAATTATCATTAATAGGATTATTCATACTATTTATTGAGTTTTCATTGAAATAATTATTCGACATATTTGTTGAATTANTGAATTATCATTAAAAGAATTATTCAAGCTATTTGTTGAATTATCATTAAAAGAATTATTCAAGCTATTTGTTGAATTATCATTAAAAGAATTATTCAAGCTATTTGTTGAATTATCATTAAAAGAATTATTCAAGCTATTTGTTGAATTATCATTAAAAGAATTATTCAAGCTATTTGTTGAATTATCATTAAAAGAATTATTCAAGCTATTTGTTGAATTATCATTAAAAGAATTAGGTAAGTTATTTTGTTGTTCACTCTCATTATTGTAAATATTTTCCAAATTATTTTGAGAATCGTAGCCAAAAGAACTATCCAAGTTATTTTGCTCTTCTTTATTAAAAAGGATATTAATATTGTTATGAGAATTGTCATTAAAAAAAACATTTATGAAATTTTCCTTATTTAGCTCCTTTTCTATCATGTTACTTTTTAAAGAGTTCACTTTTGAACAAATTATTTCCTTTTCATTTAAGTTTTCTTGAAAATTTCCTTTTAATTTTTTTCTTTCTATGTTGCAATTTTCATCATCAGTTATATTTTGTCTTGCATATTTTATTGAAAAATCATCTGAATAATTTTTATAGCTCTCTTCATTTAAAATTAAATTATTTTCATCTATTTTTTTTTTGGTATTTTCATTTATAAATGAATTTACTTTAGAACACTCAGTTATATCTTGAAAGGTTTCAATACTATTTGAATTCTTCAATTCATTTTCACAGCAATTTGATATATTTAATTTAATTAAATTTTCATTCATCTTATTTTCATTATTAGAGTAATTATTTCTAATTTGATCAATTTGAAATTCATTATGAAACTGTTTTTCATTTATTACATTTTCTAATTGCTCTTCTTTGATGCTATCTGTTTTCATTCTGAAGAAATTCAAATTATCTTTATCATTTTCACTTTTGTCAATATTTATATTTACACCTATATTTTCATCTTCAGTATTTTTATTATTAAATAAATTAATATTTTGTAATTTGTTGAAATCTAGGCAATTTTCATTTTCCTTTTTTATTGTATCATCAAATATAAAAACATTTTTACTATTTTCTCTATTAATAAAATATATTTCTTCTTTTTTTTTGTTTTGCTTTTTTTCTCCTTTTTCTTCATCTTCCTGCAATTCTTTTTTGTGACAAATAGAATTTTTTTTAATTTCAGTATCTTTTAATGAATTGAATGATTTGTGTAATTTTTTTAAATTATTTATATTAGAATTCGAATAATTCAAATTATCACATTTCTCATAATATCCGTCGTACTCATATTTGATAATATCATTATTTAATTTTTCATTTTTACATATGCTATATATTTCATCATTTTCGTAAGTATTTTTTATATAAACATTATTTAATGTATGTTTATTATCAAGAAAATTGCTCATTTTATCATTATATTCATTATTTTGTATAACATTTATGCTTTTTTCATCATTATTAATATACATTTCTTTTATTAAATTACTATTTCTATTTTTTTCATAATGGTAATGGTGTTCTATGTTTTTATATAAAGGCTCCTTAATGTTTTCTTTTTTTTTATCGCAATTATTTGATATTTCACAATAAAATTTGTTCAAATTCATATTGTCTTCATTGAAACATATTTCATCTTTGTACAAGTTTTCTTCTTTTGTACAATTAAACTCATTGTTTTTCAGATAACCATTGTTACTTTTTTTAATTTCATTATTTTGCATTTTGTATCCTAAGTTATTTTCTGAATTATTTATTGTTTGATCATTATCTGAGTTATTATCCTCTGCTTTATTAATACTATATAGCTGATTTAAATTATTTACGTTTTCAATGTTATCTATGTTGCTTAAATTATTAGTTATATTAAGATTATTATTTATATATATTATATTAAGTGTATTATTAGTATTGTCTTTCATATTTGAATCCTTTTTATTTATTAATTTGTTATATATATTATTATCCTTAATACTATCAACTTTTGTATACTGATTATTTTTTATGTTGCCTGAATTCACATCATTTACATTAATAATATCATTTTTTTTTTTAATTATATTGGATTTTTGTATTTTATCTGAATGATTTTGAAGGTTTTCACATGTAAAAATATTATTTGTTTCATTTTTATTTAAATTATTTTTTTTAATTTTATTTGTATTGTTTCCATTTTTTGCAATACTTCTACAAGATGTGAAATTTTCTAAGTTTTTATCTTTATGATTTAAAAAGTTTTCATTTTCAGGAATACATTTGTTAATATTTTTAAAATTATTGTTTTTAATTCTTAATAGATTCATATTATTTTGATCTATTTTATCATTAATATTATTATTTACATGTATAGTATTCATATTATTATAAATATCCTCTAAATAATAATCATTAGTATTTGTTGGAATATCATTAAAGTTATTATGACCTAAATCAATACCATTTATATTTGAGCTATTAATATCAGCAGAATTTAAATATTTTTCTTGAATACTATACCAATCATTTTCACAAATATAATTATTTTTATTTTTATCATATCTATCAATATTCATCACATGATTATCTTTTATGCCAATATCATTAATAGTATTAATATCTTTATATGAATTATTATTAGTTCTATTAAAATTATCATTTTTATTTTTCTCAATACTATATATAATATTTGAATCCATTTCATTGTTCAAAATTTTGTTATCATTGGCCGAATTATTAATTATAAAATAATCATTTGAATAGTCATCAGACATACTATTATATATATTTTTACATTCATCAGAAACATTTTTATCTAAAACAATTTTATTTTTTTCGTGATTAAAAATGTTATTAAAATTATTAATAGCAAATTTATTATTAAAGTTAATATTATTATTAATTTCATTGTAATCAATATTGTTTTCTTGGTATGTTTCCAAATCAAATTTTTCATTATTGCAATTATCGTCTTTTTCATAAGTGTCAATAATATTATTTTCCTTAAAGTTGCTAATATCATTTTTGTTGTAATTTAACTTGCAATTATTTAAATAAATATGATCAAAACTAGCTAATTCATTTTTTTTATTTTTACTTAAAACACTCAAAATTTCATTATCATGGCAATCTTCCCCTTTTAAATCATCACATATTTTGAAAAAACTTTTTTTTTTATGAGATTCATTTAAATTAATTAAATTTCTAATACTTCCAGACAAATCTTTTGTAGAGTCAAAATTGTTTTCGTTGTCTTTTTCAAGACTAAAACGATTTAAAATATTAAACGTATAATTTTTCTTTTTTATACTTTCATTGTTGTTTATATTTTTTTCAAAATACTTATATATATAGTTTTTATTTATAACTTCATTAAAATGTTTATCACTTAATTTACTATTAATAATGTAGATGCTATTCATTTTTTTAATTTTTTCATTTGAATATTCTTCATTTATCTTGTTATTTTTTCTTCCTCTATATTCTTTTGAGATCCTTTTTTCAACTATATAATTTTTGTTTTCTTTATTTAATATTTTTGATATTTTTCTATTTTCTTCTATATCTTCATTTTCTTTAGAGTAAAGCATATGATCATTTTTTACATAAGAATCATTCAATTTTTTGTCCACGGATTTCTCCATATTTTTCTTTATCAATACATATATATTATCACTATTGCATTTATTATTTTTTCTATGAATAGTTTCATAAGTATACTTTACTTCTTTCTCATTTATACTTTTGTTTTTACATTTTTTGAAGAAGAGAATTTCATTTTTTCTCATTTCTTTTATTTTTTTCTCATTTTTCATACATTTTAATTCAAAAAAACAACTTTTTTTACACCAATAAACTTTTGGTTTCAGTAAATTTTTTTTTTTTTTTTCTATTATGTTATATGAACAGTTCACTTCATTAAATTCATTATTTTCCTCTAATTTAAGGAATCTCTTGTTTTCTCTATTTTTATTTATGATAAAACTTTTTCTATTTATTTTATTAAAATGATCTTCATTTATAATATGTCTACATGAATTTTTATAACAGTTATATAAAAAATGTATGACAGTATCATATTTGTTTTTAACATTTTTTGTAGATTCATTATAATAGGACAATATATTATTATCATTTTCTTTTATAGAAATTATTTTCTCTTTGTTAATAATTTTTTCATTAATTTTATTAAAATAATTAAATATTCCACTATCTTTTTTAGTACTACCTATATTATCACAGAATAAAATTGTGCTACTATTTTCGTAATTATTATAATTCACATTTATGTAATTATTTTCTTGTAAATATTTTTTTAAATTAGCATTTTTATTTTCTGTAAAAATATTTAATGAATGTAATTCTTTAAATTCTCCATCTTTAAAAATTTCTTTTTTTTCATTATTGTTTATAGTGCAACAATTTTCTATTTTTATTTCATCCTTTTTATCACAATTACTTCCATTCACATCATTTTTTTCATTTTCGATTTTTCTAAACTCATTTATCATTCTTAAATTTACTTTTTTATTATAAAAATCATTTTTTTGAGCAATTTCAGATTTACAACTACTTGTACATGTAGTACTACATGTCCTATAAAATTTACTTTCATCAGAATTTTGGACTTTTTCTGAATGAATTTCATTGAAATATTTGTTTAAATCTACTCTATCTTCATTAATTTTTTTACTGTTTATATATTCATAGCAAGAGTTACCTAAATTTTTGTCATTAGACTTTATTATATCATCATCATCTTTATTTTTATAATAATTTTTTCTTATATTTGATAATCCTACTTGTAAATTGTTTTCACAATTTTCTAAAAAATCATCAGTTTTTATATCTTTATTACCATGTACAATCCTTTCCTGTGTTTCCGAGCAAAGATTCTTATTAAAATGTTTCATTCCGTTCTTCAGATTATCATTATTATATTTGTTTTTATGACTGTTTACATTTCTAATATTTAATTGAATTTTATTATTATTAATATCATCGTTTTTGCTATTATGATTTTTATTTTCATTATTTTGTGCTAACAAAGAGCTAGAACTGCTTACATTATTAGGTTTTTTACTGTGACTATTAACTTCAATATTATTTTTATCATTAATATAAGTTCTATTTCTATAATTATCAACATTTTTTCCTTGATTGCAATTTTTTAAGATATTAAAAGAATTTAAAGGATAAATATTTTGAAAAAAATCTTTACAACTATTTTCATTTATGCCACTATTTAAATTTTTCAATTCATTGTCACTATGAAATTTTTTTTCCTTATTTACAATTTTTTCAAAACTATATTTTTTTATAATATTTATGTTCCTATTTGCAGTGCTGTTGTGTAAAGGTATATCTAAAGCATTTATCAATAAATTATCTTCATTAAAAGAAGTATCTTTAAATTTATATTGTGTTTTTTCATCATTATTTGAATAATTATTCGAACTAAATTTTTTGTTTCCTTTTATGTTGTATTTTTCATTATTTATTCCTAGTTTTTTAGAAGAAATATCTTTATATAATTTTTTAATGTTAAAATTTTTTAAGTTTTCTATTTTGCCAAATGTAGAATTATTAATTTTTTTAATTTTCAAATTTTGGGGTCTCTTTAATTTTGTATGTATAGATGAAGATGAAAAAGTATTTGCTCTTTTATGTATTTCATTAATTTTAATATAATTTTTTCTTTTATTTTCATCTTTTTTTATAGATATTTTTTTATGAAAATTAAGTACATTTAAAATTATATTTTTATAAGATATCTTTTCTATTTGAAAATTATTACAAGAAGTGTTTCTAAAATTAGCTAATAACTTACTTTTCTTTAGGTATTTTCTTCCTTTTCTCTTCATTTTATAAAAGTCTATATCATCATAAGAAACGATATTAATTTTCTCGTAGTCTGTAATTAAATTTAAATCGTTTTCTAAGTATTCTGACTTTGTTGATTTATTTTCAAAATTTTCTATGAATCTTTCTTTTTCGTTAAAAACATTTTTTGCATTTTTTAAATTATTCAAAAGAAAAAAAAAATTAAAGCCACTCTTTTTTCTATTGTTAAAATTCGAATTTAGTTTTTTTAAAAGTTTTATTTTCTCATCTTCTGATAATTTTAAACTAATTTTAGATAATCTCAATTTATTTTCCCTTTTTGAAATTTTATCATCATCTTCATTCCAATTCAAGTTTTTACTCTTCTTTGTTATATCATTTTGTTTTTTTAGAATACTAACGTCTTTTTTTTCTTTTCTCCTTTCTATATTATTGGATATATCAAAATATTTATTTAACAATTTTTTTGAATTTAGAATGGGAATTTTCTTATTTTTTATTTTTTTACGTACATTAATTTTTCTATTATTTTCGTAGTTTCCATATTTTGTATCATGTTTAATTAAGTATAAATTTTTTATTTCTTTTTTTGAAGTACTATCTTTTATATTATTCTTTTCATATTTTTTTTGTTTTTCCTTTTCTTTTATTGTATCATTTGTTAAATCATAAAATTCATGATAGCTAGGAATAATGCAATCAGAAAATGTGTTAATATTAATTCTATCATAAAAATAGCTCTGGAATATATTCTCAAATTTATTACTATATTCACAATTTTCTTTGAATAATAAGGAACCATGATTTTCATAATAAAAAAATTTATTAAATTCTTCTATTTCTTCTTTAAAAGTTTTATCATGTATACTGTATGTATTTCCTAAATCATAAAAAATATGGTGAAATATTCTTTTAGTTTCATCTTCTATATTTAATTTATTTTCATTAAAATAGCTATTGCATGCAAAATACGATTTTAATTTTTCTAAAAAAAGTAGATATTTATCTAATTGTTCACAATATTTTGATTCAGATGCATACATCTGATTTGAACTGTAACACATTATTTTTTTTTAGGATTCTTATAATGTTAAATAAAAGTATAATATAGTAATAACAAAGAAAAAAAAAAAAAAAGAAAAAAAAAAGAAACAATATTTCCTATGCACAGGAAAAAAGAGATCGTTAATCTAATTTTCTTTTTATCTTTATCATGAAAGGTAAAAAATTAAAGATAATTATTAAAAAAAATAATATAATAATAATTTGAAGAAAAAAAAATAGAAAAAAAAAAAAAAAATAATATATATAGATAAATATGGAAAGAAAAGATGAATACATATTACTTTATAGTTTTCTTTTTCTTTTTTTTTTTTTTGCATAAGTGAGCTAATAATGGTATTTATTTTCTTGAGTTATTAAATAAGAATAAGACATAAATGATATATTTTCTATTATTTGAAAAAAAAAATTATTATAAAGAAAGCATGATCAAATAATTAAATAATGTGAAACATTTTTTTTATTTTCTAGAATTAGTTTAGAAAGATAAAATATTTTTATGATATAAAATATTTATTTTTACATTAATTTTTTTTTTTTAATGTACATACAACACAAAATACTATAAAAAGAAAAATCAAAAAAAAAAAAAAAAAACTCAAAAAATTTAGAAAGAAAAATAAATTATCAAGAATATATATTTTAAATTATTCTAGGCATGTCTACATATAAATATATATATGTATATATTACATATGACAATAATATCAAAGCAAATGTCTTTTAAATTTATAATTATACAATGAAATTTTATTTTTATTTTTAAAGGAAAATTTTTTCTATTATTTTCATTTGTTATCTCATTTATTATTAGAACTTATAACTAATTCTTTAACTTGAATATTTGTTGTCTATTTTTAAAATCAAGTTTCATACAAATATATTTTTAGAAAATGAACATTACAAAATTACTTTTTTTGTTCTTAATTATGCTAGTAAATGAAATAAAAGGAGCAAAATGTTCAAACGAAAAGGAAAAATTTTCTCAAAACATAAGTTTCATACAATCAAAAGTATAAAATATGATTTTAATAATTTCTTTTTTTTCTTAGATTTTGAATATTTAATGTTTTAAAATATTTAATAGGTTTATCTAAACCAATATTTTTTATCAAAAAAAAAAAAAAAAGAAAAAAAAATCACTTTTTATTTTTTTTTGTAGAAAATTAAAATAAATGCTCACTTTTTTTATACTTATTTTTTTCCTTTTAGATAAAAAATGATGAAAAAATTATGCCTGGTACTTTTGATTTATTTTCTGCTAAACCAACATCTATACAACCAAATTTTAATTTCTTCTTAGAAGAAAATAGTAATGTAATATAAAAGAATAAAAAATTATAATTATGATTAAATTGATGTAAAAAAAAATTAGATAACTTTATAATTTTTGTAATATCCATTTTTTCATCGATACAATTATTCGTAGAATTTTTCGTTATTCAATAAAATAAATAAATATATATATATACTATATGGTGTTTTAAATATATTTTTTTTTAATAAATTTTTCTTTTTCCTTTATTAGTTTTGGTTGCGTCGTACTTTAAATAATGAAAGTAAAATAAGATAAAATAATATTTAAAAATTATAAGAATTAAGAAAGAAAAATTTATATAAAAATAAAAGGAATTGTATTTATTTTAAAAAGTTTATGTGTATGTTTCATATTTTTAGAAAATAGAAATATAAGAAGAAATTTTGCTGATTTTCAAGAATTAAGACAAAATGATATACTAAGATTTCAAGAGTTAATGATAATACAAAATGAACAAATAAAAATGATAAAGAGTGTCATTTTTTCTATTTAATAAAATATAAGAAAATAAATTATATATTATCTTTATTGATGATATCCCTTTTTTTTTTTTTAAATGAAAGTTCAATTAATTCATTTTTACTTTGTTTTTTTGTCACATGCCATTTTTATTACATTATTATATTAACTTTTATTATTATTATTATTATTTTTTTTTTATAAGTTTTTAAATATATTTACAAAGGAAAATACATAAAACTAAATTATTTTTTCTTTCATGAATTTAGAAAACTAGATATGTAAAACATAATAGTTGATAAAGTCAACATCGAAATTTTTTTTTTTAATATTATTAGTTTTTAAAATGTAAAATCTTTTCATTCATTGAAAAAAAAATAAATTAAATAATAATTTTTTATATTTAAATATTTTAAATATCAAATAAGGAAAAAAAAAAATGAAAGAGAAAAGAATAAAACAATTATAAATACATATATATATTTCCGTAATTTTATAATTTTTTTTTCTTTTCATTTAATATTTAAAAATTTAATATTTCATCAAATTAATGAGTACTCATTTCTAAAAAAGTGTAAAAATTAAATACAAATAATATATATAATTTTTTTTTTTTTGTTTAAATCATAAATTGTTTGTAATACCTTAAAACTTTTTGAGATATTTTTTAAAAAGCTTAAAAGGGATTAAGTTCAAAGATATGATGATAATTTTTAAATGGGATTTTGTTTTTAAAATTACTGATTAACTCATGAAAAGATACTATTTTGAGAAAAAAAAAAAAAAACAGATTAAATAAAGTATACATAAAAAAAAACAAAAAAAACATAGAATAAAAAATTAAAGTGAATAATGAATATACCAAATTTAGTTGATCTTAACAAGTTAAAAGAATTAAGGAAAACTAACCCAAAGAAGGCTAAAAACTTTATAAAAAAATTAGTAAAAGAAAAATTTTACATTAAATAATTTAATAATATATATATTTTTAATATTATATATATTAATAATTATAATACCACAATTTTATATTAATTATATAAAGGAAAAACATAATTCTATTAAATGAATAATAATTTATTTTTTATAGAAAAAAAAGGTTGCAAGGGAGAAAAAAAAAGAAAAAAAATATAGTAAATTAAATAATTTTAATGAAAATAAAAGTTCATTAAGTAATTTTAATAATGAATACTATGTAGAATATATAGAAGAAGGTAGATAAATATATATATATATATATATAGATGAATAATAATGAATAAATTTATATCTAATATATAGAATATTAATATAATTTTTATATAATTAAAGAAGACATTATAAATATACCATATAAAAGAAGTTATATTAATAAATAAATATTTAGAGAGGACATTGTTTAACTTATATATAAATCGTTGATAATATTTTATATTTTTAGTATTAATGTATAAATGATATAGATCATAAATATATATTTAAACTTATTTAAGATTTATAACAATTTAATATTTAAAGAAAAATTTTTTCTTGTTCACAATATTTTTGTTTTAAGACAGTGTATGCTTTGTTAGTTTACTTTTTTTTTTTTTTAAATTACTCATTTTTATTAAGAAGTGTGTTATATATATATATATATATTTTATTTTCCTCAGAAATCGATGAAGAACTTTCTAGAAATTTTGAAGATGTATATAAAAAATTTAAAGTTAATAAAGAAACTAATATAGAGATAGAAAATGATGTAGATGATGAGAAAAAGGTAATTTTAGATGATACATATTCAGATGAAGATGATGAAGAAGAAGGAAGAACAAAAATAAATAAAGAAAATATTTCTAAAAAAGCATTAAAGTTGTTAAATAGACCATCAGTAATGAAATTAAAAGAATTTGCTAAAAAACCAGAACTCGTAGAAGTGTGGGATACTACAGCAAATGATCCTTTTTTTTTTGTTTGGTTAAAATGCTTAAAAAATTCAGTTCCAGTTCCTCAACATTGGTGTCAAAAAAGAAAATATATGCATGGAAAAAGAGGAATTGAAAAAATTCCTTATAGATTGCCACCACATATAGAAGATACTAAAATTAGTGAAATCAGGCAATCAATAAAAGAAAAAGAAGAGCAAAAATCTTTAAAACAAAAAATGCGTGATCGTGTAAGGCCTAAACTGCATACTATGGATATAGATTATCAAACATTACACGATGCTTTTTTTAAATATGCAACAAAACCTAAATTAGTAAAATTTGCAGATATATACTATGAAGGAAAAGAATTTGAATTAAAAACAAAAAAATTTTGTCCAGGTATAATTTCTGAAAGATTAAGAAAAGCTTTAAACATAGAACCAAATGAACCGTTACCTTGGTTATATAATATGCAAAAATATGGATTACCTCCTTCTTATCCATATTTAAATATTCCTGGTTTAAATTCTTTACCTAATGAAACTTCAAGTGGCAATAAACTACAAGGAGATGATAGTATGAAATTACGAAATGAGAAGTTAAGTGAATCAGGAAGTATTGTTTATGGAAATTTCCTATCCTATAATATGAATGAAAACAACAATAAATATGCAGATGATTTCTTATGGGGTGAGGTTGATGAGAAATATGAAGATTCAGAAGAAGATTCAGAAGAAGAGAAAGGAGGAGATGAAAATGAAGAAAAAAAGAAAAGTAAAGATATAGGAGAAAAGGAAAAAAATGAAAACTTAGACTCTGAAAATATAAATCTAGATTTAAATGAAAATCAAAATGAAGATTTATTAAAAAATAATTATTCAAGTGGAATTTATAGTGTAGTTACTAACTCAAAATTAAATGGTACATATACTCCTTATGTAGAGAGTGGATTAGCATCTGTTGATTTAACCTCATTTATTTCTGGTTATGAAACACCTAAATACGTGTATAATACTAATTATATGAATACGCAAAATATGAAACCGTATACAATTTTACAAAAAGAAGAAGTTCCAATTTCTCAAAACAATTTATTTTCCTCAAATATTAAATATAAAATTAATCCATCTGTTCCCAACATGAATAAAATCTCTAATATATCAGAAGGTATTTTGACTCCATACACAGTTAGTGGTATAAACACTCCATATATACAAAATGAACTATCCAAAAATTCTTATGATAATACCAATAATTCAAATATAGAAGATATAAAAAAAGAACTAAATAAGTTTGAGGAAATATCTAATAAAGTAAAACTTGTTTCAGCACAAGTAGACAATTCAAAAAAACCAAAAAAAGATGAAAAAAAAAAAAAAAAAAAAAAATACTTCAAATTTTAAACAAAAATAAAGAAGAAAATATAATATATATATATATGTATAATTAAAATAAATGTACATATAAATTTACATATGATTCAATTACTTGTAATTTGTACTGCTAATAAATATATTTTTTTTTTTATAAATATTTTTAAGATTCTTAAATAAAATTTTGAATTTCTGTTTTTTTAATTTTTAAAAGTAAAAATATGCAATTAACACCATTTTTGAGTATTTAATATTTCTCTTCTTTATAACTTTTTTTTTTATATTTCAAAAAAATATATATTCAATAAACATTTTTTTAAATTTTGTATTAAATTAAAAAATATATATACATATAAAAAATAAGACTGTTTTTTATCTTTTGGTTAAGTAGGTTATTTCAACTTCAACATTTTGCTGCAATTCATAAAAATTCTTAATAATTGAAACCTTTTTTATATATACTTTGCTAATATTTTTTTTTCAAAAAAATTTATTTTATTTGTCTAATATCTTATTTATTGTTAATATAAAATGCGCAAAAATATTTTTACTAAAAAATTATATATGTATTTTATGTAATTACATTAAAAATACGAAAAATAAAAAGTTCGTAGCTTGTAGTAAAGAATGTATTAATATTATTTTGATAATAAAAAAAAAAAAGAAAAAAATTTGAAAAAGAAAACAAAAACAATAGGAAATAAGAATATCGTTGTAATAAAAAGAATCATTGATATTTAATTTATAGATTATTATATTGTAAAAAAAAAAAAATAAAGGAATAATGAAAAAAAAAGGAAAAAGCAATGATGATAAAAAATTAATTTTATTTGATATTATGCTTCAGAGTGAATCTTTTTTCATTTTGAAGGAATTAGAAGTTTTAGCTCAGAAAAGAGGAGTTCGTTCTATTTTTGTTAAGGGTTAATATACATAATGATATATATTTATAAATATATATTCACTATTTTATTAGAATAACAATTTAACTTTAAATTATAACTTTTCATTAAATATAGATTTACTTCAACAGCTAGTTGATGATAATAAAGTTAAGTCTGAAAAAGTGGGATTACAAAACGTTTTCTGGTTAAAAAATGAAAGTACATAAATTATAATTTTTTATTATTTTTTATTTATTATGAATTTTTTTTTTTATTTATATAAGGGTACTAAAAACTGAAGAATCTTCAAATTTAGAGAATAAATATCAAAAGTTGAAGTACTTGTCTTCTATTAGAATATGTTATTTAATACATCCTAATGTATATGAACTTTTTCTTTTTATAGAGAAAAAAAAGAAGAGTATGAAGAAATTATAAAAACAGAAAAAGATGGATATGATCAATTAGTTAATACTTTAAAATTTTCTGAAGTACACATTAATTTTTTTTTTTTTTTGCTATCCTTTATATGTATTTGTTCAAAGTTTTAACATATATATTTATGTAAATATAATAGGAGGAATTAAAGAATAAAATAGAAGAAGTTAACGAACTGATACATATATTGGATAGAAAAAAAATAGAATTAGAAAAGTTAAAAAAAACAGATATAAAAGAAATAGAAAAAATGCAAATTCAAAATAAGTGTGCTGTTGAATCAATACATAGGTGATCAAATAATGTTGCTATATTATTAACTATTATTATTATAGATGTTATAGAAATTTCTTTATTTTACTATTAATACTATTATTAATATTGTTCCTAATTTTATTCTTAATATATTATTATTGTAATAAATATATTTATATTCTCTTTTATTCACAATAGCTACTGTTCTATTTTTCTTTTTAACTTAAAAGGTGGAATAACAATATTTTTATAGTAAAGCAGTGGATTCAAAATAGAACTGATAAACCAGGAGAAATAGTTGATAGATTACTAGGAATGTAATTTTAATTTAAAAAAAAAAAATATAAGTGTGATTCTAATTTTAAATTAACTTAAAATTATGAATTAGAAACATATATGTATATATGTGCAATTATTATTATTTTTTTTTTTTTTATTTTAGTAAAGATATATTTCATAATTGGAATTCATAGTATATAATAGCTCCAAACAGTAGTGCTGTATTGTTTTTTATTTTATTTGTATTAAATTATAAATTAATATATAATTATAATGTTTTATATATAAAGAACTTGAAATATATTTAAATTTTTTATAATATTTTAATTCTATCTTAAAAAAATGTATAATAAAAAATCATATATACTTAAAAAAATAAAAAAGACATTCTTTTTTTAAAAACAGAAAACTTATTTTTAAAAATATAATTACAAATTCTATATGATTAAAATAATTTAAAAATAATAAAATTAGAATATAAAGCCTTAAAGATTTTTTTACAAAAAATTTAAATTTAAAATATAAAATATAAAATTTTTTGTATTAGTTAACCATCAATTGTTTTATTTTTTTTTAAGTATGAAAGATATGTTCTAAAATTAAAAAATATAAAAAATTTAATATTTCATAATATATATATATATATTGTCTTTATTATAAAAATGAAAAGTTGCTAAAAAATATAAACAGGATTTATAAAATTTCTTTACTTTTGTTACTATTTTATTTTTATTTCCTCGATTTCCGTCAATAAGGTTACTGTATTTAATTTATATATATATCTTTTTTAAGTTCTTTGTATTTGTAAATTTTTATTAATTTATTAAAATTTATTTGAAAAAAATTGAAAAAAATTTAAATGTAATTAAAATTACACGTACAGAAAATTCATATTTAATTTTTTTTTTTTTCATAAATATTTTTAGAAATCTTCAATAAATTTTTTTTTTTGAGACAGTAATTTCTTAAATTATATATATTTTTTTTTATTAAAAATTTTGATAATTTATAACGCTTTTATTTCTAAAATTTTATATATAAAAATTAAGATAATTGTTTTTCATTCATTATGCAATTATTTAACATTCTTTAGATTTTAACTATATGAAACACTTTTATATTCTAAAAAATATGATCTATTTGCATGTACTTGATTTAATTTAGTTCTTTTTTTCTTTTTCTTTTTTTAAAGCTTAAAATGGGTTGTTGCTCGAAAGATTCTATAAAAGTAGAGTCACCAAAAAAAAAAATACTTGAGTACAAACAAAATGAAAGTAAAAAAGAATGTATCAATTATAATAACATTTCAGTGTCTACTGTTACATTAAGTGATGGATCAGTTTATACAGGCACTATGCTAGTATATATATTATAAATGCTTATTGAAAAAAAAGAAAAGAAAAAAAGAATTTTAGAAATATAAAAACTTATATTAAAAATATGTTGTATAATTTTTGTAAGTTAAATATTTAGTTATTACTTTATTTTATTTTATTGTATGCTTATAGGATAATAAGCTTCATGGAAGAGGTGTTTTAAAATATGTAAATGGAGATGTATATGAAGGGGAGTTTAGTAATGGAAAAAAAGAGGGTAAGGGGAAATGGACTGATAAAGAAGGAAATAGCTATGATGGATATTGGAAAGAAGACAGAAAACATGGAGAAGGTGTTTATAAAACATTTGATGGTCTAATTTTTGAAGGAAGTTTTAATAATAATAAAAAAGAAGGAAAAGCAACAATTACAACTCCTGAAAAAACAAAATATATTTGTACTTTTGAAAATGATGAAGAAGTAGGAGAAGCGGAATTTTTCTTTGCTAATGGAGATCATGCTTTGGGATTCATAAAAGATGGTAATTTAGATAAAAATGGAAGATATGAATTTAAAAATGGAGATATATATGTTGGAAATTTTAAAAATGGGTTATTTCATGGAAAGGGTTATTATAAATGGAATAGTAATTCTTCTTTTAAAATTTACGAAGGTGAATATATTGAAGGAAGTAGAAATGGAAATGGCCAACTTATTAATATAGATGGTAGAATATTACGTGGCAAATTCAAAAATAATAATTTAGATGGAGAAGTATTAGAAATTAGTCCTCAAGGAAATCAAGTAAAAGGTATAAAAAGAATATCATTCTTATAAATTATTATTATTATATATATATTTTTTTTCTTTTAATTCATATTATACCCTTATTTTTTATTTTGATAAAATTTTTTATAGTTTTATTTGATAACGGAAAATATGTTAAAATTATTGATAAAATTACTGAAAAGCTAAACGTTAATGAAATTATGCAAGAATCTACTATTATTACTTCTATTTTTTCAGATCCTGATTTCTATAAAAAATCTTATCAGGTAAGTATTAATATAAATAACATAATTTTATTTATAATATAATTAAGAACTTTATAATATTTCCAATTACTTAAATATCTTTAACAATGGTTTAATACATATATATATATATATATATACATATACAATTTTTTTTTAGAATGAACAAAAAAACAGAGCTAAACTTAAGATTCAAATAAAAAAATCAAAAGATAAAAAGGAATCTTTACCAATAACGTGATAAAACAATAAATATTTCAAATACTTTTTGTTGTCTTATTTTTTTTTTTTATTTTTCTGTTTCACAAAAATAATATAAAAACAATTACTTCACTTATATATTATTATTATGTAAAAAAAAGAATTTTTTTTTTTTTCTTTTACATATAAAAAAATAAGGTTACATAGTTGGTTTAATTTTATTTTCCTTAAATTATAAAATATATTTAAAATTATAATAGGTGCATACAAGAAATGATGTCCTTTTTAATAAAAAAAAATTATATACATATTGTCTTCCTTTAGTTACTCTCAATTTATAAAAAAGGTTTTAGCACAAATAGTTGATTTTTTTTTATAGATATAAATAAAAAAATCTAAATATGTATTTATTTAAAAATAAATGAATAATAAAAAAAAAAGTATTAAAAAATAAATTAATCATAAGATATATATATATATATAAGAAAAAAAAAAAGATAAAAAATATAATATAGTTATAAATATACATAAATAGTAGTAATTTAATATAAACAAATTAACTTTATTTTATTCTTTAAATTAACAATTTATTCATATAAAATTCCACATATTTTATATCCCTATTACTTGTTTCTTAGATTTATTTCATTTTATTTTATTTATAATACAATTTAAAAGTGTTAATGATTTAAGAAAAAAATAAAATTATCGTAATCTTCTTGCTTCTCTTTCGGTTTCAAGTAAAGCTAAAATATCTCCTTCTCTAACTGGCCCTTTAACATTTCTAATTAAAAATCTTCCTGACAATTCGGTATCCCCCATGAATTGAGCTCTGACTTGTATAACACCTCCTCTACTTCCCGTTCTTCCCAAAACTTTTTCAACTTTTGCTAATTTGGATTTTTCCATTTTTATTATATGTTAAAAATAAATAATATATATATATATATATATAAATATATATTAATGGAATATTTTTAAATGTTAAAATTAGTAAATGGAAAATTATTTATATAAAATTTTTTTTTTGAAAAATATTTTCTACTAAATATATTTTTAAAATAATTCGTTTTTATTGTATTATATTATTTTCAGTTTTTTTAATTTTAATTTATAAATTATTTTTAAATGCTTTGTGTTTACGTATATATTTAAAATTTTTTTTTTCTTTTTTGTACATAATTATTTATGCAATGTTTATATTTTATTTTTTTTTTTCAAAACGGGTACAATTGTAATAAAAATATTAAGAAATTTTATTTTTTATATTAAAAAAAAAATAGATTTTTGAGTGAACAGAAAATATGTAATTTTTTGTTAAATTTTTGCTCTTTAAAAATAATTATAAAAATGTTTTATATAAAATTTTTATTTTTCTTTCTTTCATTTTTTCATTTTTCCATTTTTTTTTTTTTTTATGTTTTTAAAAATACTATATATGCGATTATTTTTATAATACCGTTATTGGGTGATTCAAGTGGTATATAAAAAGGAAAAGCCAAAAAAAAGAGAAAATGACATCTTTTGTATTAATTTTTTTTTTATGTAATTAATATAATTTATTGTTATGTTTTAAATCTTTATAAAGAAATAATGAAAATTTTTTTTTTTTAGATAATTTAAATATATAAATTATATTTAAAAGAAAAATATATATATTTAATTTTTTTGTTATTAAGAAAAATAGCATAATAAGTTATTCATTTTAGCGTGATATGAATTTCTAAGAACTTTTTTTTAAAACAATCATTATTAATATAAATATAAATATTTTATTGTACATATATATATATATATATATATATATATATATATATATATATATATATATATATATAATATAAAATTTCTCATTTAAAAAAGGAATTTAATTTATTATTTCTACAAAGACTAAAACAATTAAGTTTTGCTACGTTTCAAGACATTAATTCTTATTCAATGGTATATATAACATTTTTGTAAAAAATTTTGTTGCATAAACAGCAACAATGTACAATTTTTGAATATATAGAGATATTCAAAAAATGAAAGTAAAAGAAAAAAATTTAGTAAAAAAATAAAAATGTCAAAAAAAATTTTTTTTGCCTTTTTGGATTTTTAAAATATTTATATTTTTAAAAGGAAAAATAAAAAAAAAAAAAAGAATCAAAAACATTTTTTTCCAAATAATTTAAAAAGAAAAATTTCGACTTTATTACATTTTTATGTATTTTAATTAACAGTATTATTTACTTAGTAAGATAGGATTACAATATAATTTTTTACTTCTTTTGATATATTTTAATTTTTAATATAATATATTCAAGAAAAAAAACTTTTCAGTATTATTCTCAAAAAAAAGAAGTTGCACTTAAAATATTATTCATACACATATTAGCTCTGTAAATATCTATTGATATTTTTTTTTTATTTTTGGCATATTATATATATTTAGAAAAGAAATTTTATTAAACGATAACTTGAAAAACGTCCTATATACCAATATAAAATATGATTTTAATATAAATTTAATTTTTTTTTATAATTTTATTGAAACATTAATTAAATTAAAAATTTTTTTATTGTAAGAAATTGAAAAAAATGAAAAAAAAAAAGCAAAATTTATTAAATTAAAATTTTAGATATATATAACATATATTAGTTTTAATGAATATATAACATTTATATACAAAAAATATTATATGTATTTTCATATTTTACTAGACATTTGAATATTCTAATATTTAGAAAAATTATTTTTCTTTTCTTCATAATCATATAATTGTGATATATTTATTAAAAATATAGACAGAAGAAAAGTAAATAATATTTAATTTATTTAGTATGTATCAAATTAGAGAGTTCTGATATATTATAATATAAGCATATGAATTATAATTACATTGATTTTTAAAAATAAAGCATTTGAAGAAAAATTTTAAACTATATAAATTATTTTAAAAAAGATAAATATAAAATTATATGAAGTATAAAATTTAGTGAACAAAAAAAAAAAAATTAGATAGATTAATAAAATATATAATAAAAACAAGATATAGGTACGAAATAATTAAAACAAATACTTGGTGTCATTTTATTATTATTATATATTTTTTTAATTAAAATAAAAAAAAAACAATAATGTTAAGATTATTCAAATAATAATTATGTATTAAAATAATGTATCTTAAATTTCTCCTTTCTTAGTTTATTATCATATTTAATATTTACAATTATGTTATTTTCAATATTAATCATTTATGTAAAAATATATTTTTCTTGTTTTTATATATGTAGACTTTTTTTTTCTTACGAAAGACTTTTTTTTTTTTTTTTTTTTTGATGTAAAATTTTTTTTTTATATTTTATCTAATTTCCTAGCAATTCATAATCATCTTTATTTTCTTGATGCCTCTTTATATGTTTAAGTATTTTAGAACCATCTGCCCATTTTATATGATCTTCTAAATTTCTATTTATATGAAAAGCTGGATTATTAATTACATCGTTACCAACTCTTATATTGCCATGTTGAATATAAGTAATAGCTAGTTGAATGTTTTGAACAAATTTTAATCTAAATAACATAACTGCTAATCTTCTTCTACAAAAAGATGAAACAGAAATTTTTTCACACTCAGCTAAACTAGATTTATAATTTATTAGACCCATGTCATATAACTTATCTAATAATTCATCAGTCATTTTAATTCTAAATTCATCATTTTCAGGTAATAATCTTAACTTTGAAACCAATTTTGTTATATAACCACATATTTTATTATACTTTGTATAATCTTCTCTATTTTGAATTATATATTTTCTCAAAATCTTTACTTCTCTTATATTTCTTGTCCTTTTCCAATCATAAAAATTTACTTTTTTTAATAATTTCTGTTCATGATATTTCAATTTTCTCATTTTTTGGAAAAAAATATTATTCTATAATAGCAATTATTAATTAAAGAAATTTGCAAAATGTTTTTTCATAAGGATTAAATATAAAAATCATTACAAGAAGAAAAAATATAAAAATTAGAAAAAATTGTTCTTTATTTATTTTACTTTATTAATAAAAATAAAAACAAATAATAAATAAAATAGTACTGGAGTATAAAATGACCTTAAAATGTTATTTTTCTTTAAAGTATTCGTATTTATTTATTCATTAAAAAATTTAATATATTTATAAGTTATATTTATTTCTGATGGCAGCTTTAAGAACAATACAAAATTTTAAACAGTACATAAAGTTTTAACTACTCTATGATTTATATATCTTTAAAATAAATTTATTTCATTCAAATTTTAATTAATATTTCATTTAAAAGCATTTTCTTAAATATATATATATATTTATATACATATATATATGTATACATATTTATTTATTTATTTTTTTTTTTAATTATATATATGAATTAAAAAAAAATTTCAATACAAAAAAAAAAAAAAAAAATTTTAACAAAAAAAAAAAAATATACTTAAGCATTGTTAAAATACAACTGAAAAAAATTTTTAAATTAAAAGGAAATAAAAATAAAAAAATAAAAAAATTTTAAGTGTAAGTTCTTACAAAAAAAAATTTTAAAACTAAAAAAAATTTATCATCTATATTTCGTATATATATATACATTTATCAGCTATATTTTTAGTTTATTTCAGTTTTTATATGATGAAAAAGGATTTTTTTTATTTTATTTTTTTTTTTTTTTTGTATACATTAAAAAAAAATATTCTTCAATGATAATAAAAAGCCACTCATTTATGTATCGTATCTTCTTTTTAACATTTTTTTCCTTTTTTATTTTTGGTTTATTTTTTTTTACTTTTTTTTTTTTTTTTGGGAATATAATCATTTGTTTTCTTCCTGGATTATTCATATATTTCATCTTCTATTTGATTTTTTTTTTTTTTTTTATCTATTTGGTATTTCTCTCTTAGATTAAGAGTATCACTTTTTTCATTTAAATTATTCAATAAACATATCAGATTATTTTCATTGCAATTTTCAAAAGAATTCTTTTCTTTTTTTTTGATTAGATTTATCAAATAAATTTTGTTGTTTTTCTTATGTTTATATTATTATTTTCTACACAATTAATTGTTTCATTAATTTGTTCATTAGAAATTTCAACTAGATCTTTTTTAATAGACATGCATCTATATCCATTATTATTTTATTTTATTTTTTTTATATATCCATTACTATTAACACTATATATTGAAAAGTTGAAATTTTTATTAATTATGCTTATATTTTTTTTTATTATTATCACTGTTTTCATTATTTAGTTGAGGGATGTTTAAAGAAAAATTAGGTCTTTTTTTCTCTCTTTCATTAAAATCAACCTTTTTTAATTTTTCTTGGGGCAATTCAATTTCATCTAAATTATCGAGAAAATTTTGAAAATCTTTTGAAAATATTATATCAGCACTAACATTTTCATAAAAATCAACATCTTTCACATTATTATTATCATTATTATTTAGAAACTTACAATTACTTGTAATATCTTTTAAGTACTCGTCTAAATTATTATTTTTTTTTTGATATTCTACGTCTTTGATATCAGTGAAATTTTCCTTATTTGTGTTACTATGAGTATCTTCGGAATTTTTCTTTTTTTTATCATTACTACAATTATAATTAATATTTTTAGAATCATTATTTCTATTATTTTCATTTACATTAATATTATTTTGCTTATTTTCCTTCATATTTTGGGAATTATAGTTTAAAGCAGATTCTTTTAAAAAAATATCAATATTTTTATCTGGTTTAGATGTATTGCATTTATTTATTGTGCTATCTTTGGAAAAATTTAAATTTATACATTTGGTTGAGCTGGTTAAAGTATTACAATATATATTGTATGCATTATTATAAAAATTTTGTTGTTTACATTGATTTGATGACTCTTCTATACATTTTTTTTTTTCATATTCATTATTACACAATGATTTGATTTTATTGTAAAATTCTTCATTCTCTGTTTTTTTTAAATTTAAATTTTTATGATGCAAATCATTGCATATATTGTCAAATTTTAAATTTTCCGAAAATTTTAATAAACTAATTTTGCTATTTTTTAATAATTCAAATTTATTTAAAAATTCGCATATATAAAAAAAATGATCCTTTCTAATAGGTACTTTTATTTTATATATATTATCTCTTAATAAAACCCCAATAGGATAATTAAATGTACCTTTATATAATTTAACTCTCACTATTTTTTCTATAGAAGCTTCATTAAGTATATAACCATGTATATCTAGCCAATAATCTCTATAATTAAAATTCTCATCATTAGATGAATTCAAAATACTTAAAATTGTTGCTTGCATTGAGCAACGAGGTAAGCAGTAAACATTCATATTTTCGTATATATGATCTATTGGCAATATTTTATAAATATTTATAGTAACTTTTAAATACATTTTAATAATATATATATTGCTATTTTTCTCATTTAATATATTATAATCATTATTTAATATGTTAAATTTAAAACCAATGCAATTAAAATATTTACAAGTATGGTTACCGCAAAATTTTGATTCAATTATTGTATCCATATTGTCCCATATATGAAACCATCTTCCAGTTTCTAGATATTTACAAACTAATGTAAATTGAATTATATAAGATAATAAATATTTCTCAATTTTATCTGAAGTATTATCTACATTTTCTTCTAATTTTAAAAAGATAAAATAACTTTTTTCTAATTCTTTTATTATATTATTTAAAATACTATTGCTATCTTTATCATTACTATAACATAATATTATTCCATTAGAAACACAAGTTCCCATTATTTTGTTTTTACTTTTCATTATTATAAATCTCGTTATTTGTACACTATTTCTCATAGGAGTATCACACTCTTTACTAAAAAAAAAAAAAAAAAGAAACATAAAAAGAAAAGGACAATTTAAAATAAAATAATATGAATTAAAGGAAAAAAAAAAATAATCTTAAACTATATGAATACAGAAACTAATATTATTAAATATTTTGAATTTTTTAATTAATAACAATATTATTATTATTATTTTATTTTATTTTTTTCTATTACCTTATATCATATAAATATTTAGCAATAGTCAAATTTTCAAATTTTAATTCAACATATATAATAAAATCATTATTATCAAAGGCGTCTCTTTCAAATTTTCTTAAATCATTAATTTCCAAATTTTCTTTTGCTTCTCTTTGAATAGAAGCTGCAAAAATATTAAAAAAAAAAAATAAATAAATAAATAATATAATTTTTTTAAAATAAGTATTAGTTAAATTATTTATGAAGTTTAATACCAGATAAAAGTTTCTTTTGGTATGCATCAGATATTCTGTTATTATTTTGATTCATTTTTTTGTTTATTAAACATATTTTCAGAACTTTGTTTTTGAAATGGAATAAAAAAAAAATTAAAAAAAAATTTAAACTAAAAAAAAAAAAAGTTACAATATCTATTATAGTGAATACTTTGTAGTAATATTAAATATATTTCTTTTTACATTGTTTTTGTAAAAGAAAAAATAAAGTATAAAAAAATAAAATATAACACAAAAAAAAGGAAATTTTTTTTTAATGTTTAAAAAATAAAAAGGAGGAAGATAATACTATATAAATATTTATAATGTACATACTGGAATTATTTTTTTTAAAAAAAAAATTATCTAATTATTATTTTACTATATTTGCTTAAACTTTCATTTATTTATTAAATAGTATATCTCTCTATATATACGTTTCCTTTACAAAATTAAAAGAAATTTTTTTTTTTTTAATAAACCTTTTAAAGAAAAAGACTTTTTGTATTTAATAATAAATATGTTACATTTATGAAAGCACAATAATAATATTTTTTTTTTTTTTCTTAAAGTTCATTTCCATTTAAAGTATTAAAATCAGGTATTGGTTGTATAAAATAACATAGATGAGTTCCATTTAAATTATATTCTCTATAAGAGATAAGAAAAAAAAAAAAGACAATTTTTAAAATAATGCTTTTAATGATACACATGTAATATTAATAAGATATATAATGAATTAGTAAATAATAAAATATATGTATTAATATTTTTTTTTTATTTACCTTAAAGTGAATTGAAACCTTAATAATCCATTTTCTTGGAAATCCATTCTAAGGTGAGAACTTATTTCTATTAAAATATATTAAGTAAAAATATATATATATAATTAAATATTCGCTTTTTTTTTTTCTTAAACGTAAATAATATTAAATATATATTACTTAATGCATGATTAATTTTTGATAAATCTTTTATTCTATATTTAAACCTAAAAAAAAAAAAACGAATATTTTAATTACATATATATATATATATATATGTATTTATGCATGTATATATAATACATTTGATTTTTTAAACTTTTAAATTCATCAAAAGTCTCTTTTGGCATTAATTGGACTGCTCTTTCATAATTTTTATTTTTTGTTTCCTAAATAATAATTATTAAATATATAAAAATATATCACATAAAATCTAAAAAAAAAGGAAATTTTTTTTGATATAGGAAATGTTTAGTAAATTTTAGAATCCAATAAAAATTATTAAAAAAAAAAGAATAATTTTAGATTAAGTATAAACAAATTTTTTTTTTACCATTTTAAGAATTGAAGTGCTATCATTTGCATATTCATTTATGTAAAATGTAATGTATTGATCATTACATTTTATTAAATATTCTAAGTAAAAGGAGAATATCTCAGATTGTAGAGAAAAATAATTATAATCATTATTTAAAAAGCTGTATTTTTCTAATTTATATATTTCATAAAAATAGTCGACAATAATTTTAATAAAAGTTTCAGAAGTATCACCATCTTCATCAGTTAACTGTAAAATTAATTTTTTATTAGAATAATCAAATTTAATATTTAATATGACTGCATCTAAAAACTCTAAAGCTCTTAATAATTCATATGGTGATACAAGAAATTCAATATGATTTTTTTTTTCATCTATTTCTGTGTATATCTTTTTTCTTATATTGTATTCGTCTTCGTTTTCACTTTTCTGTGTAGAGTTCATTTTTAAAGGAGACAATGTTTTTAATTTAACAACATCTTCTTTTTCATCATCAATAGCATGTGTAGTAAATAAATTATCTGAATTAACACTATTGGTTTCATATTTATTATAATCCATTTCGTATTTTTTTTCATTCTCTTCTTTTTCAAAAAAATTATAACTAGTAAAACAATTAGAATCCATATATAAAAAACAATAAATCTGTTTACATTTTGATAGACTTCTAAGTTTTATACCATCATAATACAAATTAAATAGAATTAAATTTTCTCTTTCAACTAAATTTTCTGAACTTTTTTTAAGATTTGAGTTATATTTATTATCATCAACATTTAACAAAGCTAATGCATTTTTGAAAAAATTTACATTTTTAACAGAAAAATTGTAATTTGTCTTAATGTCATAGTTCATTTTTTCAAAACGTAAAAAAAAAAAATTTTTTTTTTCTTTTTTCTCATTTAATTACAATTCTATAGTATTTTGGAAAATCAAGAGCAAAACAAAAAAGTAAAGAGTTTTCATAAATAAAAATAGTGATATAAATAAGAAATAATAAAGAAGAAGAAAAAAAAAAAACTAAATAGAATAAAAAAAACTAAAAAAAGATATAATATATGTAATATTTTTTTTATTTATTTTTATTTTATAAATAGCTTACAGCACATTCGTAAAAATACAATTGTGTTTTTGTGTATACAAATTTTCAATTTTATTATTTTTAACAAAAAAAAAAAAAAAAAAATAAAATATGTTAAAAATAAAAATAAAAAATCAAATAAAATAAAAAAAATACTAATAAAATGAAGAATGAATAGCTGATTTTTTTTTTTTTTAATATTCACTTAATCATATGAAAGAGATTCTATTTTTTTCATTAATTCTTCATTTTCATGGTACCATTTCTTTTTTTCCATTGTTCTACGAAAAAAAAAAAAAAATTTATTAAAACAAAATACAAAATAATAATTTTCCAATATTTTTCAATTATATATATATAATTAATTTTCAATAAAACATAATACATTATTTTTAATAATACACTTAAAAAAATAAGTTAATAAATGTGTTTTACTTTTTATAAAAATGACGTAATATTTCTAATGGATATTTGTACAAATCATAAAAGTTTCTTGGTAATTTCACATTCATATATTTTGAATTTTCTAATAATAAATCTACATATTTTTTTTTTTCTTTCGAATTAAATATATTTGTATAATATTTGCTAACATATTTTTTTTTTTTTAGATCATTAATTTCTTTTTTTGTTAATCCTTTATAATTTTCTTCAAAATAATATTCAAAACCAACGAATCTTGGTAATTTAACTGATAAAAAATTTACAACTAAGAAAGAAAAAAAAAAAAAAAAATTAAAAAATGATTTTGTGTATATTTTCCTTTATTAATTTTTAAATTAAAATAATAATATATAAAAATTTTCAATGAATTATACACTCTGAATTCTTCAAAGTAATGGAAGAATTTAAGTAAATATCTAATTTACAACCATATTGTTTTATTTCAAATTGTTCTCTACTGTCTTTATCAACATGTGGTGATCTTAAAAAAGTAAATCTACATTTGAAAAGAATAAAGAAAAAAATTAGTATATATAAATAATATAAATATTATAATTAATATAAATAATATAAATATTATAATTAATATAAATAATATAAATATTGTAATTAATAAAAATAATATAAATAATTATAATAATAGTTATAGAATGCAATTATCCAATAACAATAACCTCTTTTTTATTGTCTTTTGAGGAATAGGCCCAGCAATATGAAACTGGGGATATTGACTTATCTTTTCTTTTATATTTAAAACTGCCTTTTGTAGATGATCAGAAAAATATGAATTTAATACAATTCTCAAATGATAATTTTCACTCCATTTTTTTATTATATCTTCTTTTTTTAAATCGTTATTTACTTTTTCTAACTTTAAAAATAAAATAAAAAAAAAAAAGGAATAATTAATATTTCTCTAATTCTCTACTGCAATATTAGTGGTTATGGAAGAATAAGCTCATAAATAAAATGTACATAAATATGTAAATTATAATTTATTACATTATTATAAAGTTTTGAGGTTTTTTTTAAAGTATATTTTTTACATCCGTTAAAAAAAGTAATGTTGATTTTAGGTTTTAATTTAAAAGAATTACCGATATTATATGAATAATTTATTGTTAAAAAAATTATAAAAATGTAAAAGCTCATTTTTCAATTACATTTTTTCTTTATAAATAAGTTTTATTCTGAATTTTTTATATTAATTCAATTTGTTTTATCACATTTCATTTTTTTTTTTTTTTAAATTCATTATACTTTAATGGAATGATAATAATTAAAAAAAATATATTATTTTTCTTATGATAATACACATTATACTATCTTATAGTTTATTTTATCTACACTATGGATATTTTCTTCATATTTTAAAATTACTAAACATAAATGGTTTTTTTTTTTTTTTAAAATGATTTTAATTGTTTATTTTTATTTTTCTTAATAAAAAAATGATTACATAATAAATATTTGTTCTATTAAAATATTGAAGGAATAATATAATATCTTTTGATATTTTTTTTAATTTTTATAACATATATTCATTTTTTTTTTTTTTTTTGAGCTTATATGAATAATAGTCTGATACTTAACAATTTTGTATGAATTAATAAAGTTAATAGGTATTTGAATAAAAATTCTTTTTTTTTTTTTTAATTATTGTTTTGTTGGTTTTATGTTTTATGGATGAAAATCGATCTTGCTCATTTCAACTTCCAATTCCTCATTTTTCTATTAATATTTTATTTGATAAAGATGAATATGATTTTTATAAAATTAAATATAAAGAAAGTACAAAAGATAATTTAAGCAATGGGGAAATAAATGCTGTAAATGAAAATAATTATTCTTCTGAAAGTGAAAATGAAAAATTATTCATGAAATACCTTAAAAGCATTGTAAGAAAAGAAAATGTAACCAATACTTCTGAAAATGAATTAAATGAGGAGAGTGCTTTAAATGAAAGTACATACTATTTAAATGAATTAACTGAAAACTTAAAAGAACAAGAAGGCTTACCTAGAGCAAATGAAATAGAAAATTTAGAAAAAGAAACAATAAAAAAGAATATTCACTTATTTGAAAAATATCCAAATATTCCTATAAAAAATGAATTGAAAACTGAATGGATTTATCATAAAGAGGCAACACATTTTAATGTTTTAAAAGTTAATTTAAAAGATTTTAAAAAGGAGTGTGATCAAGTAAAAGAAAGATTAAAAAAAAATTATTACGATACAGAATTTGAAGAGAAAATAGAATTAGAAAAAGATGATAAAAATGAAGAATGCTTGGAAAAAGTTAATGATAAAATTAACTATATAAATAATGGAAAAAAAAGAAAAAGGAAAAATAAAAGTGAATCAAAAAAAAGAAAAAAAGATGAATATGAAAAAATAAAAATAAAATTTTATAATTATTTGATAAAAATTTTATTGTCAGGAATTAGAACACCTAATATAGATGAATTAATAAATCATATAGTTTATTATAATTGTAATAACTGGCAGCAAAAAATTGATTTAAAAATATTAAAAAAAGTTGCAGATCATTCTAAACGAACAAAAACATTAAATAGAACTAAATGTTTTTTAGAATGGATACCAGAAACAGAAGAAAATACATTTAGTAAGTATCAAATTGTATCAAAATTAAAAAATAAAACAATATCAAAAACATTTAAACTTGTGTGTGATTTTAATAACTCCATTTTAAAAGCTTTATATATAAATAAAAATTTAATTAATACATTTTATACGGAAAAAAAATATCAACTTTATACAAGTTCTTTAAGAAATTTGTCTTCTAGTAATATTTTTATTATTTCTGTTTCTTTTTATCATCCAATTAGAGGAATCAAAATAGCCGAATATGAAATTTTATCTAACCAAACATTGGCTAATTTAACTGATGTTTTTTTTTGCTTTGATTCATCTAATTATGGATTACCAAAATTTGATGGATCCGTTTATTTTATTGATGGAATCCTATACCCAGACTTGAGAAATAAAAATGCCTTGGACTATTCTAAAAGTATATTGGATTTTTATATGAAAAAAAAGGAAACAAATTTTATTCGTTATCCTTATAAAATAAATCAAGACAAAGCAGTAATAAGTGAAATAAAAATTCCTTTATTTCAAAAGTGTTGCTTTTTGCATCAAGGAAATTGTGAGCATAGAATTGTTTTTAACAATATTAGACAATATAATACTTTTAGGGATAAAGATTTTTCAAAATATCCTCTTAGAATATTTAAACCTAATATATCAACAAAATATTGTATATGTTGCCATAAAAATGTTGCTGAAAAAATTGTGTTAGATTGCTATTTATTAAAGGAAAATCCTTCATATACATGTAACAGTTGTTTTAGTTTATTTTTGCTGGATTTAAATAATAAACCAGTTGATAATTTTATGAAATATTTTGATTACATTAATGACATTTAATTATATGCATTGATATTATTTTTAAATACCTTTTTTTTCTTAAGTTTCATAAGATGCTGTACCATTCATTTTTTTTTTTTTTATAATGCCTTTTTATTCCTAATAAAATATATATATATATATATATATATATATATATATATATTCAATAAATTAAATTATTACAAAATTATGAAAAATATTTATAATTAAATGTATCATATTTAAAAATTAAATTCTTATTTTTTTTCTTTTTTAAAAAAAAAATTTTAAATAAAGATATTGTATATTTTTAAATTACTATATTTCAATAAAAAAATAAAAAAAAGTAAAAATACTAGCAATTTCAATACTCAGAAAAATTCTATTAATTTTTTTCATTTTTTTCTTTATAGTTATACAAAAGTTAATAATAGCATTATATAAATTACATTTTACTATTAATTATTTCGAGATAAATATTTTATTGTATGCCAACCTTTAAAATATTATCAAAAAAAAACTTTTCTTTTTTTATTATTTTTTTTTCTTCTATTATTATTTCTTTATTTCTATATTTTTAATTTTATATTACATACATATATATACTTTTTTATTATTTCTATTTTACTGACTTTTTTTTTTAAATTTTTTATTATTGTAATTTACTCCATATAATTTTCACATATTGTATTTTTTTTTTAAATAGTTTTTTTTTTTTCTTACAATTTTTTATTTATAAAAATTAATATATATTTTTCATTATTCTTTATTTTTATTATCATTTCTTATTTTTTTTTTTTTTTTCCTTTTTTTTGCATTAAAATACGTTTTTTTCAATGAAATCTTTTTATCCCCTCAACTACCTTAAAAATATATATGCGCACTTAAATATTTTTATTGTTAAAAAATTTTGTTGAATTATTTTTGATTTTTAAAACTTTTTTATTAAAAATTTTTATATAGATTTATTTTTATGAAAAAAAATTTTATTATTTTATTTTCTTAAAATTTAAAATCTTTAAGAAAATAGCTTTTAATATAATTCATGATAAAATATTTTTAAAATAACAGAAAAACCTGCACTTTTTTTAAAATTTGGAGTATATTAATTAATTTTTATTAAAAAATGGGGAAATTGTAAGTTTTATAATTTTTTATATATAATTGTTGATATAAAATTAAAAAAAATTATATATAATTTGTGTTTTATAGCATTTTATAATGAATATGAAAAAAGAAAAAAATATATGAGCTTGTACATGTATAATTATATATATACATTATTATTCTTTTAGTTATTTTATATTATTTGTAATTATTTTTTTTGTATATGTTATTAATATATATATATATATGTTCATATATATATTTTTGTATATATATTTTTTGTATATATTTTTGTATGTATATTTATGTTGATATATTTATTTACATATATTTATATACATATTTTTATTTTTATATAGATTAAAACCAGGAAAAGTTGTTATAATATTAAATGGTCGTAGAGCAGGAAAAAAGGCAGTAGTAATAAATACAGTTGAAACTCAAACAAGAGAAAGACCATATAGCTATTGCTTAGTAGCAGGAATAGAAAAACATCCATTAAGAGTTACGAAGAATATGCCTAAAAAAAAAATCATAAAAAGATCTAAAGTGAAAGCTTTTATTAAATATATTAATGTTAATCATATTCTTCCAACAAGGTAATTAAAAATTTTAATATTCACTCTATATATATATATATATATATATTAGTTATAGATTTATAATAAAAAAATATTTAGATGCATATAATTTATATTATTATAATTTTATTTTTCAGATATCAAGTAGCCAATGACTTTGACATTAAAAGTTTAGCTTCTGATGAAGTTCTAAGATCAAAAAATAAAAAGAGAGAAGTTAAAAAATTAGGAAAAATTTTTAGAGATAAGTAAGTTTTTATTTTTATACCATTGTTCTATTCTATATTTGCTTTCTCAAATATTATTTATGCTTTGAAATTTGTTATGCTTATTTTATTATTTCATATATATATATATATATATATATATATATATATATATATATATATATATATAAACTTTAAATTCTTTTTATTTTTCTTCTAGATTTTTAGAGCCAATTAATAAGAAAACAGGAGAAGTTTCTAAAGACATTTCATTTTTGCACAAAAAATTATACTTCTAAGCTTATTTTATATCATTATTTTTTCTAGTTCATATATACATTATATATTTTTTTTTTATTATTTTCCTATTTTATTTTTATTACAATGTAAAAAAAAAAAGTTTTTAATAAAATTAAAATTTTTATAACGTGAACATGAATAACTGTTAAATTAGAAAGCTGCATTAAAGAAAAAAACAAATTTGCAAAATATTGAAATAAAAAAAGAAAAATAAAATAAAAACAAAAACAAAAAAAATAGTCATAAATAGTTAATGAAAATAAAAATAAAAAATCATACTTGTGCACCTATATGTAAATTTTTAAATTAAGTAAAAAATTTGTTCTTTGTGTTTTTTTTTATTATTTATTTATAAATAAATGCAATAATAAAGTATATATTACAAATTGTTTCTATTGGAAATCAGGAAAGAATTAAAAATTTTATTTTATAAAAGTTTAAAATTAGACACTATAAAAAAACAAAAAAACAAAAAAAAATTTTTTTACAATATATCAATTAAAAATAATATCTAATTATTATTAAATAATATATACATAAAATTTTTATATATATATAAAATGAAAAAAAAATTGAATACATATTTTTTTTTTTATGTTTTATATATATATTTTTTTTTTTTTTTAAAATATTTATCTTTTCAAATTTTAATGATTACTGAAAAAATTCATTGAAAAATGTACCTTGTAAAAAAACTGGATAAAAAAAAAAAATATATTTTTATTTTATGATATATTTTTTTAATATTATTTTTGTTTAAATCCTTTAAATTTATTCTTGTTTATACTATATATAATTTTAAAATGTGTCATAATTATGCATCTTTTTTCGATTATTTAAATTTTATTTTTGTATTTAATAATCTAATTATTAAATGCAAATTTTTCATTTAAATAATATGTTAATATTTGTTAATTATTTTCTTTTTTGATATTTTATATTATTTTATTAATTATTTAAACAATATTTTTCTATAAATTCAGTAAACATTCTTGCTTCTCCTGGGCTATCCATTGCAAAGGCAATAGCCTTAAGAGTACTGATTAAACGGATTCCTATGACTTTTGGAGATTTTAATAAATTTTTTTCTGATTCTAATAGAGATTCACAATTATTTCTGTGTAGTATACAATTTATATCATTGAAATTTATAACTCTAACTTTATTATCTAAGGATAATTCAAAACATTTTTCCTTTAAATAAAGTTTTAAATGACATTGAATTTCATTACCATCTGGAAAAGCAACTTTAATTACATCTCCTTTTTCATATTTATCTATCCATCCCTCTAAAGTCCAATTATCATAATCCTCATATAATTCATTGTCATTTTTTAATACATCTATGTTTGATTTATTATTTTTTAAATCATTGATACAACATAAGATATTTCCCATATTGAAAATAATTAAATATTCATATAAAAATGAAAAAAAGAAAAAATAATAAAAAAGAGGAAAATGAAAAGAAATAAAAAATTAAAAATATATTAAATATAATGACCCTCTCAAAAAGAAAAAAGAAAAAAAACAATTATATGAAAGCAAAAAAAAAAAAAAAGTGTTATAAAAAGATGAAGTATAAGGAAACTTACAATTAATTGTAAATGTAATATATATATGTATATATATTAAAAAAAAAAAAATTATATATTAAAAGAGAACAAAAAAAAAAAAATTTAATAAAAAGAATTAATAAAATTAAAAATGATCTATACGTGTTAACATTACAACAGATTAAATAAAATTTTTTTTTTCTTTTTTTTCTTTTTTTTTCCTTTTTAGGAGATTCATTTAAAAATAAAAATATAAGCACAATAGCAAAATTTGCATTAATGTGCGTTAAATGGCTGCGGAAAATAATAGTTAAAAAAAAAAAAAAAAATTGAATAAAGCGGAAATTAAGTTTAATATATACTTATTTGCACTAATTTTGCTTAATATTATACGAATAAAATGAAAGATTAAAAATACAAATTTCTAAAAAATTTTATTTTTTTAAGATTATTGTAATTGAAAAGCCAAAAAAAAAAAAAAAAAAAAATTATTATATTTATATATATATTTATAATGTATGTAAAATAAAATAAAAAAAATAATTTTGGGAATGCACCATGAATAAAATATACTATAATTCGATATCTTTTTAGTTATAATTGCAAATATAAATAAAGGAAAAGTTTTTTAATTTTGAATTTTAATATATAATTATGATAAATACTTATGAGATATATTTTAATTTTTTTGTGAATTTCATTTTTAATTTATGAAAAATATATTATATTTTTTAAAAAATAATTAAAAAACTTTTAATGCTTTAAATCACAAAAAAAATGAAGAAAAAAAAATGAATATTTCTTAATATTACAATATGTTAGTTTCATATGTTATATGAATTTTCGTCCATTTGTGTTATCATTAATAATCAATTTCTCTGATATTTTTATATATATTTTCAAGAGTGCATCAAAATTGATGTTTGTTACATATTTTTCTTTTGTAATTTTTTATCTTTTAAATATTATGAATATTAATTGATGTCTTAATTCTATATATTCATCTATTTTAAGTAGCTTTTTTGTCTTCATAGGTAAAAAATATTTCTGGTATAATAAAATAGTTCATACTACGTAATAAAAAACTATGAAAATAAACGTTATTATTAATATAAAATTTTATCAAGAATATTTATTTCATTAATTTTATTTTTCACTGGATATCAAAGGTAATATAGAGCATTTCATTAAACTTCTAAAATAAATTTTATAAATTTTTATATTAAAATTTTTTATTAATTTATATTTATATGCATCCCTTTTTTATAATTTGTTATGAAAAAATATATTTTAGAAATATGAAATAAATGATAGGACTACGAATTAAAAAAAATAAATAATATATATATATATATATATATATATTGATATTTTCCTTTATAGATAATCATAAATTCGTTATTTTTTAAAGTTTTTATTTCTATTTTCACAAATGTACAATTAAGTTTGATTAATTATATTATAATTACAAATTAAAAGTTTTCAGAAGTTAATGCAAAAAATATTTTGTAGCTAATTGGATTGTTATTTTTTTTTAAATTTAAGAAAATATATTTTCACAAAATTTTGAAAATTTTCAGCTACAGTATTATTTTTTCAATAAATTTTTATTAGTGGTAAACTTTATAATGATAATATTCTAATTTTTTATATTGTTTTATAAAAAATTTTATTAAAGAAATATTTATATAGAAAATAATTCATAAAAAAAAAATGAAGTGTTATTCAGTTTAATTCTTATTGCAAATATATATAATAAAAATATATAAAGGTTAATAAAAAAAAATGCTTAGGAAAATTATTATACAGTAATATGACTTAAATATTGGAAATTAATTAATGAAACATTTATTTAGTTACTTTAATATAAAATGAATTTTTTTTTTTTATTTACAATTTCTAATCCTAGTAGAAAAAGAGAATTTTAAATCTATTTATAATTTCACTTTTTAAATGAAAAAAAAAATTTTACAAAAATAAAAATTTTTAAAATAAAAGAGAAATTTGAATAAAATTTCCATAACAGGAAAAAAAATATATTATATTAATAAAATATATCATATATATAAAAATATTTTATTTCATTTAAATAATATATCACTTATTACTATCTTCTGTTGTAAAATATATTTTTAAATATATTTTCCTTAGGACATTCAAATAAAAAAATGAATACAAATAGTTATATAAACACAACTAATATAAAGAATGCTTATTAATACAAATATTTATAAGAAATTCAAAATAAATTGTAATTTCATATATTTTTATTTTTTCTTATTATGCATAATAATCTAGTAAAAAATAAATAACTCATTTTAATTTTAACATATTCAAAATTGTATAAAATAATTAGCTGTTTGATTAAAGTTCATAATAACCTTATTTTATTTTATCTTATTTTTTTTTTTTTTAGTGGATATTTTTAAGAGCATTTTAAAAATCAAGGATTTTATTATATTTTTTATGTATCATTTTAGAGAAAATTAAAAAAATAAAATAACAAGATATAATTAACTCTTTAATTTATATATATACTTAATTATATAGAAACTCTTAATAAATTTAAGATATAAATCCAAAAGTTAAAAAACAAACTTATAAATTTAATTACATATTAATGTAATATTAAAAATAATAAATTAACAAAATGCACAATATTAGAATTAAAAAAAAAAAAAAAGGTTAATTTTTTTTTTATTTATACTTTGAAATTGTTTTAATACTATACATTTTAGTTTTATTCTTTTAGAATTTAATAAATAATCTGTAATATTTAAATGGAAATTTTGTTTGATGTTTATTTATTATTTTTTTTAATAGGTAACTCTTTAAAAAATATTTAAGTTATTTCATATATATAAGCTTTTACTTAAGTGAAATATTTGTATTATCTGGAAATTTTTTCTTCTTAGAAAGGCAAAGTAATATAAAAAGATATAGATCATTTGCAATTTTAGTTTTATCCATATTTTTGAATCCAATGAATTGGAATTAGCATAGTTTGACTCATCTCTTATTTTTATTTTTTTATTTTTTTTATTTATATTACTATTTAAATGCTTTTTTTTTTTTCTTCTTTCTTTTGATAACTTTTATTTGATATCTCATTTCTTTTATATTTATTTAAATTATTACTATTTTGTTTTGAGAGTTTTATTTCATCTATTGCTGTATCTTTTATTTCATTTTCACAATTTATTTGATTATTATAAGTTTTATCTTCTCCTATATCATTATTATTCACTTTTTCATGTCATCCTTTGGTAAAAATCCAACATTTCTTTATTTCTTTTTTTTATTATATCAATGTATACCACAAAACGTTTTTTTTGTATTGTAAAAACTTTTATCGTCTTTCTATATATCCTCGAATTTCATATTAATTATTTTAAAAGTATTATTAATGTTATTTTCCTCCATACATAAAGTTGTTTCATTTTAAAATTTATCCTTATTATAATTTGCTTTATTATCATATATGCAATTTATTTCTATGTCATTATTTTTTTTATTATTTTGATTAAATTCCTGATTATTCTTTTGTTCTTTTGAAATTCCGTTGCTTTTATAACTAATAGTCGCCGTTGTAGAAGTTCTAGATATTTCGTGATTTTCTAAATTATAAAAATTTATGTTTTGGTTATTACTTGCAGAGCAAAAAGCATCATCATTACTATTTTTTTTATTGAGAATGTTACTGTTGCCAATTGTATGTGAATTAGAAATACTAGAATTACCAAAGCAATTTAAATTATCTGAATAATAGTTTGTTTCTTTAAATTTACCATTTTTACTATATTCGTCTAAATTTTTATCTTTTATATTATCTATATTTTTATTTTCTTCTGAAACATTTTTATTAATCCAACCCTCATTTTTAAAATAATTGAGACAATCATAAAACAAAATTTGAGTATCTAAAATAATATCAAGTGGTGTTATTTTATTTTCTATTTTTTTAAAGACATAGCAACATTGACATAGCATCAATTGTTGGAGTTCTTCTCTATTTAATCTTTCAATTATATTTTTAAAAAAATAAAAAAATTTATTACTATGAATATTCCTATAATTTAAGTTCAAAACATAATTTTCATATAAACTACGTACATCAAAATTACAAGTACCTTGACAACTTTTATTTAAAAAAAAATCATTTATTTTATCTAATTCTTTTTTATGAAATTTACAAAAATTATTATAAGATATATTATTATTTACATTCTTATGTTCATTGATAAAGTTATAAGACAAATTTAGAAAATCACTGGATTCATTATAACCACAATTCTTATTTTTATTTTGAGTTATGCATGAATCATATTCAATATTAGATGGAATAATATAATTCTTCAGTTTCAAATAATTAAAATATTTATGAAGTATTTGCTTAACTTCATTATTATCTAGATTGCTATCTATATTATTAATATTGCTACTACTATTTGTATTTTCTTCATTTATGTTATTAGTCATATTGGTATTAAATGATATATTGTTGCAGTTCATTTTATTAAAATATTCGGTAGTATCACTTGATTTAGTTTTATTGGAATTGTTTAAAAAATTACTACTATTATTTGAATTATTATTTAAAAGAAAATAAGTATTATATAAATCATGTAAAATGTTTTTCTTATTATCATTAATATTATTACTAATAGTATTATTATTATTATTATTATTATTATTATTATAAAAGTTATCATTATGCGTTTTTTCAAAATAACTATTTGCACAGCATTTTTTCTCTTTATTAAAATTATGGAAATATTTTTTATTATTAAAAATGCTTTCATTCTTATTTTTATTAATTTCGTTATTGTTTTCATTATTTGGGATAGTATTTTCTGTATAATATGAATTTGATAATTTTATATTATTTAATATATAGTGCCTTAAATAACTATAACAGTAAAGGTTAAGTAACTGATCATTTATTGTTGTATTGGGTTTATTTAAAGAGTTCAAATAAAAATTTAAAATTTCATAATTCTCTATTAAATTTTTTGATATATCCCTTATATGAGGAATGTCTTTAAGATAATCAGTTTTATTTAAATTGTTATTTAAATTTTTATGTTCACTACAATTAGCACTCGTATAATTATTTAGAGATAAATCATTTTTATTTTGATGATTTGAATTATTTAATACATGGCATTTACATTTTTCTATTTCTATCATAATTTTATTGTTATCATTATTTAAATTTTTTAAGCTACCATTTTCGCTATCATTTAACTTTGAAGTAGATTCATTATCATTCTTATTATCAAAAAATATACTTTTATTTAATTTTTCTTTTATAATACCCATATTTTTATTTTTTTCAATAGCTCCTACTTTCTCTATTTTTGTTTTATCAATTTCATCATTAATATTATTATAAAAATCATGGCAATTCTTTTCCATATATGCATTTATAAAGTCATTTATAATAGAAAATTTATTATTTTCATTATATGTATTCTTACTTATTAAGTTACATATATTATACTCATCACTCAGAGTAACATCATCATTTAAAATAAATTTATTATTAGCATGCTCTTTGATATTATCATTACTATGCATTTTATTACCCCCCTTACTTCCATTAAGATTCATTTTATTAACCTTTATATTTTTATTCGTTTTACTATTAGAATTACAGTCATGCTTATAATAACTTTTAATTTTTGCATAATTGTTTAATTCTTTTTCTTCTTTTTCTATATAAAATTCATTTTTACAATTATTTACTTCATAATTTTTTTTATTATTTAGCTTTTCATGAGCATTCCCTTTGAAATTATCTTTGTTATTAATGGAATAATTATTAATCGTTTCTATAAAATTACTTAATACATTTTTATCTAAAATATCTTTAATATTATATTTATTTCTATTCCATTCTTCATTAATTTTACTATCAAAATTGTTATTATTTGAATCATATACGTTCAAATTAATCTTATCTATTATTTCTTCACTTTCATCACAACTGCTATTATCACTATTGCTTCTATTAGTATGACTACATTTATCTTTATTTATTTCCGAGTGATCATTATATATCATATTTTTAATGTTTAAGATACCTTTTTGAATATTGGAATAATTTTTTTTTTTTTTTTTTAAATAATTTTTTTTTGAATTTTTAATTACTTCTACATATTTTTTAATGTTATCTTTTTTATTATTATTCGACCTTAAATTGATACTATTTTCATTTGAATTTTTTATAGAATTACAATGAATATTCTTTTTGTCATTAAAAAAAGAAAAATTAAAATTATTTAAATCACTTAAAATACCTTTAGATGATTTATAACAATCGCAACTATAAAATGAGTTATTTTGAAGCATCTTATTTTCTTCAGAATAGTCACGTAAGCATGAACATTTCATATTTTTTTTTGTAAAATATATCATATCTTCTATATCTTCACAATTATTGTTTTCTCCATTATCATTTGAAGTATTTTCTTTTATTCTCTCAGTATCACTAATAGAATAATTATCAATATTTTTATTATTTTTATAAGACTTTTTCATTTCAATATTTTTTATCTTTTTATTTAAAGTACTATTTTTGAAATTCTCTATTATTGAACATGTATTTTTTGAACAGAATCCGTCTTCACAAGAACTTTTTGAATTATAAGTACTATTTTCAAAATTATTATCTTTAATTTTTGAAAATTGCTTATTTTCATTAGAATCTAAATAAATTTTTTCATTTGAGTAAATATTTTTATAATCACCTTTAGATATTTTATTCTCACTATTTTGTTTATTTTCACACATACTTTTGTCTAAATCACTCAAATATAATGAAGCAAAACAATTTGTATTACAATCAAATGTTTCCAAGTCATTTATATTTTTTAATTCATCTTTAAGATTTTGATAATTTATCGATTTAGTGCGCATCATATTTTTAGTATTCCTAACAATTATATTATCTTTGTATAAAAAATCACAATTTCCTTTATCAATAATAAATAAATTCAAATATTTATCATATAAATTTTCTTTTATCATTTTTTTAAATAAAAACTTGCATCTTAAATTACTAAGTTACAATTAATTTTTATTTAAAATAAATTTTTGTTTGTTTTATTTTATTTTATTTCTTTTTTTTTGTATTTAAAATTTACTTTATATCATTTATAAGAATATATTATATTTCAGTAATATTAGAATAACAATTTATATATTCGTAGAAAAATTATTAGAACTAATAAAAAATAAATAATATATATATACACATATATATATTAATATTACCTATTAGCCGGATTATTAAGAAAAATAAATAAAATAATATTATAAAACATAAGAAAGTTAGTCATTTATAATAAATGTTTCAGTACTGTTGTAATTTAGAAAAATTTAAAACCAATAAATGTTTAAAATAAATAAATAAAAAAAAAAAACTAAAACTCAAACTAAATTTTAAAATTCATATATTAAAAAAAAAAAAAAAATTCAAATAAAAAAAATAAAATAAAATAATAAAAATCTCAAACATAATAATATAAAATTAGAATGATTACTATTTAATATCTCTTTAAATTGAAATATAATTCCAATTCTTAAGAATACATATACACATAAATTATTATTTAATTATTGTTCATATTATATATGCATATAAATTTAATAAAAAAGAAAAAAAGAATATTTTCCTCTCTGAATTAAGGTTATATAAAAATTATTTATAAGACATATATTTATGCATCATTTTAATATAGTTTATTTTATTGTTTCAATAAAAATGTATTACTTTAAACGTTTACATTATTATATATGAGTAACATCCATTATTTTTTCAGATTCAAGAATACACAACTATATATAGTTAAAATTATTTAGATTAATTATTCAAAAAAAAAAAAATGCTTTACATAATTCAGAAAAAATGTTCTAACATATAATTTGGAACTAAAAAATATAATTATAAAAATTAATAATTTATAAACATATATATATATATATATATTAATATATTCAAAATATAATAAATTTAATAATATAAAAAAAAAATTTTATTTGAATTACAACAAAATGAAAATTTTAAATAATTATTTTTATCTACATATAATTTATATATGCATAATCTATGTAATTATATTTCCTTTTACTAGTTAATCTGTCTTAAATATATAAAATATTTAATATAAATACATAAATATATACTATATATATATATATATATATATATATTTCTATTTTATTTATCGTTTATCAATATTGAGAGACATGAAAAAGAAAAAAAAAAATATTATAAATAACATTAGGTTTATAAAGTAATATCATTTATAATATAAAAAAAAAAAGAAAATATATCATATTTTGAATATATATAAAATTAAAAATTTGATTTAAACATTGTAAAATAAAAAATATTTCTTAAATATATATGATTCCTTAGAAAAGAAAAAGAATTATTTATAATCGATAAATTCTTAAGAATATATATGAAATGATAAAGTATTATTCTAAATTTTAATTTAAACTAATGCATGCCAAGAGTAAATAATTAAAAAAATAAATAAAATAAAGTATTATAATTTTCGTTATAAAAGTACATAAAACTTAAATAAAGTTTTTTATTTAATATATTTATATATAAAAGATTATAATATTTATCTTTACAATAGTATGTTATGACACAATTTTATTTTTTTATAATACCATTAATCATAAAAGAATTATTTTTGTAAAAGGTTAAAAATAAAAATCTATATGCATAAAAAAAAAAAAAAATAATAATAATAATAATATATAAATAAATGCATTTATTTATATATATAAATATGCAATTTTTTAATTTGTTTAGGATACTAGTAGACATATATAATCCTGAAAAAAAATACTAAGATAGAACTATATATATATATATATATATATATATATATATATATATATATATTTATATATATTTATATATGTATATATTTATGTATGTGTATATGTGTATATGTATATATATATATGTATATAAATGCAACCGCAATTTAGGTTTTAAAAAGAAATATATAATTCATAATAATATATACAAAATTTTGAAAAAATCTTATATTTTAATGCAAAAAATACCGCTAATTTTTTTATTAATATAAAAAAATATAAATAATATTAATATCGAAAAGTATAAATAATTTGTAAATTTTTTTTTTTTTAATTATCAAAAATTTTATATTTAAAAATACAAATGAATTAAAAAATTTAGCTTATGTCTATTTAAATAAATACATAAAAAATTACACATATATGCATTTTATGTTACATTTGTTGAAGTTTTATATTAAATTATTTAAATATTTTATATATTTATTAATTTATAAAATTACATATTATTTATTTTTTTTTAATTATAATACTGAAATTTCATGCAAACTGTAGCTATTACATGCAAACCAACATTGAAATTCTCAATATTAACTACAGCTATTTTAGTTAATATATGATAATTAAAAGGGATAGCTTTTTTTTCTTTTTTTTTTTTTTTATTAATGTAATAAATTTTTCTTCCAATTATAATATCATGAATTTTTTTTTTTTTTATTTTTTTAATTAGATACGTACTTTTGTTAAATGATAATTATTGAAATTAAAAAAAATATATATATATATATATATATATATATATATATATATATATATATATATATATATATTAGCATTAATCTTCATATGTTCTTATTCGCACACGAATAAATTATGAAAGGGTATTTTAAGAAAAATTATTTTTCTTAAATTCTTCATAAATATAAATATAAGAAGATATATATACATAATTATGTAATTATATCTTTTCTTTCCTTTTTCAAGTTAATAAAATATATCAAAAGCTCGAAAAAAAAATATATATTTCTTAATTTCATGATATATTTTACTTGTTTATCTTATACTATTTTATTTAATATTATATTTATATATCTTATTTATAGTTATTCTATTTTTATTTATACTTTCGTTTCAACTTACATTTTTTTTTTTTTTTTGTGTGGTTTACTTTTTTATTAATAAAATACTGCGATTAAGTGCTTAAGTTACCAAATTACATTTAATTTTTTTTTTTTTAATTTAAAAGAATGAAAAAAAAATTAGGTTTATAGTTAAAAAAAATAATGTTATTCTTATTTTACTTTTTTCAATAAAAAAGAAAAATATTATTTTATAATTTTTCTCTAATAAAGTATCTCCTATTAGCATACTTTCTATGATTATAATAAACCTCAAAAGGTTATTTAAAAAAAAAAAAATTAAATAAATAAATAAAAATGAATAAATATGATATCTTTCATACATTAAATTATAAAAAAATTGGGATATTGATTATAAAAAATATTAAAAAAATTAAGTTACGAAAAATTGAACATTTCGTTTAATAATAAATTATCAAAAATTAAATATTATCATTTGACACCACTGCTAATGCTGAAAATCTGTTATCATTAGAGCATTTTTCTATAAAATTCTTTTGTATAATATCTCCTGCATCCTAAAATATTTATAAATTAAAATATATATATATATATATATATTATGTTAAGAAAAGAAAAAATTACATATAAGAAATTATCGGGAGTTGTAGAGCAATGAATAATCGGTTGGCTTTTTCTTCCGTCCTTCATAGAATAAAAAGTGTTATTATTATGTTTATATTTATAATAATGAAAAATAATTTTAGAAAACTTACTAGTTCAATTACATGATTATCAATTTCTAAGAAAACAATGAAATGTGTATCAACCTAAAGTAAAAGATATATTTCATTTATTATAATTTTTTTTTTTTTATTAAAATATATGTCTCTTTTATAAAAATATTTTAAAATTTACATCGACTATTTTTTCTATGCCTAAATCTTCTCCAGCAAATTCATGATGCAACAATTCAAAACTTTTGGTGTTTTCGAATTCCTTCAAAAAAAAATTAAGTACGCTAATTAAAGCTAAGAAAAAAAAAAAGAAAAAATTGAAATAATACCTTTGCTCTTTCATCTGGAGTCATTTCTTTAACTTTATTAAAAAAATTATCAGCGATTGAATCCTTATCTTAATAAAATAATAATATTCATATATATATATATATATATATATATATATATATATATATATTATTGATTTTAAAACAGGAATATTAAATTATAAGGATATCAAGTATTACCTAACAGGAACTTATTTCTTAAATTACTATGTAAATGCAAAAGAGCAATTGTACCACATGAATTACGAATATTCTTATTAAAAATAATTTAGAGAGACAAATAATACAAGACAAAAAAAAAAAAAAAAAAGGAAAAATAAAATAAGCAAAATTATAAGACATTTTGGTGTTTGAATAAATTTAAACAAATTTTTTTATTCCCAATATAAAGTTGAAAATGTTTACTTGTTTAATAAACCATATGCTATCAATATTTTGTTTCATATTTCCATCTTTTGAATTATTTTCGTTAAGCTTATTTAAATAAATTAAAAAATTGTATTATATATGATTAAAATAGAAAATAAAAAAAAGAAGAAAAAAATCATTTTATCATTGCTACCTTTTCATTTATCGGATATAAAAATATTATAGCGTGAACTGGTTTAGGTATCTAATAATATATTTACAAAAGAAGGAAAAATATATTACTAATTTATATATCAATATTAATATATATACTTAAATGATTTTCTTTTTTTAAATATAAATATAATATTTATTAACCATATCTAATAATTCCTTATGAAATCCATATATATCTAAAAATTTCAACTTTGATTGCCCAAGCTTACAAGAATATAAATACATAGAATCAGGATTTGATTCTATAGGTACCCAAATTTTTTTTTTTAACATCTTTATTAATACTTTTTAATATTTTTTTTATAAATATTTCAATATTATTTGCTTATTTTTTTATATAAATGATAAAAATTATTATAAAAATATTTATCTTTTACTTAAAAGGTTTTTTTTTCTTTAATTTGCGTTGTTTCTCGGTTTTTTTTCTTAAAACTTTTCATTGCTCAGTGAATAACAATGTATTCGTTTTTCATAGTTTTTAATTTTTATGATTTAAGATGGTTTCAACTTAATAATGTATCCACTTTTTTTTTTTCTGAAAATGAAAAAATGAATATATATATAAAAAAAAAATTTTCTTTTATATCCCCATAAATAACATTTATTTTATTTTTTTTTTTTTTAATAAGGGACTAAAGTGCAAAATATATGAATAATATTATGTATTTTTTATTTTTAAAAATTAATTCGATATTTAATTAGAATTATAAAATAATTTTTTTTTTTTAATTAAAAAAAAAAAAAAAATTAAATAAAATAACTTTAATAAGTATATCGTAAAGAAAATATATTTTTTATAAAAATACGAAATTTTAATAAAACTTAAAAAGTTAAAAAAACATGGCTAAGTCAAAAAATCACACAAATCATAACCAAGTAAACAAATTTTCATTCTTCATCTTTAAATAAAAATTTAATTATATCTTTTTTGTATTTATATTTTTATGCCTCTTAATAGTTTGTTTCTGTATGTTCCTTTTTTTTTTTATTTTCCGTGTTTTTATTTAATTTTTATAAAAATTGTTTTTAAAAAATATCTATTTTTTTTTTTTTTTTAATATAGAACAGAAAAGCTCATAAAAATGGGATAAAGAAACCTAAAAAGTTTAAATTTATGTCACGTAAAGGGGTAAATACATTTTGAAAATTCATTTTAATATTTGATATTTTGCTTTTTTACTTAAAGAAAAAACATTATACTATTTTTTTTCAAAATTTAATTTTTATGTTTGATATTAAATTGGTGTTTCTTTTTGTGACTTATCATATTTGTTATAATATATTATATATATATTGTATTATTTATTTTATTTTAAAAAAAATTTTAATCTTTATTGTTATATTTTTATTTTTTTTTTCTTTATTAGTTGGATCCTAAATTTTTTAAAAATCAGAAGTATTGTTTAAAAGGATTACTAAAAAAAAAAAGAGAATTAAAATTAAAGAATAAACAAGAATCGAAAAATTGAACATTCTGGCAGAATGTAGTTATGCCAATGAAACATTTATGTTTATAAGTTTGAAAGTACTAATTTTTATTTTTTTATTTTTTTTTATTATTAAAGACTTTATTTTATGATATGAAATAACTGATTATAATTTTAGCTTTATAAAAAGTCTATATGAAGAGTATATATTAATTATTTATTAGTGTAAATATAAATTTTAATAAACTATAAAATAGTTGCTGGTAAAATATAAAAAAAAAAAATTACTAATCTCATACGAATAAATATTTATAGAATTAAATATCATTAATTAAAATTTTAAAAACATTTCAAAAAAGTAACGGTTTTTCTAAAATATCTTTATATATTAAAAATCTATAATTTAGGATATTTTTAGTAATATTTATAAAATGGATATATATATTTTAACTATTTGTATGCCTTTTTACATATATAAATATAATATTTTTTTTCTTATTCTAGTATATATATGCACTTAAAAATATATATTTTAATTGATCAATCTTCTTTTAAGTTTAATTTTATTATAGAGTAAAAGTTGTCTTTATCGAATTACCCTAATAAATTTATAATAATTAACTTGAATATATTTTAGAGTGCCTTAATTTTACTTATTTTATTTTATCTTGATTCAATTTTTACTGTTTTCTTTATATATCTATTATTCATATGTTATTTTTAATAATAAAAACTTTCATAAGAACAAAAAAAGGTTTCCAGTATTTTTATAATTTATTGTATTTTAAGCGTTCCAATAAAACAATAACTTCAACATTACTCATTAATTCAAATAATTTAAAAAATATATATATATATATATATGTCATTACTTTCATTTATGTAAAAAGAATATTAAATATAAAGGAATGTAATGTAATAATAAAATACAAAATGAACAAATTTTCCATATATATTAATTTTTATTATATTATTTATATGCTCATCTTTTATTTTATCTTAACTTTAATTTTTTTTTATTTCTCTCTTTTAAAATTAAGTATGTATTCTTTTATAATTTTTTTTCTTTTATTTTGGATTTGTAAATTTTAACAATACAATTGAAAATGTAATTTATAAAAGAATTTTAATATATAAAATTATTCAAGGATAATCACCTACGAAATTAATTCAAAGCTATAATACAATTATTAAGAAAAAACAATATGAGACATATTCATTGTACTTTTATAATTATAAAATATTATTTGATACTTAAAAAGGGAATTATTTAATACAAAATAATTCTTAAAAATTAAATCTCCTTGTTATTTATGAATTTCAAAATTTTTATATATTTTTCGTAGATATAATATTAAATTATTTAACTATTCATTTTTTTTATCACATTTTTTAGTAGCAAAAATTCTCTATTATATTTTTTTTTTTTTTGTTATGATCAAATAAATTTGTTTTTTAATTTTTTTGTATATAATATAATATGTAAATAGTTTGCAAATAATTATATTTATTTGTATATAATCTTTAAGAAAAAAAAAAAAAAATACATAACAACTTCACTTTCCAAGATTTTTTTGTTAAAATGTCGTCAATTAAAATAAATAAGGATGAAAGTAAAAGAGTTCATATATGGATTAAAAGTGCTATCGGAACACCTAATAGGAGACAATTTAAGCATAAAAATATTATGTACCCTTATTTTCGTATGTATAAATCCCCATATAGAGCTAGAGATTCGAGAACAAGGCAAGCATTTTGGCCATCTGTTGACAAATACCCGTGGCATACTCATCAAAAAAGATGGGTTAAAATGGAACAATTAAATATTAAATTCTTTTCTGAATTTACAAATAGATCCCCAAATAAAAAAAACTTATTTGAAACATGCCACACACTACCATTTAATGGAATAAATTGTTTATTTTGGAATCCTATTTACATTAATAGTCATAAATTTTTTATGAAAAAAAGTAAAAAGAGTGATGAAAATGAAGAGGAAAAAGAAAATACAGAACACAGTGGACTACAAAAAGAAGAAAAAAATGATGATGAAATAAATAGTACTAGTGAAAATAAAGATTATAAAATTGAAAATAAAAGTTTAGTAAATAATCGTGATAAAAATGAGAAAATTATAAGAATAAATAACTTTTATTATATTGTAGATAATGAAGTCAAAAATAATATTTATTTTTATCTGAAATATATCAAATATACTATGAGGCCTTTTAGAGGAAAAGTAATTGGTGATCTCTATTTAAATGAGAAAAAAATTAGAAATAATATTTCAACAAAAGGTATAATAAACGGAGAATGGAAATATTCATTTCCTCATATTAAAATAAATCAAAAATTAGCTAACATTACATTAAGTGGTAATTTGATAAACGAAGAATTAGAGAAAAATATTATCGAAAATTTGGTGATAGTAGATAAATATACATATAGACCTCCATTACCTAAATGTTTTAGTGCATCATAACACTTTATTTTATTCTTTTCCTTCTATTACTTTTTACCTTATTTTACATAATATCCAAAGAACAATATTCACTATTTTATTGCATCTTTTCCTACTATTTTTTTTTTTATATTTTGAAAATAATTAAAATTTAGTTATTAAATATTTTATTAATATATATAGCTTTAATTTTATGTATGGTCATTTAAAATGTTTTTATTATATTTAATGGATTTTTTTTTTTTAATTCTGAAGACTTCTTTTTTCAATTATACTATTTTAGTTATGATGAAGAACCCTTATTTTTTTAAGTTATACAAAACAGGAAAGTAATAAAAATTTCAATAGGAGTACCTATGTGTATATTTAACATTATTTTATTTTACGAAGTAATAATTTTTCAAATGAAATTACAAGTTCATAAAATTGTAGCATATGTGTTCTATTTTTCAAGGAGACATATATAAACTTTTTAAAAACATTGAACTTTCACAGTAAATAAAAAAATAAATTTTTAATTAAATATATATATATAATTATTCAAATAAAAGTTGATATAAAAACACTTAAAAAAAAATTTCTTATAAAATTATTGAAAGAAACAAAAACAGTTTAATAACAATATATAGACTATTGTCAATGCTTTTTAATTACATAAAGATCTTTTGTAAATTTCTCCTAGTAAATGTGGCTCCATTATCAATCTATTGATTTTATTATCATCTAACAACTTATTATTAATTATAAAATCCAAACAAAATTTACATAATTGTTTACAATTATTTTTATAGCTTAAAAGGATAATATCTAAAACATTCGCTTCATTTATGTAATTACTAATAATTAGTTCACATAATTGCAATAATCTAAGAATATTAAAATTCACAGCAGTAATTAAAATTTTAGTATACGTTTCAAGTGAATAATTCATAGATAATTCATCTGTATAAAGATAATTTATAACAATTAAAAATATATCATACAATATATCGTTAATAGGTATAGGCATATTATTATGTGAGTTCCCTGTTCCATCTTTTGAGAAATATAAGTCAAATATAGAATTAAAACTAGAACATCTTGCTGATAAAATAGATTTACAAGCGTATAAATATCTGTTTTCTAAAATAAAAATAACATCGGAATATCTAGGGTTATTAACCATAATTTTATAGTTGTTAATTAAGGAAGAAGACTCAACATATATATTTTCTAATTTCAGTGCATAAACATCATTTAAAGAATTCTTTCCATCAAATCCAGCAATGCAATATACTACATTTTTATAAAAATGGAGACTCATATTACTTCTCCCTGAAAAATTATTTGATGTGCTAATTTGTGTCCATGTTCTTTGATGTAAGTCAAATTTGTAAAAGTCATTTAAGCGATCTAAATACCCATTATAGCCTCCTAATATATACAAACATTTACTATGTAAAAAGGATCCTGCAAAATATCTGGGAAAAGGAATGTTGCAATAATTCTTTTTATTAATAGAATAACAACTTTTTTCTTCGTTGCTGTATATTAGTGAATTATTTCTTAATGCCCCTTCTTTTATATTATATTTCATTTTTGTCCAAATACTTGTTTCCAAATGAAATTGATATAAGCAATTAAGTGCATTTTCTCCACTAAATCCACCAAATAAATAAAAATAACTATCGCAAATATGCCCAACAGAACATGACCTCGGACTGGGAATATCACCACTTTGACTTATATATATCCATTTCTTTTTTTCTATATTATATGCATACATTTGATTATGTAATGTTAAACCATCATAACCACCAAATAAATATAACACCCCTTTGGATTCATCAATAGACAAAGCAAAACCAAATAATGCGGGAGGAGCATTTACTTTACTTTTTTCATTCACCTCAACAGTTTCCCATTTTTCAGTATTTAGATCAAAAGAATAAAAATCATTTAGCCAATTTCTATTTCCTTCATAACCTCCTAATATATACATTTTTCCTTTATACAAAAAGGAAGGATTATTTTCTCTTGCAGATGGACAATTTTCTTCATTTATTTTTATCCATTTATTTTCTATGATATTGTACTTATAAAAGTCACTTAATCTTTTTTTTGATTTATATCCCCCAAAAATGTATATATAATTTTTATATAATACTGATGCAGCTCCACTACGCCTAGGAAATTTAACACATCTATTATCATTATCATAGGAATAAGAAGTATTTTTATCAGAAATATCATTTTTCATAATCATTTCATCATTCATGTTGGACTTCCGAATTCTTTGTTCATAATTATTTGATGAGCATTTCAGCTTATTCCATATTAATACATTTTTACTTACATTTTTATTTCTAAATAATCCTTTTTTTTCTTTATTTATTTCAAAGGACGATATGTAATCACTATTATTAATAATATTATCCTCATAAATACTCATTTTTTTTTTTTTTTTGTTTTTATAAAAATTTAAAAATTGTATATACAAATTGTTTAAGACAATGCTATGGAAATTATTAAAAAAAAAAACAAAAACAAAAAATTTAAATAAATTTTTTTAATCAACGCTATGAAAGACAAAAATCATATAAAAAATAAATGAAAAGGAAGAAAAAAAAAAGTTAAGATAATTTAAAATCTTATACGAATCAAATATTTAAACAAATGTACTACTACTTATTTTTATAGTATTAATATCTATATATTACATCTTTTTTTTTTTTATCCCAACAAATGTTATATATATATATATTAATAACTTATTACATATATTTACATGTATAAATATATGTATGCATATATATGTAATAATGTCACATGATTTTTTTTTTTGTATTTTTAAACATACAAAAAATTATCAAATAGAAAAAAGATGTGTACACTAATAATATAAAAAAAAAAACAAAAATATAAATACTAAACGGATTTATGTGATACTTAAAAAAAAAAATATAATATAAACAAAGATGGCTAAAAAATTATTTTTTTTTTCATTTTTTACAAAAAAGAAAAAAAAAAAAAGAAAAGGAAAAGGAATGAAAAGAAATATTAATAAAAGAAAAATAGATATAACAATATAATAATAAACAAAAATTAATAGAAAAATTACTAATTATAATAACATTATATAAAAACACAAACAAATATACCACATTCTTAATTATAAAAATTAAGGTGTATGCCATAATAATAAAAAAAAAAAAAAATTACATATAAATAACGTTATACAAGTTATCAATTAAAAAATACAAATAAAAATTATAATTTTATTTTATATAAAAATGATGTTTTATAGTACATATATATAATAAATCAAAAACAATTATAGATATATACATATATATATGTTTATTTTATTTGTAAATATATATATTTCTTTTTACATAATGGAACACATTCTTCTTTGACAACGATTACAACAGTTTTCTTCTACATTTTCACTTGGGCCATCTGCTACTGTATATGATATACACATTTCATTTGTCGGCATGTTAAAGGAATTTTGAAAATGAGAACTAGAAGTTGTATTACTTTCTTTATTAAAAGAATAATTATTATAAGTTTCACTTTTATTTCTATTTTTTTTTTCTAATTCTAGTTTGTTGCATCTTATAATTAATTTCTCTACTTGCTTCTTATATGATTCAATAATACTTTCTGATTCTTCCTTAACTAATATTAATTCGTTTTTTTCCTTTACAAGACTTTTAATATTCATATTTTTTTGTAAAATCTCTTGATTTTTTAAATTTAACACTTTATTTAATTCAACTTTTTGTTCTTTCTCCTTTTTTAATTGTTCTAATTCATTTTTCTGTTTTTCAATAATTACATCGTAATTTTTTATTTTATTATTCAATATTTTTAATCCTTTTTCTCCTCTTTTTAATAGAGAAATTATATCAGTTGATTCTTCTGAGTAATCATTGTTATTTAATATTTCACTATCAAATTCTATTAAAAAGGTTTTAAATCTTTCTACAATTGCCATTTTTTCACTTAAAGCTTTTTTTAAATCTTGATTTATTTGTTTTCTTGCTCCTAGATCTTCTTGCAATAGTAATGTTTGAGGAGATGATCTTTCCATAAAACATTTATCACATACTCGAACTTTTTCTGCATAATAATATTCGCTAATTTTAAGTTTATTATCAGAACAATTTGAGCAAAATACATTTCCACATGCTCTACAATGATGTTTTCTTATTCTTACATTAAAAAAAACATTACAACTATAACATTTAGTTACTTCTTCATCGGGAACCCAGAAAAACTTTTTTTCATTTTCATTTTCTGCATCTCCATTAAAAGATGTTGATGGCGTTATATAACAATCGTTCTCTGTAGAATTGCCCATATATTTTTTAGGTAAATGTATTTATCAAAATGTTTTAATTAATTAGTAATAAAATAATAAAAAAAATATTAACAAAAAAAAAAAAAAAAAAAATAGATAATAAAAAGTATATATGTTAAAAAATTTTAAAAAAAAATTATATTAATTTAAAATTAATTATATTTTTTTAATTCATTTATTATTATTAAGTTATTTATCTAGAAATTTCAATTTTTTTTTTTTATATATTCAATAATTTTTAACTATCAATAATATAAATAATAAAATGTATCTGCACACATATTTAATAATATCAAAAATATAATAGTCACCTTAAAGTATTATAAAAGTATATCAACATATTTAAATATTTAAATATTCTTTGAATAAAATTATTTAAAAATTAAAAAAAATTAAAAATTTATATTAATTTATTTTTTAAACAAGAAGCAAATAGGAATGTTATACAAGCATTATGTACAGAATTGCAAATAAATATTTTAAATTAACAAAAAAGTGATTAAATATCGTAATTTAATATTATTTTTATTTTCATTTATATTATATATGAATAATAAGAAAAAAAGAATGAAAGAAATAAAATATAAAAAATTTTATTCCTTTTTATCAACTATAAGAACTATGGGATTATCATATTTTTATTTTGACAAAATGTTACAATAAAAAAAAAAAAAAAAAAATTAAAACTTATAATTTTTACTAATTTATTTTTAATTTTTAGTTTTTAGTTTTCTGCTTCTTTTTTCACTTATAATTTTTCCTTTTTAATCTATTTTTTTTTTTTTAGCCTTTTTATTTATTAATTATAATTTGAAATTTATTATTCAAATGTAAAAGATAAAACATAAGCAAGGGTGAAGAAAAAAGAATATGCTACATGAATATAAATATTTCCATAATATTATTTTAATATATTTTTTATTTATTAAATGCAAAAAAAAATAATATAAAATAAAATGTTCCGTACTATAAGAATGTAAATATAATGTTTTCTTATTGAAAAGAAGAATGATAATAGTATAATTTTTTAATTAAATAGTATATATATATATATATATATTTTTAGTTATTCTTAAGTATAATCTAATTTTTTTCATAAGGAAATAAATGCCCATTATTTACATTAATAGTTTGATTTTTGTCATTTAATAATAAAATAGATCCATCATTAGCTAGCCCCTTTAAATATCCAATAATTTGATTATTATCTTGATCTATTAATACTTTTTTCTCTCTATATAGAAGGCGTGGTAATATATAATCTAAGAGTGATAAAAATCCTTCATTGTATAACTGCTTAATAGCTAAATAAAAATTTTCAATTAATTTTTGCATAACATCTTCTACTGATGGAATTGAACTGAGTTTATTAAAATTTTGTTCTAATTCCTTTTTAATTGATGTAAAATTATTATTTAATATATCTTTATCATCTAATAATTCTACATTCATTCCTATTCCTACCATTATACATACATAATCATCTAATGAAGTATCATCTAAGAAATATAAATTAACAAGACAACCAGCAAGTTTTTTATTATTAATTAAAACATCATTTATCCATTTTATTTGAGCTTTTAAATCATAAAATTCCAATGTTTTGCTAATTGCGACAGTAGAAGTTTGAGCTAAACAACTAGCTTTCTTTAAATCTTTTTTATTCCATAGGAAAACAAAAGTTGTAAATATATTTCCCTTTTCAGATAGCCACAATCTATCGGTATTCTGTTTCGTATCTCTTGTCCCAATTCCATTTGTTTGAGAATTAGAGCTGACAATAATCATATAATTATCCTTTAACTTTCCATTTTCAATAAATGATTTTATATTTCTCTTGCAATATAATTGTGTTGAATCTAATACATCAAAATGATATCTAAATGCGTTGTATTCAGGATAAGATTTTTGAAATAATATCTTTTCTTCCATTTTAATATATTTATTTTAAACAAAAAAATAAAAATATATATATATAATTCTAAGTAATAGTCTTTAGAAAATATATATAAAGAAGAATTTTTTTCTTTAAGTATGTATCAAATAAAATAAAATCATTCTGTCTTGTAAATTAACTACATTATTACAAATAAGAATGAAGATAAAACATATATTTTTTTTTATTAACTAGCACATAAGATAAAATAGTAAATTCATATATATATATACTTAAAAAAAAAAAAAATTATGTTTTAAATACATAAAAATTTTAATTATTTACAAATGCGTTCTTGTACATTTAATTAAAAAAAAAACAATTATTTTCAAATAGGATAACTCTTGATGAAGAATAATCTTCAATAGTTTTAGAATAAGATATACTATCTATTTAAAATTTTTTATCTTTGAAAATTATTTTATGTTTAGTAAACATTATAGTTTAGAAATTAATTTTATTATACTTTTTAGAAGTAAATATATCATGTATTTTAGGTTTTTTCATAAAATACTTTAATTCAGGAAATATTAAGATAGGAAAATAAAACTATTAATAATATTAAAAATAAATTGTATTGTTTGTATTAATTCATATTTTTAAAGTATTATTATTATTATATTTTTTATTTATATATATTTTAAAAATTGTATATTTTTATACATATTTTAAAACTAACATTATATATACATAAAAGGAATGTTGCACTAGAAAGCAGATTTTTTTGTTAATATTGAATATACTTTTCAATATACATTGAAATTAAAAAAAAATTACCAATTTCTTTTCAATACGAAATAAGATTATTTTTTAATATAGTTAATTAATAAAATAAAAATGTAGATATTATAATACCTGAATATTTTAAATATAATATCTGTTGCTTCTAATCATAGGATTCAAAAGTAAAAATAGATATCTTTCATGCTAATAAAAAAAAAAAAAAAGATAAAATTGTCTTTAGCATTATAATTAAATGTATAATTAATGGAATGAAGCAAATGAGTTGAAATATAATGCATTTTTTTTACCACATTTTTATTATTTTATATTTATATCCTTTTTCTTCATTTTAGCTTTAGAATTGTACATTTTATTTTTATCTAATTTTTTTTTTTTTTTTTTTGCTTTGAGGAAAAGGAAACTAATGAAATTTATTTATATGTATATTATGTAGTATTTTTAGAAAATGTTTAATTCACAAGGGATGAAAAGATGGACGATGAAAAGATTTTTATGTTTTTCCGTAGGAACAGCAACTATTATTTATGCAATACTTTTAGTGTTAGTGTCGATTATTATGTTAACACATACCTCACATTATAATGTAACCCTTTTTATAATAATGTCAACCTTTAATTTCATTTGTGCTATATTAATATTTGTATCAGTTTCTCATAAAAATGCTTTTACAGCATATATAGCATATAATATAGTTATAATAAATTATATGGTAGAAGTTATTGAATTCCTTATATGCCTTTATAATACATGCACATCTCATAGTGTTCAATGGTATTATGAAAATTTTTATTGGCATAGGAAGATAGTGTATAATTATAATATGTTTTATGGAATATTAGAAATGATAATTCATTTATTTATGTTTTTATTGTCTTTTTTCGTTATACAATTAATATGGAGCTTTTATAGAATTTTACAAGTTGGTGGAAACATTTTTTCTTTTCAAACAGCTGAACACATTGAGAATGTATTACACGGAACGCATTATTATGCTTATGGGACTATTCCTAATGTTAATACTTATTAATGTATGCATAAGAAATTTTTTTTTTTTTTTATATATTATCTTCTTTTTATTAAAATAAATTGTAACTGTATCTATTATTTATGATATTGTGTATTTAAATCAAAGAATTTTTAAATTAGTTTGCCTTATTTCATCTTTGTATTTTTTTTTTTTCTCTCTCTTTTTTTTTGTTTAATTAATATAATTAAATTCGTATAATTTTTATATATTTATTCAAAGAGCTCTTTTATGTTCCATATTATCGTTTATGTTTTTGTTTACTTATTTTAATTATTTTGTTTATTTTTCATTTTGTCTTAATATTAAAAATATTTTTTAAAATCATTATATATACCAATATCTTCAAGGTAAATTTACATTTAAACATCTTATTAAAGCACATTAGGAGTTATAATATCCAAACAAAAACATATTAAAGAAGAAAGTGATGTATTTAGAATATCATAGAGTTGTACAATTTTTTTTTTTTTAAAGAAAAGGTGGAGTATGAAATATATATAATCAACATTAAAAAGATGATAATTTTAATGATAAGAAAGTATATCATGTTTAAAATATATCTTAAAAAAAATGGAGACAGACAAATTTACTTAATAAACTGATAACAATATAGATTATACATCTTATATTATTATTTATGCATGAATCCTTTTTTTACAATATATTGCTATAACTCTTTAAAATAGGTATATCTGAAAAAATAAAGCAAACTAATTTTATGTAATTACAAAGAGAAAATATTATTATTATTTGAGTAATAGAGAAAATATAATGTATATTTATGTACTTCAATATATTCAATATATTTTAATAATATATATATATATATATATATATATATATATATATATATATATATATATATATATATTTATTTATTTATTTATTTATGCACATTAAAAGCATAGTTTTTTACAGGATTATTTTCATAAAATTATCGAAATAAAATTGTCATAATATTGTAACGGTTCTAATATTCATGCCTACAGCACTTTTGTTTAATAAAATATATAATATAAAAGTAATTAATACAAATAATTTTAATAACTTAATACCTACTAGTTTTAAAATATAAAAAAAAAGAAAAATAAATAACATGAAATAAAATGAAAAAATTATAAAAATTTATAAATATATTTTTTTAGTGGAACTCATAAAGCATTAATATAAAAAAAAGAAAAAAAAGAGTATTAATATCTATAAGAATACTTAATGCTTTTTAGCCTTTAAATATAGAAAATTGAGGATTACTTTTTAAATTAAAATTTTATTGAAATATATATATATATTTATATTAAAATTAATATTTTTTACTAAAGTTTATAGCTTCTTTTATTGTTCTATATGTATATGTTGAAGTACAGTTTATTTTTTTTATTAATTCTGTAATATACAAAAATATATATATGAACATTTTTTTTTTTTTTTTTTTTTTTGCGTGCACATTTTTTTTTTGTTTAATTTTTTTTTAAAAATATGAAATATGAAATTTTTATGTATTTTATTTAAAAATTAATTATAAAAAGTTAAAAGTTAAAATTTAAAGTAAAAAGTAATTTCAGCTTTATATAAAAAATTTATATATATATATATATATATATACATCAATAATTTTTTTTTAATGCATATTTAAAAATGGATTTCCTCAAACAAATAAGAAAACGACAAAATGATATAAAAATATCGAATATTTTCAATTTTTCACCATTAACGAATGAAGAAAAAAACCATTTAATTAAAGTATATGGGCTTTTAGCATTAGGAACAATGATAACTGCGTTTAGCTGTTACTTTGATATTTATTTTATAAGAATCCCAAGATTTCTAGCCTCTATGATTAGCTTAATATGCTCCTTTGCACTGGCTTGGTCATGTAATTCTCATCATGATTTAGTTTCTACATCAAAAAAGAGATTACTGTATTTCGGTGGTATATCATCTTCTATTGGAATTTTAATTAGTGATTATATCAGTTATGTTAATTATTTAAATCCTTCAATACTTCCTCTAGCTTTTTTTGGTAGTTTATCGATATTTTGTTGCTTTTCTCTGGCAGCTATATTTTCAAAAAATAGGTATAGAAGAAAAAATAAATTTTTTTAAATGTTAAATTTCACATTTATGCATTTTTATATTTTATATTTTACAAACATATTTTTATAATAAGCATTTTTTTTCTATTTAGTTGGATTATGTTATATTTTAATATTTACAATAAATATATATATATTTTTAATAATACTATTTTTCTTTTAGGATTTCACTATTTTTGGGAGCTGTCTTATGTGCTGTATGTTCTTACGTTACGTTAATTTCTTTTATGAACTTTTTTATAAGATCAAAATTTATTGATACAACATTATTATATATTGGATTCTTTATGTATATGGGGTAATTATTTATTATTGAAATATAAAATATTAGAAAAAGGAAGAAAACAGAAAATATAATAGTTTATAAATATCAATAAATCTTAAAATATATATATATATATATGCATATTAACATGTTTTCTTCTTTATTCTATTGTTTCAGGTTTGTGTTGTTTGATACTCAAATTACTTTATTCGATTTTCGTAGAGGAAATAAGGATTATATCGTAATAATATATTTTAAAAATATTTACTAGTTTTAAATTAATAAATGAAAAAATTTTATAAAATAAATTTATATATATGTGATAGATATATTTTTTTTTCATTTTATTTTATTATTATATATTTTTGTAAAATTTTTAATGTTATTTTTTTAAGCATATATTAATTTACATTTAAATACTTTTATGCTTTTTTATAAACCTAATACTAGCATTTCATTTTATTATTTATTTTCATCTTTTCCATAATTATTTTTTTCTTTTTTTTTTTTTTGTAGATGCATTCCATTTGTCTCTATTTAGATTTAGTTGGATTATTTACACATTTATTAAGAATTTTAAGTCAGAAAGAAGAAGAAAAAAAAAAAAATTAATATAAATACATATTACAAGTATATTTGCATTCAGTTCTAAGAAAATGGAATAATATAAATATTTTAAGGAAACCGACATACATTTTTAGTTTATATCCATGAAAAAAAAAAACTAAGGTTTTTTTTTTTTTTTTAACATTATATTTGTTTTATAAATAGGGAGTTTTTTTTTTTTTATATTTTTTTACATATCATAGTTTACTTTTTTTTATATTATTATTGTTGTACATATTGATGTTGAATAGTTAATAAAATTGTTGATTATAAAAAAAAAAAATGCATATGTATATATATATATAAATGTTTATATTTACATGTGCGTATAAAATTTTTTTATATATTAAATTGAAGCAATATAATTTTTTCATTTGTGAATTTTTTAAATAAAAAAATGAAAAAAAAATATAAGTATGAATATAATAAAATTTTTAAATGTAATCACGTAAGAAGTACTGATTATATTTTTTTTAAAAAAAAAATTAGTATTTATGTAATTGAGTGAATAAAACTTTTACTTTTTACTGTTATTTTAAATTAATGTATTTATACATATAATATTTTTTAGAAAAAATTTTATAATATGAAAAGGAATTTTTTTATAAAAACATACAAATGTTTTAGATCTCGCAATAATATATATATTTTTAATCTTCTTAATTTTTTAAAATTTAAATTAAATGATAGTATTATCTATGCTAATAAAAAATTTGCAATTTCCAAAAAAAAAAATAACATTTTAAAAATAAATAAAATGGAAATAACTGTAAAATGAAAAAAAAAAAAAAATTGAAAGAAAAGAAGCAATATATTCTATGTTTAAATTAAATTAAAATTATTTTTTATATTTTATTTAAAGTATTTGTCTCAAGCTTTAGCACAAACTATAGATAATGAATTGATGTCAGAGGAAATAGGATACACAACTGAGCAATTAATGGAAATGTCTGGTTTATCAATATCTCAAATAATTTTTAAAGAGTATAACATTTCGAAATTCTCTAAAATTTTAATTTGCTGTGGTCCTGGTAATAATGGAGGAGATGGTCTAGTTGCAGCACGCCATTTAAAGGAATTTGGATATGATGTTACTATAAATTATCCAAAAGAAAATAATAAAATATTATTTAAAGTTAGGAATATTAAATATTTTAATCTCTATTTTAAATAATCACATATGTGCAATTTTTTTTTTTTTTTAAGAGATTACTAAAGCTATTAGAACATTATGAAATTGAAATTTTGAAAGATATAACACAAAGTGGTAAATTAAAAAAGTGAAATAAATTTAAGAAAAACAATTTCTTAATTTTTTTAAGTATTATAAATTAAGTAGAAAAATTTACAAAATTTTTTACATATTTTATGTTTAATAAAAATGTTTTTAATGCTAATTAAAAGATACTTTGTGCACATAAATAATTTTATTTATTTATTTATTATTTTTTTTTTTTTTCGACAGAATTAAATAAATACGATTTAATTATAGACTCTATTTTTGGTTTTAGCTTTAAAGGAGAACCAAGAAAACCCTTTGATGATTTAATTCAAGTGATTCCATATTTTAATTTATTATTTTTTTTTTTTTCTTAAATGAATTTTCTTCATTTTAATAATTATTTCAAAAATTACAATTATAATTTTCAAAGTTTAAAATAACTTCGGTTATTTTTATTTTTATCTTTAAATAGATGATTAACAATTCTAAAAAACCAGTAGTTTCAATTGATGTCCCTTCAGGTTCTCAAATTGATTCAGGTATATAACATAAACAATTTAGACAAATAATAAAATTTTGATAAGAATAGCAAAAAAAAAAAAAAAAAATATATATTTAATTCAGGTGATACATGTAGCCTCTGTATTGATTCTGAAATGAACATTTCATTAATGTTACCTAAACAAGGATTAAAAAATTATAAGAAAAAACATTACTTAGGAGGAAGATTTTTACCAAAGTACATTTTTTTTTTTTTTATTAAAATAAAATTCATTATAATATTCATAAAACAATATTTCATATTATGCAATTTATTTTTTTTTTATTTTGCAGTTCTATAATTAAAAAATATAATTTAAAGGTCCCTCAATTCTCAGGTTTGTATCGCTTTTTCTTTCTTTTCCTTTTTTTTTTTTTCATATAAATTTCTACTTTAAAAAATTTTTAATAAAATAAAAAAAAAATTTTATTCTTCTATTATATAATTTATAGGATATAACTCGTTTGTTTTGCTTTAGACAAGGTACTCTAAAAAAATTATTTTTCATTATTTTTATTTCTTCTTTTTTTTTCTTTTTTTAAACTATCTCTTATCATCAATAATAAAGAATTTCATGATTCATCAACATAAAAAAAAAACTTTTAAAAAAAAAAAAGTGTGATATTTTTGAGTAATATGAATTTTTTCTTATAATAATATATATGAAAATATTATTTTTGTCATCTTCAAAATAAGTATAATTTAAAAATTTATTTGTAAGCTTACATAAATAGCAAATTTAAAAATAATGATCCATTATTTTTAAATTTCTTTTTTTTTAATAAAATAATAAAAGCCAAAACGATAATGACATAGTTAAGTAAATATCTCAATAATTAATATTTTTTATCCTAGTTTCTATTATAGTAATTTGAAATACATTTACAATTTTTTTTGTTTAGCTTTAAACAAAAATTTATATGAACTTTTTTATGTAAAAACACTAACATAATCAACTAATAATAATAATAAAAAAAAAAAATAAATAAAATAAAATAAAATAATTAAACAATATAATACATACAGTATAACACTTTTAATATTTTAAATTATATTTTAATGTTTATGTAATATTTTTTTGGAATATAATTTTTCTTTTTTTTTAATTTAATTATATTTTAATTTACAATTTTAGTTCGTCCGCTAAAAGTTCAAATGCATCTATTTTTACATTTGGCTTATTATTACATTCTTCACTCTTTTTTGAGGATATTGTAAAAGTATTAAAAAAATTACTTATATGTTCATCATCAATTTTCATAGAATCATTTAAAGAATTCTCAAATTTATCGGAAAAATTATTTATATCATTTAAGTGCTTATTATTTCCATTATTGCTTTTTTTTGAAATATCTTCAAAACTTCTATAATTCTTAGCATTTTCATTATTTTGTAAATTGTTCAAATATTTATTTTCATAACTAGTTATATTGTCAAAACTTTTACTCTTAATAGTGCAAAGATTTTCATTTATATCTATCAAACGTACTCCAGTGTTACAATTATTTACTGCTTTTAAATCATTTTTTTTAAAAGAGTTATCCTTTTCTATATTTAATATATCTAAATTATCATTTAAATCATAAATGTTCTTAGTATTACTAGAATTATTTAAATTAAGATTATTTGAATTGTAATGTTTAATTTGGCTTATATTATTAAAATAAGAATTTTCTGAATCTAAGGTTTTTACTAAATTATGATTTGAATTATTATCAATGTTATTACTTTCAAAATGAAAAAAACTATCATTATAATTTAAATTTATTTCACTGCTTTTATTATTTAATAATGATATATTTTTTTTATTATCGTCATTTTTATCATCTATAAAAATTAAATCAGACGAAATATTATAATCTGTCGTTATTTTAGAAAAAGAATTGTTTTGACACATTAGGTCATTAGTTCTTTCTAAATTATTATTACCCTTATTTCTAGAATTCAAAGTATTATTGAGAGTCATTTTATGTATATTATTACTATTAGGAGCATTTATTTTATTTGAATACTTAACATTTAGACTGTTGAACAGCTCGTTATTACTAGCATTATTACTTGTTGAAAAATTATCTAAATTATATATTAGTCTTTCATTATGATATTTTTTTTCACTGTTTTCATTACTTTTACAATTATTATTTTTTTTATAATTTGAAGGATCTAAATTATGTGTGGGTTTATTATTACTATAATAGTTAGTATCATTTAAGTGACTTAATAAATTATTATTATTATTATTAGTATCATCATAACAAATATCGCTTATTTTAGTAGGATTTGTATCAGTACTATTGTTAACAGAATCAAAAATAATTAAATTAGTGTTATCAAAATAAGAATTAGTATTTTTATTATTATCATTATTACTATTATTATTAGTAGTTGTAGTAGTATTAATATTAGCAGTAATATTAGTAGTAATAGTAGTATTCCTGTTATTATTATTTACCTTAATATCATCATCAATATCTAGTAAATTAGGAATTTCAATATTCTCTTTAAATTCTTTTTTTAATTCATCGGTTGGATGTTTTTGTTGTAATCCCATTAAAATAAAAATTTCGGTAATTTGTTTTTTTAACTGTTTAATTTCTTTGGATCTATATAATTCTTCTAAAGTTTGATTTTTCAAATTTTGAACTAAAGATTCGAAAGTTTCAATTGTTTTTTCTTTTTCTTTTTTTTTTCTATGAATTAATAAATGTTTTATAACACATAATACTTTAAATTTATATTTCCAATTTTCTTCTTCATTTGGAAATTTGTTTTTTAACTTAGATGTAAGAATAGATACTATTAATTTTGTATCTAGAGTTTCACATTTTTGTGCAAATTCATTTAAAACATTTTCAGATGGTATTTTTTTAATTCCAGTAGTATTTAAAATATCATCAATTATTTTTGTTTCATAAATTCCTGAAATTTGCGATTCTTGAGGTTTTCTTATTTTTTCTATTCTCTTAAGATTTGGATAATTATCATAGGAATAATTATGATTTTCAACTTTTTTAATATTATTCTTTTCAAAGCTTTTATTAAATGAATTACCATTCATTATACTTTGAATATTTAATGAACCATTTGAATAATTTTTTGTTATAGATGCACTAACTTTGTTTATTTTACTAACAAAAGAAGATGGTATATATTTGTTAGCCACTTCATTCAAATATTTAAAAGCTATTTCTCCTTTTGTTTTTTGGGATGGATTTTGATTAAAATAAGGGTTACCAAAACCTGACATTTTATTCATATAACTTTTATTATGAAATTTATTACATAAACTTTTATTTGCATTTATATCACTAACTATTCTGTCATTCCTATTATAATGATCACTTTTTTCAAATACCTTATTTCCAAATCCTTCTATTCTATTATTTTTCATTATATCTTGGTTATTATTGGATATGCTTTTCGCATTACTTTCTATTGTATCATAAGAATAAATTAACTTAATTAAGTCAGATGCTTCCTTACGAACAAGCATTGTTGGGGTTTCTCCTTTCAATTCATCATTAACAATATTACATGTTTGACACTCTTTAATTATATCAATTTTTTTTTTTAAAAAAGTTCTAAAATCAGATCTTTTTTTATCACATAAATGTTTTAATATTTTAAGTGTTTTTAATTTTACATTTAGATCTGTTCTTTGTAGTTTTTTTAATAAATATTCTCCAACTAAAACTAATGATTCCTTTGAACAAAATGTCATCTGAGAAATTTCATTATATAAATAGCCTGGTGTTGGTTCATCATTTGATGAAGTTGCTTTATTTAAGATTAGTCTATTCATTTTTTTTTTCCACTTTTTAATTTTTTAAAATTTTACAATTATTCATATTTTTACAAAAAAAAAAATTTCTGCTTTTTTTTAGCTTTTTTCTTTTTTTGTGTTATTTTATAATACATATATATAATCTTATTAGGATATATATATATATATATATATATATTTAAAAATTGATTTTTATTATAATTTACAAATGATCTCAACCTCAATGCATTTCATAATTTTATTTAAATGATTTTCAATTAATAAAAATATTTTATAGTTCCTTTATTAATAATTTATATAAAATTTTTTAAGATTTATATTAATTTTTCATTTATTATGGTATATATTATTATTTATATAAATATATTAAGATTTATATAAATTTATGATTTACAAATTTTATAATATATATAAATGTTTTGTATTTCATGTATAAATTATTAATAATTTATTAATATATCTCTCTTTTATTTTTTACATGTTCTTTTCATTATTTTTTTTTTTTTATTAAAGAATTTTGTAATTTTATAAAAACTATTTGATTATAAGTTTTTATATTTTTTAAAGGCATGGCCTACATATTTTTTTTTTTTTTATGTAAATTTTTTTTTTCAAAAAAAGTTATTAAGCATATGGATTATGCATTTAAATTGTTTCGTTTAACAATCATGCTCATTATTGTACATAAACCTTTATAATACAATAAAATATTTTGTCTTTATTTTAAATTAAATGAAAAAATATATATATTTTTCAATAAATGAATTTATTCTGATGAATTATTTTACTTTTTTAAAATGGATAAAATAATTTTAAACGTAGAGTAAAAAAATTTATATAAAAAAAGGCGAAAAAAAAGAAAAAATTCATGGAATAATTATTTTCATTAAATTTAAGCATAATAAATTTTTTTAAAATTATGTGCACACTTCTATTTTTATTTTTTGTGAATTGTGTTTATTTTACAAAATCGTTTTAATAATTAAAAAGAAAGAAAATGTGATAATTGATTTCTTTGTTTAATATAGAATAAAAAAAAATAATAAATAAATAAAATAAAATAAATAAATAATTATATGTCTATATAAATGTATTTTTCTAATTTTATTTTAAAAGCATAATTTTTTCATGTGAAAAAGGAATATATTATAAATATATAACAAAAAAAAAAAAAAAATTAAAAAAATAAATGTAAATAATGTAATATTAAAAATTTATATTAGTATTTTTATTATAAAATATTCATATAGTTGTTTAAAAAAAAAATTTCAATTAATATAAAATTAATAAATCAAAAATAAAAATCTTCACTAATAGAAAAAAAAGAAAAATAAACAAAATAATAAAACTCTAAATAGAATATGAGAACATATGTTCTTTAATTTTATTAAATACTTCATTAAAACTTATTTTAGCGTAAACTAAAAACAAAAAATTAACTAAATAAGTGCTACAATTATTTTCTATCAAATTTTTTATACTTAATATTTTATTGAATTCTATATTTGAATTATTTGAATTTACAAATAGAATAAGTTCATTTTTATATTTCATATTAAAACGAACTTTAAAGAAATTTTCTAGAACATTTGTAATATAATTAAACATGTTTTCATTATATTTGGAGATGTTAACATCATCATTTTGAAAATATATACTCAATATATAATTTATTAATTCTTCATCTAAATCTTTATCTAATCTAATGAAAATTAAAATTTTTTGAATTATATTATGAAAATGAGTATTTGAATTTTTATATATATTTAAAAAATTTAAAATAAATATTCTATGAAAGAACAACGATGCAATATCTTTTGCTAAAGAATTCATTTCAGAAGAATATTTATTGTAATAATTATATATGTTTAAAAAAAAATAAAGAAGCTCATTAATTACTTTCAAATTATGTAAGTAAAATAAATTTTCTTCTAAACATACAAAAGTGTTTTTTATCATATATTTAAAAGTAAAATGAAATAAAAATTCATCCAAACATTTTATTTCATTTAAATTCATATTTATTAAATTATTCTTAATATATTCATACATATTGGGGTTATCTTTATAAAGTATTAATAAAAATTCTTTATTGTTTTTATAAAAATCATTTTTTTTGGTAGAATTTATATAATTATTATTACTTATGCACTTAAATAAGCATGATAGTAATATAATTATTTTGTCTGAAGTGAAATCTTTAAATTTCCTAGTCACAACATATTTATAAAAATAATCTATATACAACAATACATATATATTATTTATATATGTACATAATAAATCAATATACAACAACAGAATTCCTATATTTTTATTTTTGTGTAAACTATCTATAAAATATATCAATATACTTTTATAATTTAATGTATTAGCCACGCTTGTAAGAAGAATTTTAAGATATTCACTATCGATACATTTATTTCTAATGTATTCATTAATTCCACTTAAAAATTTTATTTTTTCATACATAATTATGCTTTCGTTTTGTTTTTCTTTTATATTTTTATCGTCTTCAATAGAACAATCATTAATTGAGTTGTTCCTGTTATTTAATATATCAAGGTTTAAATCTTTGCTATTATAATATATATAATTATTTTCATTGTATTTTTTTTTATTAGTTTCATTTAAAATATTAGTTTTATTATCATTCAAGTAATCTGCATCTATGCAGCCATCAACAATACTATCTTTAAAAGAATTTTTGTAATTTATATTATTTAAACTAGGAACTTCTTTTTTTCTGTTCATATAATTAAACTTCTCATAATATACATAAATAGAATTAAATATATTTAAACAATTTCTAAAATTTTTGCATATATCTAAGCTATTTTCTATTGTATCAACGGTACATTTTAATCTATCATCAATTAAATTTAAGATAGCTAATTTCAAATCTGTTTTTTGAATATTTTCACTTATTTTCAATAATAAAAACAATTGATGTATAGAAAAATCAAGTAGTAAGTTATTTCTTAAAAGAAAGTCATGAAAATTAAAAAAAAAATTTTCTTTTAACTCAGAAATTTCCATGCATGAAATATAGTAATAACAATTAATAATTATATTAAAATTATTTAAGTCAATGCAATTCTCAATTTTTTTTTTTTGTTTTAAAAGTATTTTTAAATTGGTAACATCTATTAACTTTAATTTGCTATCAAGAAAAGCAACAAAATAATCAAATAGCTCTTTATTATAGGTATTAAAATTATAATATAAGAAAAATATATCAGCAATTTCATTTAGAAGTATACTTTGCTTTCTTTTATAAAATAAGTAGTTTCCATATTTAATTAAATCTTTCACAAGATTATATATCTCAACATTATGATTTAAAATATCGAAAGAATTTTTATTTGAATTTTTTAATAATTTATCTTTTAAAATATCATAAAAATCATTTTTCCTTCTGCTGCATTTATTTTCAAAATATGTATAAAACAACTGAATTAAAATTAATTCATTAGTTTTGAAATTATATATATTATTTAAAACATGCTCATTTATTCTTTTTAAATATTCTATATTTATATTATGAATTAAGAAGCTATATAATATCATTAAAATATGTTGTGAAGTACAAATGCTTACTGACTTTATAATATAAGAATATATTTTTTTTACATTATTTACATATTTTATATCATTTGTATTGGTTATAATCTCGTAATTATAACATAAGTTATATGGCTTTATACTATTTTGCATATCATATAGTTTCTTCTCATTTTTACTTTTAAAAATCACATTTTTATAAAGATAAGAAAAGGCTAAATCTAAATTAGATACATCATTTTCTTCTTTATATTCAATTTCATTGATTTTTTTTACATTTTTAATCAATTTAATAATGTAATTGTTATATTTTAGTTTATTATATAAATCTTTATTATTGACAAGAAGAAATCTACGAAATTGTAAAGAGAATTTATAATCCTTTGAAATTCTGTTTCTAAAATGAAACATAAATAACATAATTTATGTAATAATATTTAAAAAAAAATAATTTATTGTGAATTCGGTTTTTCTTTATTTCTATATATTTTATTAGTACATATACAAATGTATTGATATATGTACTCCTATCAATGCGTTAACTACAAATTATTTAATTCATTTATTTATTTTTAAAAAAATTATTATATAAATTAATTTATCTTTACATTTTATTCAACTATTTAATAAGATAATTTTAATTAAAATTTGTGTTTAATCTTTTTTTTTTTATAAATTCATTTTCTGCTATTTTACTGTTTGTATGATAAAAAAAACAATACAACATAGAAAAACATAAAAAATATAATATAGCTAGCTTTATATTTAAATAATAGGCATACTTTCAAATAAAAAAAAAAAATTTTATTTATTCATGCAAAAAAATATATGTTAGATGTACTGATTCTTTTTATTTTTAATTTTTCTCTTTTTTTTTACGTAAATAATTTATAATTAAAATTTTTTATATTTTAATAATTTTTAATTTTTAATATAATTTAATTATATACGTATATATATATTTTTTTTTGTTGCAAATAATTGTTGCCTTGATGTTAATATATTTATTAAGCACATTTATAACCTAATAAATTTAAGAATTAAATGATTGAATTTTCATTTGTTAACTAAATTTATTATAAAAAAAAAAAATTTCATTAGATATTTATTTGCTTTTTTTTAATACAAAATATATTTTTATTGTAAAAGGGATATATACTGTTGATAAGTATTCGTTTAAAAATGTATTAAAAGGTATAAAAGTATGAAAAAAGAAAAATATTCAAAAAAAATAATATATATATATATATGGACAAAAAAAAAAAAAAAAACATATATTTATTAAAGATAATACAATAAAAAAAAATCCATTTAAAAAAAAAATTGCAAAAATGAAGAATATAGTAAAGAATAGAAAAGAAAAAGAAAGTGATATTCATAACAATCCTAAAAAAGGAAAAAATGAAAAAAATGAAATAAGAAGAGTTAAATTAATTTTTTTTTATATTTACATGATAATTAAAAAAAAAATTAAAAGCAAACATAAATACTCTTTTTTTATGGGGATATTTATTATATTGCTAATTTGTAGTGGATTTTTTCAAGTACTCACTGAATTATATCATACTCATTTTTATAATTTTAAATATATTGATATATCAAATGTAGAAAAATTAAAAGAAATATTTTTTAATAATAAACCATATTTAGTTTATTGTAAAAATAGTAAGAATAAAAGTATACACCCAGTTATTAATTCAAGCAGATTAAATTACCCTGATATATTGAATGTAGCTATTATAAACTGTAAAAGCTTATTACCAAGTAAGCAAAATATTTATCAGAGATTTAATTTAGACGAAAATATTCCAGCTTTTATTATTAGCTATGGGAAAAAACCTAAACCAATTAGCATAAATTTACTAAATAATAAAAAAAAGTTTTTGTCATTTATACGAGAATCGTTAGTATTTTCAGTGCCACCTTTTAGTAAGTTTCCTCAATTTCAAACAAAATGCCTTAATAAAAATAAAAAATGTATTTTATTTATAAGTGGTAATAATTTAGTAAATAACAATACAAAATATAATTATATTAATGATATTTTTATTATTAATAAATATTTTTCAATTAATCCAATGATAATTGATAATCGTAAGTTTCAATTAAAATTAAATGATGAAATATTTGCTTCTTATTCTAAAAATAGAGATATTCATGTGCTTTGTCTTTTTAATCATCATCAAAATGAAATTGATGAATATTATGGATATTTTTATAAAGAAGATTTTGAAGATTTCAAAAAATTATCAAATTTTGTTTTAAGTTGTATTAGTGCTACTAATGAAAGTAGTCAAGCAATAAAATTATCAAACACTCCTAGAATTAAGTATAGAACATATAAACAGAAGTAAAAAATTTATTAAAAAAAATTTTTTTTTCATTCCCTAAGTAATACAAGAAGTGTTTAAATATTTTTTATATATAAGCAAAAGAATAAATACATTTTTTAAAATTTTATAAATGGGTATGAGCTTCACATTTATTTGCATCTTCAATTTTTTCTTTTTGTTTTTTTTTTCAATACATTAAAAGTAAAATTTAATGTCTCTTTCTTTTAAATAAATTTGTATTTGATTCAAAATATATATATATATATATATATATATATATATATATATATATATAATAATCTTCATAAATTCTTATGCTTATGAAAGCTAAATGAAATAACTTCTATTTTAATTTTTTGGAAATGTAAAAATTTGTGCTAAATATGTTTTATGATGATTTTTGTTTTTTTTTTTTTTTTTTTTTTTTGTTGTTGTTGTTGTCATGGAGTATATATTTGCAGTTTTAAATTAATCAAATTATTATTTTTTTTTTATATCTACGTTATTTAAAATTTTCTTTTAACTAGGTAATGTATCAATAATTTTAAATATAGAATTTTTCATCTTGTATAATTTTTTTTTTAAATTTTAACAACTGAAATACAATAATGTTTTAATTTTAAATTTAAAAATAGTTTCATAAGAATTGTAAAATCTAAAAATTTATACGAAAAAAAAAAATTTACAAAAAACTATATAGTAAAAGAAATTTTTACAAGTTTTCTCTTAGTATGATTTATAAATTCTTATTTTATTATACTTTCATCTCCTTAAATATTATATATATATGTTTCTTTTCTTCTTATACCGTGTATGTTTATGATATAAACTTAATTTTTTATTTATTTGTTTTTACTGTTGTTATTATGAGTCCTTTATTTTTTTAATTTCATCTTTATTTCTATTTTCTTCATTATTTGTTATTTCTTTTGATTTACCCATAACTTTATTATAAATATCTTTAAAAAGATTTGTATGTACTATCTCAAAGTTTCTCTTATCTCGAACATTTTTTTTATTTGGAAAAACAATTTTCATAATTTCGTCATTTTCTCTTTGTAATTCTTTTACTTGCAATCTTAATGTATCTAATTTATGATTTAATATTAATTCCTTTTTTGCTTCTTTCAAGCTATTTCTCTTATACTCTGCAACAATGATTAATGCTGCAATCAGAAAAATAATAGTCTCACCTAGAATTTCACTTCCTACATTAACTGATTTATTTTCACTGATAAAAGAACTATAATTAACATTCGTTGTATTTGAATTATAAAATTTTTTCTGTATATATTGTTCAAAAAAATAATATTTCTTTCCGCAATATATACATATACTTTTAAATTTTTTATTTTCTATTGCTTTTTTTTTTATATAACCAGATATAGGTTTACTTACTTGTCTGATTAAAACAATTCCTATTTTAAAAAAAGGAATCATTTTCTTTTTTTATAATTATATTTCTTCTGATTTCTTACATAAAAAACATGCATGAAAATGTAAAAAAATTCAAACGTATTCGATTAAAACAAATTTTTTTAAAACTTTCAAACATTTTTTTTTCCCCCCCATAAAATAATAATTTGATATTCATTTCAATTTTTTAATTATTTTTATTATCTTATTACCAACTTTTTTTCTAGCATGCTTCTAAAAACTCGCAATTTTCTTTTTTCTAAATATGTCCTTATAATTTAAATTATGAAATTTCTCTTAAAAATATAATTTTTCATTAATATATTTTTTTTTTTTAATTTTTTTAATATCTAAAAATCCTAATTATTTTCATTTTTTTTTTTTTTTAAGTATATCTTAACCAATATTAACAATATTACGATAAATTAACTGAAGAATTATAATGTATATAATGTTTGTTTTGTATTTATGAATAAATTTTAAAATAACAATTTTTTCTATTTATTAAAAACTTGGATTATTAATATAGTTTAAAACAAATTTTATATAAATTATATATATATATATTTATTTATTGAATTTATATGAATTCAAGAATAAAAATTGATGATACATTATTTAAAATAAGCATGAATTAATCATTCAAATAACAGCATAAATAAAAAAAATTTGTAAGATATAATATGAATTTTTTGTAAATATATAGACGGAATAAAGAAAATGCCATATAAAAAATAAATTAAAAAAAAAAAATGTAATAAACAATCTAAAAAAAAAATATAAAATTATTTATTAAAAAAAAATTAATAATAAATAAATAAATAAAATAAAAAATTAAAAAAAAAAATTAAAAAAAAATGAAGAATATTAAATGTAACCAGTCTAATGTAAATATAAATGGAAGAAGTAAATATGAATTGCGTTGTAAGAAAAATGAAATGAACAGAAATATAAATGAAGAAGAATCAGAAGACATCTCTAATGATTTAAGCGATTCATCATTATCTTGTTGTTCTATGTATATGATTAGAGAAGAAAATAATAAGGAAAAAAATGAAGAGATCACTAAAAAAATACATTTAAAAAATAAGTATAAAAATAAAAATATGCATATAGATTTAGATAACAAAGTAAATAATATTTTTTCAAAGCAAAGCTATATATATGATCATTATAAAAAAAAAGACATTTTATTGAGCTTGTGGTGGAAGAATATTATAGATTTATACTCTGATATATTAATAACTAATTTATGTAGCAATGTTAGTAATATTGAAATTTTAAATATGAATAATAATAAAAATGATTATCAGTATTTAAATGAAGGTATTGTACTTTTTCATAATACAAAAAAAAATGGTAATTATAAAATGAGCATTTTACGCGTAATAACGAAGGAAGAAATAAATAAAAAAAATGAAAATGACTTTTTTTATTCATATGCAGTTAAAAATAATGTTATAGATGAATCATTTAAAAAATACTATTGTAAAAAGTATAAGTATGTGCCAGTTATTAAAAGATACAATTGCATGAATATTCCTTATTATACTACGAATTCTACTATATCTTATTGCAACAATGAAATGAATAAATATGAAAGTAATTTTATGCATGACGGGAATGTTATTATAGCTAATAAATCAATAGAAGGACAAATATTTTTATATAATATTAAAAAAACAATTGATAGAATAAATAATATAGAAGAAATTGAAGGAGATGATGAAGAAAAAGAAGATGAAAATGATGATAATAACAAAAAGGAAGATAGAGAAGAAAATGAAAATGAATGCAATAAAAAACAAAATGATATAAATAAAAATTATCTAAAAAATAATGATTTATATTATGAAAAAGAAATAAAAAATAAAAATAAAAAATATTCTGAAAGTTATAAAAAAAAATTGGAACAAAGAAAATTGTGTGATGGTGAATTATTATTAGAATTGTTAGGTCACAAGAAAACAGGAAAAGGACTCTTTTTAAAAAACAATTATTTGTTAAGTAATGGAGATGATAAAAATTTATTTATTTATGATATTAATAGTAATACTGTACATTCTAGTAATAATAGATATGGAAATGATCATATAAATGTAGGGAAAATAAATCCACTTATATCAATAAAAACGAATGAGATTTATAGCAATGTGAGGTGGCTTTATGATTCCTTAATTATTGGTTCTACTTATAGTGGATATTTTTCTTTATTTGATATAAGAATGAAAAATAATGAAATAAATAATTTTAACAATTTAAATAATAACAACGGCCATCACAATGTAAATATGTACTCTATGCATAAAAAAATAACAAATTATGAAATTTCTGATATTGATAAATATAATAATGAAGATAATAATTTAATTTGTCTAAGTTCATTAAATAACATTTTTATTTTTGATTTACGTTTTATAAATAATAATTTACCATATAAAATATTACATGACAATTCTTATAATAATTTTAGTATAAATGATTCTTATTTTGAACCATATCAAACAGAATTACAAAATGGTGAATATAATAATAATACTAATGTAAATTATTTTTATGATCATTCTTATAATAACTTTTATAATGAGGACTTTTTTAATTCTGATACTTTTATTCATTCTTTATTTTGGTGCAATATCGAAGCTTTTAATTATATTGGCTCATTAAATAATAAGGGAATAATTAATATTTTTGATGTAAACAAAAGTAAACATCATTGTGTATTTACATATGGATGCAAATATATCAAATTGTTTAAATTTAATCCTTTTAAAATTAATAATTTTATATCTGTTGATAAAAACAATATTTTAATTCTCTTTACTTTACCAGATCAAATTTATAAGAGTGATTTAGATTTGTATCTCAATGATAATTTTAATGGAGAATAAAAAAAATAAAAGGCAAAAAAAAAAGTTAATTCACTTCCTCTTTTATATTAAAATTGCTATTAAAATATATATATATATATATCTATATATATCTATAATTAATTTTTTATGTATAATTTGTAAAAGAAAAATAATTATTCCTCAAAATTAAATTTCATTAAAGATGGTGCATTGTCTCTACATTATAGCACCATCATATTGATTTATAAAATATAATTGCTTTAAATTATTATAATTTTTTATAGTCATAAAATATGTATATAAGTATATATATTTTTATGAAACTTTGTTTATTGCATTTTTTTTTTTTAGATATACATGAATTATTTTAATATATTTTTTTAAATTAACTATAAAAGATAAAACATATGGATTTTATTAATTATAATTTAAAAAAAAAAAGAATTAAAAATAAAAAAAAAATAGAATATTTGGAAAAATTAAAAAAAATAATTTTACTAATTTTCTTTAAAATACGTTTTATGAGTAATAATAAAAAAAAAAAAAAAAAAAAAAAAAGTAATATAAAGGTTACAAAAACATAAAAATATATATATAAGTTGCTATTTATTTTATTAATATTTTTTATTTACAAGATTTCTATTATAAATAATGTACAATATTTTCTATATCTTTATTATCACTAATAATAGATGTTTCATTGAAATTATTTAAGTTTTCAAGTTGTGACTTTTCTCTTTGCAAGGTAAGATTTTTCATTTCCACTCTTCTATTTGGGGATAATCTATCTAACTCTTCAATTAATTTTTTTTTCTTTTTCAAAATTTTGCTTGTTCTTCCCCGATAAGATTTATATTTAAATACATCAATTTGGGTATGTTTAATGGCGTCAGTTATCATTGATGGTCTCCTATATATTTTGATATTTTTGGGTGCGAAAATTTCTAGTACCTTTATACCCTGGCCTGTTAATGAAAACCAACATAAATCAGATATAACAATATCATCTACACTTTCAAAATCCTTTCCATAAACTTTAATAGTATGTTTAACAAATGGTTTTAATAAATCAAAATCATCTTTTATATGAGGTGGATATAAAAAAGAACATTTTTTTTTTTCTAGAAAAGCCTGAATTTTTTCACTTTTGCACATATGAATAGTAACTTTATTAGACATATAAAATGTTAATAAACAAAAGTTTCCATAAATTAAATTGATATAGCATAAGCTTCCTAAAATTATAGAAGAATCTTCTTTTAATTTATACGTAAATGGTTGTATTCTTTTATTTATACTTATACTGTTTAAATCAATATCTTTATATAATATAGAAGAATACTGATATTTTGTTGGTATCCCAATTGTATCAATAATATTTATATTTTTTTTTAATTTAAATACATTATAATTTAAAGTTGTATATGGAATGCTCGAAGTTGTAACACCCCCTTTTTTTCTTTTGTTATAAATATCTCCAATATGTTTATAATTTATATACTTTAAAAATGAATTAATAAAAGTAGATTTTCCAACATTTACACATCCAACAATATATATATCAATTCCTTTATCTAAATCTACATAGTATTTCATTCTTTCTTCCAAAATATTATAATTATAAAATTTTAGTGCAGATATAAATATTAAATCATTTATATGAGAATTCTTTATTTGCCTAACTAAATTTCGAAACCACATTTTCACAATTTCTAAATTAGTTGATTTGGGTAAACAATCTACTTTATTTACCAGCCAAATTATATTTATATCTTTATTTTTGCAACCTATGTATAGTTCAGGAAGTATTGTATTTTCAATATTGGTGATATCAATTAAATATAAAACTAAAGATTTTTTTTTCATTTTTTTAATTAAGTTATTCATTATGTGGTTTCTATCTCCTTCTATATATTTAGCTGTACTTATATCCATCTTTTCTACATCTAACATTTTAGCATCATTTCTTTTTTTTAATATATCTTTCTTTTCATAAATATTAATACTTCTTTTATCAATGTTATACGAATTATCCTGATAATAACTTTCTTCTTTTTTAAATTCCTCATTATTTAATTTTTTAGAAATAACTTTTTCAGTTTTATCATTTGGAGTTGGATATTCTATTTCTTTATTCTTTTTGTCAGTATAACTATCTTTCGTTTGCATTTGTATGATACTTCCATTTTTTGTATTACTGGCTTCCATTTTTTGAAAATCTCTTGTTTTTTCTTTAGAATAATCGTATTCCTGTTGATTTTTATTATCTTTTAAAATATTTTTAAAATATTTATTCATTTTTTTGTTTATAAATACCATATTGTTAAAATTAATTTTATCATATTTTTCATTATTCCAATTATTAAATACACCTTCTTTGTTCCCATTTAATTTATTGCAACTACTTTCACTTGATAAATTTTTTTTCATTTCATCCTTTTCAAAGATATCACTTTTATCATTATTATTATTATTAATATCATGTTTATTTATATTATTGTAGTAATTTTTATTTTCGTTTTTAGTTTCTTCATTTTCTGATTCATTGTTATTTTTTTCTGCTTTTTCTAAAGATTTTTTTTTCGTATTTTCTGCTTTTTTCTTAATATCCTCTTGTAACTGTTTTCTACATTTTATTATATTTTCAATTCTATTAATATCAACTTCACATTTTACATCAGCAATTTTATAATGTTGTAATCTATAGCATCTTTTACATAAAACAATTTTTGTTTTTACTCTAAAATTAGAGAAATTATTAACATCAACTTTAACACCGTCTGGAATTGAATCTACTTCTTCTCCTTTTACTTTGGTATAGAATTTTAATCTTCCATTACTGTATTTTTCATAAACACTAAATGGAACATAGCCACTTTTTTTTTCATTAGTTGTTTGCAAAAACTCACCACAACCAATACAACTAAGTTTTCGTAAGGGATTGATATAAAAATAATCTTCTTCTACTTTTAAATTTTTATAAATGTTACTTAAATGAAAAAATTTTAGATTTCTTCCATGAACAAATTTTATTAGATTTTTTTTTTTTATGAAAAAGGAATTTCTTATTATACAATATTTTAAGCATTTAGAACTAAATATCATAATAAACTTAAATAAAAAATAAAAATATTTATAATACGAAATTTTAAAATCAAATTTATAATTTAAAATTTTAATATCAGTGTTAGTGTATTAGCAAATTTTAACCACTATAATTATTACTAATTAATAGGCATTTAATATAATTTCTATATAACATTATAAGATATTCTATACTGAAATTTTAATCAACTTCTATTAACATAAAATTTGTTTTTTATTTGTTTATAGAAACACAAAAAATGAAGAAAATATGTTTTTTATATAAGATATATACATGAAAAACTTTTATCTTATTTAGAAATATGTTAACTTTTTTTCTTTTTTAGAAAAAAAAATATGAAAATTTGAAGTGTAATTTTTAAAAATATTATGATGAACAAAAAAAAATTAATAATATTTTGTAGGAACCCAATACGAACCCGTAGTATATCTTTTATTATTCTTTTTTTTTTTTTTTTTTTTCTTTCTTTCGAAATATGAACAATATTAATTTTTTTTTTTTTTTTTTTTATCAATAAGAATAGGAACAATTCTCACTGATATTATCTATTACAGTACTTTACCAAATGGGCTTTATTATATCTTATTTTTTTTCTTTTTATATTTCAAATCGTTATGTTCACGTATAAAATATATATTTTATTGTAAATATAAACGAATATAAAATCGTATTTAAATTATTTTTGAATTATAAAAATATAAAATATTATTAAGATAAATATTTTAATAAGAAAAAAAAAAAATAAATATGCATTATAAATAAACATAAAAGACACCTATAAGTGTGATGGATGTATTAAAAATGAAAAATAATATAATTTATTCAAAGATTAGGATAAATTTTATCTTTTTTATCTCATTTTTTTTTTTATAATAATTTTAAGGTTGACATCATTATGTCATACTATATTTTAAAATAAGAATCCTTAAAAATTTGTATGTATAAATTTTCAGAAATTTAATATATACAAAAATTATTTATTATTATTTTCTATGTTTATTAAAATAATGAACTTCTAGTTTTAATTGAATTCTTTTTAAAAAAAAATAAAAAAATTATGAGTTATATGACATATAAAGAAATGTAATTTTTAATTTACATTGTAGATATAAAAAAAAAAGTTACGCATTTTTTTTTTCTTTCTTTCCTCATATAAAGTATATAAATATAGAACAAGACAAATAAAATAAAAAAAAATTTCTAAATAAAGATATATAGAAAATGTATAAATACTAATAATGCAAAAAAAAAAAAAAAAAAAAAATTAATAAACATATATATCCATATATGCATATATAATATTTTTTTTTTCTCTCTATCAATTTTTTAGTTTAGTTAGCGAAGTTTTCATAAGTTCTGAGTCAAATTCTAAATCTGATATAACACATTTATAAAACTGCTCAATTTGATTAATATGTGGGAGTTGATTTTTACTAATAAAATTTATAGCCATACCCTTTGATCCAAATCTTCCTGTTCTTCCAATTCTATGAATGTAAGTTTCCATATTTACTTTTTGATTTTGAAAAGAGCTCGAATTATCTTCTATTCTACCTTGATAAATATATGGCAAATCGAAATTAATAACTAAACTTATAGAAGGGACATCTATACCTCTTGATAATAAATCTGTGCATATTAAAACTTTTGAAATTCCTTTTTTAAAATCAGACATTAATGTATCTCTTGTTTGTGGATCCATTACTAACACATTTGCTTTTTGCACCTGATTTTTTGTAAAACGACTAATTACACTATCTGCACAAATTAAAGTGACGTTATGATTATTATCAGTCATGAATTTGTATAAATTATAAGCTGACTTTTTAGAATTAACAAAAATTACACATTGAGATATAGTCATAGAACAATACAGTTCAGACAAATAATAATATTTTTGTTCATCATTTTCTGTGATCAAATAATATTGCTTAACACATTTCAATGTTAAATCTTCTTGTCTAACACTTATTTTGGTTGCTTGAGGGGCAAACTGATCAGCAAATAAGCGAACATCCTTATTATATGTTGCAGAAAATAAAAGAATTTGGCAGTTTCTTGGTAAAAATCTTTTTATACTTTCTACTTGAGTAGACATATTATTCTTAATATCAATTAAATCATCAGCTTCATCCAAAACAAATAACTTTATATTATTTGTATCAATATATCTCCTTTTTAAAAAGTCTAATGTTTTTCCTGGAGTTCCTACATATATTTGAAAACCTCCCGATTTACTATATTTTTCGCATAAAGGTACAGCTAAAAAAACTTTCACATTTAAATATTTTGTAAAACTACCTATTACATCATAATTCTGTTGAGATAATTCTCTAGTAGGGCATATACACATAGACTGCAAGGATGACAAACTTCTATTAATTTTTGATAAAATGGCGATAACAAATGTTAACGTTTTTCCTGATCCATTTTGCGATTGTGCTATTAAATTTTTATTGCTATTTAAAATAATTGGTAATGCATATGCTTGAATTTTAGAAGGACTGAAAAATTTTAAATATGTTAGTATTTGTATTAATTCATTATCTATTTTTAATTCTTCCCATGTATTCTTTGAATGATACAACTTAAAATCACTTTGGTTGTTAATGTCATTTGTTTTAGTATAGGATCTATTCAATGTGTCTACTTTATTTTTATCATTATTTAATATTTTTAATTTTTCAATTAAATTTACAGCTTCTTCTTCAAATGATTCCTTTGTTTCATTATTTTCAATTACATATTCATCATTATCTTCTACTAATTCGTTATGTTTTTTTTTCATTAATCCATTATTTTCAACATTTGATGAATTTTTCTCATTGAAACTTTGAGTATTTCGATAGATATTTTGATTAATCATATATTCATTTACATTGTTATTATCTAATTTATTTGAGTTCGAATTATTGAAACCCAAATTATTTAACTTATCATTATTCCCTATATTTGTTTCTGGGATATTTTTTTTATCAACATAATTATTTATTAACTTTGATAACATTTCTTTTTCAGAATATTTTGAATTATGAATCCCATTTGTCTTATTTATTTCATCTAATTTATTTAAATTATCCAATTTATTACATTCATTTACTATTTTATTTTCTTGTTCTGGATTCTTATCATTTATAGTATTAATTCCATTTATTGTAAGATTTTTATTATCCTCATTTATTTTTTTATTTTCATCTTTTTCTTTATCATTGGGGCATTGATTATTATTTTTATTTTCACCAATTATATTTTCATTATTTGATATATGACTTCCTTCATTTTTTATTTTCTCATTTGCATTAGCACTATTGATATTCAATGCATTTGAAGGCAAATTATTTTTCATTTGTTCACTCATCATATTTAACATTTGCTGAAGAACTTGAGGATCATCCTTATTTTTTTGTATATAACTTAAAAACATATTCATAACATTTTCTCCTTTATTATCTTTATTCTCATTATTTTTTAAATTATCATCTTTAGTTTCTTCATCTTTTAAATTGATATCTTTTGAATTTTCATTTTTTAAAATTTCATCATTTTTTAGCTCCTCATCATTTTTTAAATTCTCATTATTTTTTGACTCCTTAACATTTTTTAAATTTTCATTTTCTGTATTAAAAGATTCATTTTGTTTACTATCTTTTTTTTCGTCTTTCTTTTCAGTATTGATATCTTTTGTATCCATTTTTATGTTTTTTATTAAAAATTAAAAAATATAATTTTTATCTTATTGTATTTGAATATGCTATCATAAATATAAAATATTGCGGGACATCTACAAAAATAAAAGTGAATGTGAAATGTATAAAATTAAATTGCTTAAACTCTAAACAATTCAATTAAAAATATAAAAATTCATATTTTTTAAATAAATTTATGTACCCCCTTATTTTATTTTATTTAATTTTTTATCAAGCTTATGTTTTTTATATTATATTATATTATTTTATAATCTATATATTTATTGTGTTTTATTTGTTTTATTTTAAATATAAAGGATTAAATATATTAATTGTTGATTTTTTATAAATATTTTTTATTCATATAACGTAATTATCCTTAATAAAAAATATAAAAAAAAAATTAAAAAAAAAAGTTAAAATAGTTTTATATATATATATATATATATATATATATATATATATATATATACATATATATATATACAATTACTCCTTAACTATTTAAAAAAAAAAAAATGCATCCAAAAGAATTTATTTCGTTGTTTTTCTTATTTTTAATTTATTTTATAAAAATTTATTTTTAAAAATATTTTGCTGTTACAAACATGTTTTTACATAAAAGTCCCCTATCATCATATTACATTTATTAATAAATCATAAAAATATATATATAATAAAAAAATGAATAAACAAAATAAACAAGAAATAGTTGTGAAAACAATATTTATGATATATAACAATTCTTTTAAATATCTTTTATAAATAATGTAAAATTATAGGTATCTTTAATATTCTTTTTTTTTTTTTTTCGTTTAAATTAAAAGCTTCATAATAAAATAAAGTTAAAAGTAACATAATAATGAAAAAAAAATTAAAAAAAAATTCATATTCCTTTAAATAATACAAAATATTAAGATGAAGGAATATATGAAACTTTGTATCATATATGTTATTGCAACACAAGTTTTTAGAGAAAGAGAACAAATTAAATTTAGAAAGCGAAAAATAGTTGTAAATGAAAATTTCAAAAATATCTTTGTATTTATTCAAAAAGAAAAATAAATTTGTTAATACTTTAAGAGTGGACTTGTACTATTCAAGCTTTTATAAGACACTTTAAAAACATGTCGTATATCAATTTTTTCTCATATAAAACAAAAAAAAATATTATAAATTATAATACTGACAAATGTAAAATAAAAAATATTCAGAGTTATAAGAATTAAAGAGATAATAAAAATATATATCAATATATGAGAAAAAACTGTTAGCGTATTCATTAAATGGTTAAAGAAAAAAAGAAATATTACTACATATATATATTTCGAAAATAAATACAGAATATATTCACAAAAACAAAAAAAAATAATTTATGAAAATAAAGAGAATTATAGATTTTATTTATGTCATTATTCTAAATTTATTTTTTTATTTTGTTAAATAGAATAAAATGTATGCATAAGGAAAATGTTTTATGAAATGATAAAAAAAAAAATTATGAAAGTTTTAAAAATTAACTTTAATTGTTAAATACTTTTTTAAATAAGGAATTTAAATTTATTTGATTTAAAACGTTACCAACAACTTTATGTTGCTCTTTTGAACATTTCCAAAAATTAAATAAGTTATAAAAAGATAAAAATAAGCATAAAAAGCATAACAAAAACCAGCATACTTGTAATGATATTAACATTTGAATTGTCTGTATTAACCATATAAAAAAATTTACATACAAAGAATACCAAAATATATTTTTATCTAATTTATTTAGCAAGTTTTCTTCTAATGAATGAAAAACAATTTTGTTAGAGTAATCATCATTTACATCTATCCACCATATCATTTTTACTAGAAACCTTTTAAAAATATAAAAAATTTTGAAAATAGTCAAACAAACATATGCATATATACATATATATAGCTCTAATTCTAAGTTAAAGAGAAATACATATTCAATAGTATTAATAATAAATTATTATAAAAAAAATAAAAAAGAGTTCCAATATAATCGTTTTATTTCAATATTTCTTTTAGTCTTTTTTTTTTTTTTTTTTACCTTCCGGTTATATTTTTAACTAAATAAAAATCTAATGAAACTAAAAAAAAGGTTATTGCAAATGTTACAATAAAATCATTTTCTTTTGATTTTTCGTTTCTAAATATTAAAGGCCCTATAAAATAACTAAAAAAAATTTAAATAATTATTTTTTTTTAGAAATATATATATGTATATCTTATTACATAAAATGAAGAATTGATACAATTCTTATTAAAATATAAATTATTATAAGTCTTTAAATATCTAAAACATATTTATATTTTTAATATGATAAATCTTACAAGAATACTGACAAAAATTTAAATAAAATATGAATGAAACATATATATGGGTGTTTAGTATTTTGAAAAAAGAATTTTAAATAGTAATTTATTTCATTTCTATTAATTGAATTAGAGTTATTTGAATCTGTATGAATACTCATTGCTTCATCTATTTTGGATGGAAAATTTAATATCTTATCTTCATTTTCATCAGTTTCAAAAATATTATTGTTCATTTTCGTTATTTATAAATAAATAATTTCAATTATGAATACATATGTGTGAAGAGAACAAAAAGCTTTTAAAAAAGTAAAAATAAAAATAAAAAATTAAAAAATGCCTTTTAATATTTTTATAAATAAATTCATATTTTACTTAAAAACTTATTAAAATATATTGTATTTGCTTTTTTTTTTTTTTACACAGTATTTGTAAAAATATAATTTTTTCTTTTACCTAAATATAAATTATTTTTTTCTACTTATATTTTTTAGAAAAAAATAATTTTTCAAAAAATAATCTATCCGTGAAATTATATGTTTTGACTCAAAAAAATATTGAAACAAATGCGTATTTTTTTTTTTTTAAATAAAAAAAAAACAAAATTATATTATTATAATGTGTTTAAAAAAAATATGCGTTAAATATATTTTAATTATCCTTAAAATTATGTAAATATTTACATTAATTTTTTAATTTTCACTGTTCTGGCTTAATATTTTAAATCAAGAACATTTCTTTTAATTATTTAAAAAAAAAATAGATAATTCCTAAACAAAACCTTAAAATAATTTATATGTTAAATTAACTATAAATTAAAATATCAATGCATAAATGTATAAATTGTTAAAAAAAATTTCATTTTAATCGTGCTTTACTCTTAATTTAACTTTTTCCTTTTTCTTCATAAAGATACATGAAATATTTTTCGCTAAAATTTTTTTTTTTTTTGTGTTAATATATATTTATAAACAATAATGAAGAAAAAATGTAAATAAAGTCACAAGTATTATTGAAGTTTATTCTATTTTTGAAATATAAATGCATTATCGCTTAAAATATATAAACATTCCCTTTGTATAAATATTTTTAAATTGAAATATGTTAACTACTGAAATTTTTAATTATATTAAATATCTTTAAGAGTGATTATTTAAAAATTTAAATTATATAAGTAAAATATATATATAATATATAGATATTTTTTAATTTGTATGAATTAAAGAATGTATGAAGATTTAAAAGAATTAAGTAAATATGAATATAAAGAAGAATCCGATAGTAATTCACAAACTTCTGATTCAGAAGAAGATGAAATTGAAGAAGAAATAGATATTTATTTAAACAATATAAACGAAAATAATTTAAATAATATAAATACATATTTAATACAATATCCCCTACGACCAAAATATAGGCCTTATAATTTTACAAATAGTATACAAAATATATATACAAGTAAAAATTACAATAAACTAAAACATATAAAAAATAATTTGAGTACAAATGAAGAAACTTATGTATTTGAATATAAATTGCATGAATATGTGAAAGACGATATTCATGAATCTAACATAACTTATAAAAATGAAGCATCTGATAAAAACATTAGTAGATTAATTAGTACTAGTGTTTTGTGTGAATATATTACTAATTGTGTATGTATATTTAAATATAATGAAATAAAAAAAAAAAAAGAAATTTATATGATTCCTTTAAAACATATATATCAATTTAAACCATGTCATAATAATATTAAATTTGAAATGAAATTTAAAGAAGAAAATAAAAATAATGAAAGTTTAGCATCTAATTTAAAAAATAATATAGAAACAGAAAATAATAAGTATTCTAATGATAATACTTCAAATGATGTGGATTCTTGGACTAATATTGTAAATATATATGATCCTGATTCATACGAAGCACATGAAATTTTATCCTTATTTACTAATATTGATAATAAAAATGACATTATTAATTATAAAAATGATAACAATGATAAGAGTATGAAAACTGATATAAAAGAAATAAAATTTGACAATGATGGCTATTTATATTTAAATAATATATGTAAAAATGCAAAAGAGGAAAATAATTTGATATGCAATGGTAGTAATAAAGAACGAAAATGTAAAGATAATAAAAATAATTCAAACAAAATTGAGGAGAACATATATATGAATATAAATATGTTATATTTTTTTTCCTTAACATTAGATGAGCAATTATTAAAAATATTAAGAATAAAAAATGTTCAAAGATTCGATGAAATAAAGAAATTTATCAAAAAAAATGTCGATAGTGAATTATTATTAAACACTGTCAAAAATTATTGTGTTAATATACTAGGATTATGGGTAATTAAATCAAAATACTTATATAAATTTTTAAAGGGTAAAGAAAAAAAAAGCGAAAATGATAAGAATATGGAAACTTTTTCTTATGTTGATTATAAAATTAAAGTTCGTGATTTGCTATTAGTTATATTATTCAAACAAGTAGAGTCTATATTACTTAAATTTATTCATGATAGAAAAATTCAAAGTAGTTCAAATGATATAATGAATGATGATAATTCTTCTAAAAAAATTAATTCTTCTACTTCTATTATAATAGAAAATTTTGAAAAGGCAACAAATTTGTCAAATAATGTTTTGATAGAAATATTCACTCCTCTTTGTGAATATAAATATACAGGATATTTTTTTAAACATAAAATAGATGAAAAATTCCTTGGTAATAATATAAATTTGTGTTTATCATATAACGAAAAGTGGAAAAATAAAATGGTAAAAATTGCAAAAATTATTCAAACATATAAGAACAGCAAATTTATTATCAATGATTATAAATTAGACACGAGAACGTTAGAAAAAAATATTACTGATTTATTGCATAATAATTGTTTATCATTTGATGATATATATAATCAAATAAAAAAAGAAGCAAGAAATACAAGTATTGACTTGCCAACTTTTAATCAAGCATTAAATAATATTGCTATAAATATTAATAATATGTGGGCATTAAAAATAGAAAATGAAAGCGAATTTAATAGTTGTAGAAATGCAGTCATCAATATTTATCAAAACAATCATAATGCTATTTTATCAAAAAATGAAATAATTTATGAAGTAGAAAGTTATATAAAATCTTCCTTAAACATTCCTGATATATATTTTAGAAATATTTTAAAAGAATTTTGTGTTCAAAAAAGTGGGAAATATTTATTTAAAGGTAATGATCAATTAAAAAACGTATGATGAATACATATTTTTTTTTGTATTAAGTTTATACATTAGTTATTTCATTTTTATCTTTTATGGATAATTATTAATTTTTTGTACACTTAAAATATTATGTTTTTTTTTTTTTTTTTTATATTTTTACAATGATTTTGCATGATTCATTTTCATTTTGAATTTCTTATTTTAAAATGTATAGCTACTGAAAGTAGTTATTTTATCAAATAATCTTAAATGATTCTAATGAATAATATCTATTCATGAAGAATAAATAATTTTTATTTTTATACTGTTAGTACATATATATAATTTATGTATATATTTTAATTGTTCTTTTTTATAATATTTTATATTTCATTTACAAAATTTATTATTAATATTTAAAAGGATAACATATATATTAATTAAAATTATATGAAAATTTTTATTCTAAATACTTAATTATTTTAAAAGCATATAAATATAATAAAATTTATATTTTTAAACACAATTTCATATAACAAATTTCTTTTTTTGTTTATTTCTTCTAATTATATTAAAAAAATATTCATTTCTATTATAATATTTTTTAATTAAAAATTTCCTTTGATTCATATTTTTCTTTTAATATTTAAAGAAATTATCCATAAAAATATTTGTTATGCCTACTTTTATTAGCATATATATATATATATATATATAAAATGTTTATAAACTGTGAAAACACAAAATAATTATAAAATAATATTTAATTAAAAATATATCTATTCATTTAATAAAATTTTGTATAAGACGTAAAATATAAGAAAATAAATAAAATAAAATGAAATAATATAAAAATATATATGACTTAGTAATTTATATGTGATAAAATGCTTTTATTTTTTTTTATTTTTCTCTTCTAATGTGCATAGCTTTCACTTAATTTTTTTACATGCTAACATTCTTCTTATAAAATACTTAAATTCTATATAATAAATTATTATTATATAAAATAAATATGTTTTTCTCTTTGTAGTTATTTTCGCTATATTTTTTATATCTTATATATACATATTTTTAAAAAAATATAACAATAATGATATATTTGTCGAATCAAGTTTTTTTTTGTAAAAAAATATTAAATACAAATTGTGTATTACGAAATTTATTTATTTTTATTTTTATTATTTTATCGTCTTTTTTCAATATTTTATTTAAAAAACAATAAAAATCATTGAAATACCATATTCTATTATTTATAAGAACATCATAATCATTCATTAAATACCGCTTACGTAAGCTAATAAAATAACAATAAAATTTCAAATAATTTTTAAAAATACCATATTTATATGTTAGTTTAAAAAGCTTTATGAATTTTTCTTATTTTAAAAATGGTATTATAATCAAATCTCAATGTATGCTTTATTTTAATATATTTTTTTTAAAATATATACATTTTTTTAATTTACATGATAACTGAATGCATATTTTTTTTAAATATAAATTATATTTTTTCAGTAAATATCTTATTTAAATATTCTTCTTTAAAATATATATTATACTTTCTCATTTTCAATTTTCAGTATTTTTTCTTTAAATGTATACTATATTTTTATTTTTAATTTGCACATTATTTGAATATTTTTTGAGGAATTGAACATTTTTTGATACCAAATGAATATTTGCCTTTTTTCAATTTATATATTAATTGAATATTTTTTTAAAAATTATATTTAGTAAATAATTATAAATGTATAACTTTTAATTTTTTTGTTTTTTAAAAACATTTTTTTTTTTTTTTGTTATTCTTTTATATATATACTTTAAAAAATTAAAATGCTAACAACATATAATATAATATGGAAAAAGGAAGAAGAAGAAAATTTAAAAAATGATAAAAGAAGAAAAATTTCTAGCGAAAAGGAAATAATAGATGAAAAAAAAGATATAACAAATTCCGATTATGAAGAATTAATAAATGATATAGAAGACTTACTAGAAGAACAGCAAATAAATGAGACAGAAAAGTTATATAAAGAATCTAAAACACCTAATGAAAAATTTAATAAAAAAAATAAATTAAGTATAACTGATTTATCAGCCCAGCTATGGTGTGAACAACAATTAGAATTAGTTTTAACAACTGGGAGAAGAAGAGAAACAGAGGCAATGAGATTAGGTATAGAGAGACATGAAGTTTTAGAAAAAGCTGATCATCTAATTGTAGATGTAGAAGTAAATACAAGGGAGGAATCTTTAGGTTATCGTTTATTAAATACCATTACACTTTTAGGTCAGTTGTTTGAATATAAAAAAGCAAGAGAAGTTTGGGTATTTGGTATTATAAGAAATTACGTATTAAGAGGTATAATTGATGAACTAAGAATTGAATATGATAATATTTCAAAAAGAGAATATTTAATTATTTCTGATACAAAAACTAGAAAAGAAAAAAAAGAACCTAGTTTGGCTCAAAAAAGAACATCAGCTATTCAAGTACAAACATACTGTTTAATTTTACAGCAATTAAGAAATGGAAAAGCTGATTTTAAAAAGTTATTTGAAATTTATGAATGTGATCCTCAATTTGAATTTACAGCTGTTGATTTGAAAAAATATAAAAATTTAGAAAATTTATCTAAAGAAGTTAATAAATTATTTATTAAATTACCAAAAATTAAGGAAGAAATGGAAATAGTTTATGAGCATCAAGGAAAGGAATTTGCTAGAAATTTAATACCTTATTTTTATCATTCAACTATATATACTATTAACTTCTTGCTAGATTATTGGGAAGGAAAAAGATCTAGTGAAGTAGTAGAAATTTCTGATAAATGGAAATGTAAATTTTGTGATTTTGTAAAAAATTGTGTTAGATGCCCACTTGATTAATAAACAAAAAAAGAAAAAAGAAAAATTTAAATAATTTATCTTAAAAAAAATTTCTATTCTTAATTTTTTATCGTAATATATTTTTTTCATAAATATATATATATGTTGATGTATTTTAATATAATTAAATATGTATTATAACAAATATACTTAAAAATATAAAGCTTTTTATTTACAATTAAAACGTTTTTGTTTTTATTTATTTTTTTTTTACCAACAAAACTTTTTAATTTCTTTTTAATTTTAATAATTTTTTTAAAGTTTAAAAAATACTAAAAAAAATCCTTGTTTGAATCAAAAAATTTTCACATGTAAGTTTTTTTTTTTATTCTAATGAAAATTTAAAAAAAGTTAAAAAAAAAAAAATAATATTTTAAAACGAATGTAGTTATTTAAAAATGTTTTCTCTTTTTTATTTTTTCTTTTTTTATCCTCTGTTTTTTTAATTCATGACTAACGTTTTGTTTGTCTCTGTTTATGAATTTACAAATATTCTCGTATGCATTAAAAAAATTTTTAATAGTTGATATAATTATTTCTTTAAATTTTTTATCATTTAATTTTCCTAAAAAATAATATGGCAATATATAATATTCTATATAATTTTTAAAGCATTCTTTGTGAAAGTAAGTAAAGTTGGTATGAATGTAATTTTTTGAAGGAAAGTAAAAGCTACTATAAATATTTTTTTTTTTATTATCGTAATATATATAGCTTTTTATTATTTCCTTAAAAGAATTTATTTTGCTTCTATTTTTATAAGAATTTTCTAATAAATCACCAGTTATATCATTAATAATATTTTCAAAATTTTTTGTAAATGTGTTAATTTCTTCAATTACGAATTCTTTTTTTACATAGAAATCTTTTATTTGGGTACTTATTTTATTTTTCTCTATGCTTTCTTTCTGTAATTTATATAATATATCTAATGTTTCATAAGGAATACAAAAACTTTTAAATAAGTTATTGTAGTGATAAATGAAATCATCCTTTTTTTTCTTTTTTTTGAAATTTTTTATTTGATAATTATAATCTAAAGATGATTCTATGTAAGATCTTCTTAAAAAGCAATTTTCATTAATCAAATTTTTAATATCTTCAAAAAAATCATCAATGTTTATTGAATTAAATATTATATCGTTTTTGTTATTGAAATGTAATTCATATAATGAGCATTCCTTAATATTCTCCTTTTTTGTTGTTTCTTCAGTATTAAAAAATTCCTCTGTATTATTTGATTCATTATTTATTATATCATATATTTTTTCATTATATATGCATTCACATGCTTCATTTATTTTATCTGCACTTAGATTAAAATCATAACCTTCTTTTTCATCATCTTCAAAAATATTATTTAGGTCAACAGAAATAACATCTACATAATAAAAATCATTATGTTCATAGGAATAATCGAAAGAAAACACTTCTTTGCATAACATACATTTATTATGATGATAATTGTTTATATCAAATATAGATATTTTCTGAGTATAATTATCGTAAATATAATTAAATAGTCTACTTTGAATTTCGTTGAATTCAACGTTGTTTTCAAAATTTTTAAGCATTAAAAAATAAGATTTTCTTAAATAGAAAAGAAAAATATGTTTAAAAACATTATTCTGTAAAAAATATTTTTCATTAAAAATATTAAGAAAAGAACGAAGAATATTTTGAAATATAGAATCGGAATACAACTCTTGACTTTTTAAAATGTCATTCCCTTTACTCTCCTGTATATCTACTTGCTGTGATTTTAATGTATGCTTATTAGTAAAAATTTGTTCTTCTTCCAAATTTAATATGCATTTATTCTCTTTTAAATTATTATTAATACCTTTAAAGAAAGTATTAAAATTTGTTATATTATTTAAATTTTTCTTATCTATCTTATGAAATGCAACATTTTCTATTTCATTTGATTTATTATTAAATCCTCTTGATGTTGATAAAAAAACATTTAATGGAGACAGGTTTTTGCTAACATAGAAATCATTTTTTGTACAAATTTTCCATATATTATTTTGCATACCTAAATTTTCTTTGTATTTATTATTATCACTATTGTTATTAGTGAAAAAATTATTCGTGCTTTTATTTATTGAAATGTTACTAACATTTTTTTGATTACCTATATTTTGATTCATTTCTGTAACTCTTTTAATAAAAAAGCTATCTATACTTCTTTTAGGAATCCAAGAAGGAAAATCATAACTCAAAATATCTTTTATTTCTAAACATTTCATAATATTTTTATACATAGTAACCCCATCTATATAATTTATAAGTACATTATTATCTTCAGTAATAGTATAATATTTCGATAAATAAACATCATAAGTATTTTGATTACCATATATAAAATCAAAACAGTTAATTTTATTATTATTATCTGAAGTACTTTTTATATCATTTTCCAAATTGGTTCTGTTTTTTTCTTTAATATTTTTTTCTGATACATTCTGATTTGAATAATAAAAACTATCGATATCATTGCATTTCTTAGTAAAATCAAATATATTTTCAATGTTTTTATCATTTGTACACATATTATTTTCTTCACTTGATATATTTTCATTATTCATATAAAATGAAATACTTTCATTATTTTCGTCATTATTCTTATTAGAAATAACTTTATTTTTATCATTTAAATTTAATTGATTATTCAAATTTATTTCAATATTAGAATCATACTTATCATTTTTAAAATTTATCTCACTACTTAAATTTATTTGATTATTCAAATTACTATCTCTCTTAAGATTCAGTAAATTATTTATATTATTATAATTATCAAAACTATTTTTTATGTTAGAATCAAAAGAATTTTGAAAATTAATGGAGTTACTATTTTTAGTAACAACATTATCATATAAATCTTCAAGAAAAGAATAATTTTTACATATAAAAAATTCAATAGATAAATTTACATGGTCAAGATAAATGCTATTTTTTTTATTTTTAATTATACCCGTTTTTTCTGAACTGTTCATGTAATTTTTATTTTTTTTATAATGATTTTCTATATGATTTAATTTGTCTAAACTTGTATAAAACCGTAGGCCACATGTAAAGCATTGAAAACTCCTTTCTTTATAATAATATTTATATATTTCTTTTAAGCAATAGGAATTAGTTTTAAATTCATCAATATTTGCAATTATTTCTAAACTTCTTTCTTCCTTTTCGTTGTTTTTTTGCTCATTTTGCAATTGAATAACAAAAGAAAATAATAATAAAACATCATACATAGATAAATCATCAATATACAACAATTGATTAGATACACTATTCAAGAATTTTTTACCTATTGTTAGATTATCACTCTTTAATTGTAAATATTGTTCATTTTTATTTATATTATTTACTAAAGCTAAGTTTTCTTTTATATTTTCACTAATATTTTTATTATTTCCTTCTTTCCTTTTTTTTTTTATTAATGCATTAGTATTATTAATATTTGTTTTTTCATAGTTAGATAAATTACAATTTTCTGGTGGATCATCAAAGAAAATATTTTTATCAATAATATCATTAAGTTCAATGCTACAAAATTTTTTGTTAACACATAAAATATCATGACTATTACTTAAATTATCATCAAAAAGAAAATCATATATACTTTTTAATTCTTGTATTCTTTCAATATACTTTTCCATATCCTTAAAATGGTCTATACATACATCATTTTCATTTAATTTTTTTTTTTTTATTAATTCAAAATTTTCATACAATGACAACTTTGCTTTTTTATTTACATGGCCATTTTCTGTATTGTCTTCATATTTCATTTTATTTCTTTTTTTCGTACAAAAATAATTATTATAAGGTGTATTATTTATAGTATTGTTAGAAACATATTTACTTAATATTTCTTCATTCATGTTTCTCATAAGAAAAAAATTAAAATATAGAAAGGCTTATAGTTTCATTTATCAATATTGTATTTAATTATTTTTAATAACTAAAAGTTTTATGTTTTTTTTTTTTTTTAAATTTAAAAAATGTTAAAAACTATATATATAAGTCCCTTTAAAAACAAATATATCAATATCAATAATTTAAAAATAATTGATAAAAAATATAAAGAAAATGACAAAATAAAAAAAATTTAAGGGAAAAAAAAAAAAAAGAAAGAAAGAAATTAAAAATAAAGCAAAAAAATTTATAAATGGAAATAAAAAATAAATAAAATTTTATATTTTAAATATACTTTTTTAAAAAAATATTTAATTAAATTTTCACTTATTTTTTTTTTTTTCTCCCTCTTAGCATTATATTTAAAAAAGTTTTAAAAAAAATTTTTTTTACAAGTATATATATTTATTGCGTAAATAGAGTAAAAAAAAAAAAAATAGTTAAAACAAAAAAAAAAATAAATTGTTTTTTAATATTTAAAAATATGTTGTATTATTTAAAAGGTAACAAATTAAAAATAAAAAATAATATGAATAAATTCTTTGATGTTATTTCTTTTTATTATTAAAAATTTTACTAGTTATTAAAAAGAACAATGTGCAACTTTAAACTATTTGACACAAATATAAAATCAGAGCTTTAGCACATATTGATAATAAAAGAAATAGCAATATAATGATTAGTGCAAATGCTTATAATAGAAGCTAAAATTTTAATTTAATTTTTTTATAGTACCTATAAAAAATACAAATTTTTAAGAAAATTCCATTTTCAAGAAAAGGTATTAACAAATTATCTACATGTATATATATTCCCTTTTTTATATAGTATTTTTATGAATGAAAGTTAATTCTTTTTTTTTTTTTTTTTAAGGGGAAATATAAATATTACCATTACGTAATATAGCATATTCCTCTCTATTAGGCAAAATTTCTTTTCTTTTTCCATCAACAAATAAAATTTGCATATGGCCATCACTGTATTTGCAATCAACTTGTCCGCTTGGAAACCTTAATAAAATAAAAAAAAAAAAATTAATATTAAAAATATATTTAAAAATATAGTACAATTATTTTTCTTATATTTTAATTTTTACTTATTTAATTGGCATTTATTTGGTATGTTTACTTGATATATCCCTTTACTAACGAAATGATATAACTAAATAGAAAAAAAATTTTATTAAAATTAGACATAAAATTTAATGTAAAATCAAATTCAAAATTAATTGCAAAAAAATAATTTTAATTCATAGGAAAAATATTATAAGAAAATATGTGTAAAATATTGCTATTTTTTAAGTATATCTACATATATATATATAGTATGCTAATAATTTTATACCATATAAGAATTGGGTAATTTTGCTTTGTAATCTTTACTCGGATAAAGATAAATAGTTAAATTGCTTGGATGAATAATTTTTTTGTTTTTATTTTTTTCAATTATTTTTAAACCATCATCAAATAATGTTTCAACCTTTCCATCAATAAATGCTTGCCTATATTTTATTTTTTTTGATGGTGAAAAAACCGATTGAATAACTTCTTCACAATTATTAAATAATTCATCAAAATTAAAATTTATTATAAACTCCCAATTTTTTCCAAAAGGATTTAAACTACGATAACTATTATTTGTGGGACTTTTCTTCATATAATTACTTTGTACTAAATCATTTTTTATGTTAATATTATCATTATAATCATCATGTGAATAGCTACTATCAGCAACATAATCGTTTAAATAATTATTATCTGTTGAATTATTATTTATATAGTTCATAGTAACATTTGATAAATTTTTCTCTAAACATTCTGGATTTTTTTTTTCTATTTGCTTTGGTATACTTGTATAACAGCTAATATCTTGATTTATTTTATTCATAGAGAAATTATGAGTTAAATTTTCATTTTTATTCATTAATGAATATTTCTGATTTTCATTAATGTTTCGTGTAGTTGGTATATTTCTATTTGTGATTAATTTCTTTGAAGATATTTTTTCATTTAAGTTTTCAAACATTATATCATGATTTTTTGTTATTTCCATTTTTTCATTTTTAGAATACAAATAATTATTTAAAAAGGGAGAATTTTTAAGATTTTCATTTTCATTACTCATATTTCTGACTTCGTAAATAATATCTTTGTTCACAAAACTGTCATTTGTTCTATTGTTATTTTCAAAAAAAAATTCTTTAAAATTCTTTTGATTAGTAGTAATACTACTTTTATCTTCCTCAATACTTAACTTATCATTACTTAATTTATTTTTATTCTTTTTAATTATCGATTTCATTCTTTTCAAATTTTTATTTATATATTCCTCACTTGTTTTGAAAGAATCAGAATTTATGGTGTCTTCCTTATGCACGAATAAATTATTAAGTGTAATTTTATTTTTTTTTTTTAATTTATTATTTGAAACATCAATACATGTGTTATCTTTTCGTAAAATGTTTTTGAAATTTTCATTACTATTATTGGAACTTTCATATATTATATCTAGTTCATTCTGAATTTTTTTATTTTTATCATTTATTATTTTTTTAATTTCATTAGAATTTTCAGAACTATCTGATTCTCTGCATTCTTTCATCTCATATATATATGCAAACTTATTTTTTTCTCCATTCTTTCTATCTTTTTTTATTTTCTTCTGAGATTCATACTTTTCCATATCATCTTTGCTTTCTATCCGATTATTACTAATTGAATTATAATTTGATTCTTCCTCTGTATACTCATAAAAATTTTGTTTTGTTTGCTCATTAGCATTTTCGGCTAGTTTCATGATTGTTTTTTCCTGATAACTTTCCAACTTCTTTCTATATTCTTCTGATATTTTTAAATCCATCTTAAGTTTCTCATTTTCTTTTGTTAAACTTTCAACTCCCTTTTTTAGCTTATCTACAATTGCTTTGTGTTGTTTTCTTTCTTTTTCTATATTTTCTTCTAATTCTTTAATTTTATTTTTAAACATTGCTATTTCATTTGTTAATTTTCTTCTACTTAATATAATATTTCTTTGCTTTTCTACTTCATTTTCTATTCTTTTTTTTTCTTTACTCCATTTTTTTTTTTCTTCTTCAATTGTTTTAATCATTTTTTTTTTTTCATCTTCTATTTTATTTTTCATTTCTTCTCTTTCTAATTCCATTTCAGCACTTTTTGCTATTAATTCATATTCTAATTTTTTTACTTTATCCTGCTCTTTTTCTAACTTACTTATTTGCTTATTCAATTCATCACCTAACTCTTTTAATTCGTCATGTTTATTGCATTCATTTGTTTTTTTAGGTTTTTTTTTGTTTTTATTATGTAAATTATCTTCTTTTTTTAATGAAATTTTACTATTGTTAACTTTATCGTTATTTATCCTTGATGCTTCCGTTTTTTTTTTTAAAACTGTAACTATTTTTTTTTTTTTTAAATTATCTTTTTTCATATCTTCACTATCAATTTCTTCCCACTGTTCTTCATCATTTAAATCAACATGTATTATATCTGTATCATCATTACTATTTTTTATAACATCTTTATGTTCATTTTTTTTTTCATTTTTAAGTGAATTTGAATAATTTATTGTATCCTTTTTTAAAAAACTATCTTTATTTTCTTTGCTTTCTGAGCAAATGTTAGTATTTTTTTTAAGAAATAAATTTTTTTTAACTGTTTTATTATTAGTAATATTTTCATTTTTGTTAATTTTTATTAAACTTTCATTACTACTGAAAATTTTGTCATTCTTGCTATAAAAATCTTTTTTTATATGATTTTTTTTCTTTTTAAAATTGGTATATTCTTGTAAAAGATATTTACTGTCTTTATTCAATTTTTCATCATTTTCATTAATTATATCATCATCATCATTCTTACTATTTTCAAAACTACTTAATTTATTATTGTTATTATTTAAATCTTTTCCATACAAACTGAAATTATCATAATTATTTTGGTTAATCTTAATACATTTTTCATTTTCTTTACCATTGTAGAAATCATCACGAATCATACTATTATTAGAATTACTATCGTAATCAACTTTATCATCATTATAGTTATTATTTACACTAATTTCATAGTTACAGCAATAATCGTTATTCTTTATACTACTACAGCTAATATCAGCAGTACTATCATTATTACTCAAACTTAAATCGCTATTTTTAATAGGATGATGATCATCATCATTTAAGCTATTATAACTATTATTCATAATAGAATCATCATTATTTATACTACTACTAACATCCGAACTCTTTTTATTAATAACGTTATTAATATTAATAAGGGAGCTCTCATTGTTATTTGAGCTATTATTCTTATTTTTAACAATACTTTTATCATAATCAAAATGTTTATCATTATCTTCATTATTAAATATGTTTTCATCATTTTGCAAAATTTTTTTTTTATCTTTTAAATTTTTTTTATCATCAAATAAATTATTATCACCTTTTATACTATCACTTAAGATGGCCTCTACATTTCCATGATTTGTATTCGAGTTTTTCTCTTCAGAGTTATATCTTTTAAGGTAATCAATCTCATTGTTGTCTTTTTTATATTCACTCGCATCTGAATGGTTATATAAATAATTTGAAAACGAATTATTTGATCTTAAGTCATAATCTTTTTGTTTATTATTATTATTACTATTACTAATATTATTGTTATTACTAATATTATCGTTATTATTATTATTATTACTAATATTATTGTCATTACTAATATTATCGTTATTATTATTATTATTGATTATATTATCGTTATTATTATTATTATTAATATTATCATTATTATTATTATTACTAATATTATCGTTATTATTATTATTGCTAATATTATTGTTATTATTATTATTATTATGAATGTTTTTATTATTATTATTACTATTATTATCATTACTAATATAATTATTATTGTTACTAATATAATCATTATTACTACAAATATTATTATCATAATAATCATTATTATTAATATTGTTATTACTATCGTAATCATTTATATTATCCCATAAGTGTATATCTGAGTCATTAATATTAAATGGAGAACTTGAATGAACTTCATTAATATCTGTTTCATTATTACTGCTATTGTATTCTAAATTTTTAATAAAAATTTCATCATTTTTTTTTGTAAAACCATCTTCATAAAAAGAATTTTCCTTTTTACAATTTCTAGAATTTTGTAATTCCTCATATATATCCTTAAATAAATAAATTTCTTGATCATTTTTTTTATTTTCATCTAGTTTATTACTAAATTTTCTATTTGAAATTTTTCTATCATCTTCATTATTTAATTTATATGCAACTTTCTCTATTTTGTCTTGATATATATTACCATTTGCATTTTCATAATCACTATTATTTAATTTTAGAATGTTACTATTTTTTTTTTGATGCTCTTCATTTGATACTGTATCACTTTTATTTAATTGTACTTCCTTATTATTATTTATTTTTATTTTATCATTTGCACTAAAAAAACTATTTTGTTTTGATTCTTCTTTATTTAATTTTTTTCTTATATTTTTTTCTAAACTTTGTGTATATTCTAACTCACCAAATGTATCATTAGTCCAATTTTCTTCATAAACATCATAATAATCATCAAATTCTTCATTATTCTTTTTCATTTTACTCAATTAATATATATATATATATTTATATACATAATAATTAAAATAAAACAAAACAATCTATTAAATAAATTATCATATAAGATATAATGCATTGATATATTATTATAAATTTTCTTTTTTTATTAATTTTTTTATTATATTTCTTTATAACACTTTATTGTATTATAATTTACATTTATTTTTATTTATTTTATTTTAAAATTCTCTTATTATTTTATTTTCTTTTTTTATTATTTAAATTTAAAATATAACAGAATTAACTATTCAAAAAAAAAAAAAAAAATTTCTTCATTTAATCATAATAAAGACAAAATAAAAATAATAATATATATATTATGCTTTATTTATTATATTAGAATCTAATTTCATTGAATCTAGTTATTAATAAACTTATATTGTATCTGATGTATTGTTTGTCTTTTTCTACTTTATGTAATCTCTATATTATTTTATAAAAATAACAATGAGATTAAATAACTCATAAAAGCATCATAATGTGCTAGTTACAATTATTCTTCTTATTTAAAAGGAATATAAAATACAAGAAAAAATTATACCTTTAAAATCAAAATTTATATTTTACTTTATATTTCACAAATATTTTAAAGTACATAGTAAACATTTTGTTTTTATTTAAAATTTTTTTTTAGCAAATTTCTTCTAGTTTGTTTCCCAAGTAAAAAGAATAATTTTTATAATTTAAAAAAAAAAAATAAAATAAAAAAAAATAAGAAAATAAAAGCTTAGAAGAAAAAAATATTTAAAAATAAAATTAAAAAAAAAAAAAAAAAAAGAAAAAAACATTAGATTTAGCATAATTTTATTTTTAAAATGGAAATAGTTTTTTTGTTGTCACCGGAATATATATTAATAGAAATTTTTGTTAAAAAAAAAAAAAAAATTTAAGGTTTTTTATCTTCATAATATTAAGAATACTTCAAATTTACTTCTAAATGCCATTAGTATTAATGAAATTAGAGTAAAAATTAAAATACATGATAAAAAGAAATATTAAAATGCAAAAAAATTTTCGTAAATTTTTTTTTGTATAAAAATACATATCTTACATCTATTCATAATTAATAGTTAAAAGCTGAAAGAATTTATTTAAATTATAAAAATTAAAAATTCCCATAAAAATTTTTTATAAATATATATATATATATATATATACTTTTATTTATATTTCTTTTTTTTCTTAATTTTTTAATTCCAATTTTTACTATTCAATATTTTCATTTTGTTCTAATTTGTTTATGAAGATAAATGAGGGGCTATTTTTGTTGTAAATGTTAATTTTATAAAATATTCTTTATATTGTTTTTTATAAAATTACAAAATTTCTATATTTATGCACATAGAAATTATCCAATTTAACTATTAATATATTTATTTTATTATGTTCATATATAATCATTTATATAATAAAGAATCTATAAATATGAAATATAAAAAATGGCAATTTTAATAAAAGGAAATGAACCATTACTAGTTGACATGTCAATTCAGGATTTCATAAAATTAGGAATAAATGGAGTATACACAACTATGAAAACAGTATTATCTCACGAATATATTTTTAACTTATCTCTACATATGAAAAATTTATGTAAATATTCTAAAGAATTTTTAAAATTGCAAAAGACAGACAATAACAAAGAACATATATCTAAAATTTTAGAATATCTAACACTAGAAAATATACGTAAATGTAGTTGTGAAAGTATAAAAAGAGGTTTTGAATTTTTAACTGCTTTAAATGATGATTTAAAAAAAAAATATTTCAATGAAAGTTCGAATTATATGATAATAGTGACTATAACATGGGATATAGAAAATTGTAACATTTCGTTAAAAAATTTTTTTTCTATTTTATGTTATATAAAATCTTTGCCAAGTTATCCTGATAGTGTTCAAATTGATATAATGAATGGACAAAGAAAATTACCAAATATAAAATATTCTGATGTTTTTGAAGTAAGAGATAAATTATTAAAATTGAAAAGTATAGATAGTCATGAAATTGTTATATATAATGATTTAAATGAAATAACTGAAGGATTGACTAGTAATTTTTTTGGTTTTTTTAATGGTACATTATACACACAAAGAGATGAATTAGTTTTAAAAGGAACAATAAGAAAAGAGATAATAGATTTGTGTGAAAGAGAAGATATAAAACTAAAGAATTCTATTAATATAAAAGATATTGAATACTTTGAATTCTGCTTTATATGCTCCACAACTAGAAATATATTACCAGTTAAAAAAATTATACTTTTTTCAGATAATAAGAAAGTATTTGAAAAAAGTGTGAATCATCCTATTTTAATTAAGCTGCAAGAGAAATTAAAGGAAGAAATTGAAAAGAAAAAAGAAAAATATGATTTATGTATTCGTTAGAATAATATATATATATTTATCTGATTTTTAAATTTATTTTTTCTTTTATATCTATTAGATTTTTTTTGTTATATTTTTCAATTATTACTTTATTTTTGTTATTTTTAAATTTAATATAATCTTTTTTTTTTTTTTTAATTTTATAATTCAAATGTTTAATATTTATTTTTTTTTTTTTTTTTCACTGCTTCACTTGCATGCCAGTAACTCAGTAAAAATGCAAGTAAAAAAAAAAAATAGCTCATTACTTATAATTTTAAAATGTGTTCATAATTTTTTTTTTTAAATAAATAAATTACTAAAAATTAAAAGAAAAAAAAAAAACTAAATTAAAAATAGTAATATGATCTTTATCTTATTCATTCTACTTCAATTTTTTAAGTTATAAAGATGAAATAATTTTTTCTTTAATTTTAGATACACTTAAAATTTTAAGTGCTTTATATATAACATTATTCTATTTTAGCTTAATTTCCAAAAAAAATATGAGCATATGAAATATATTTATTTGAGTATCTATTTATATATATGCATAATGAAATATTTTTATTTTTAGTCAAGTACTAAAACAAAGGTTTTTTTTATTGTGTGCTCATAAATTACACCAAAATAATTTAAATGATTTATCATTACAATTTCAAATCATTTAAAAAAATGCTTTTAATATTTACGAAGCCTTAATTTTTTATGTTTTATATTAGAAGTTTATACTTTTTTAAAAAAAAAAATTTTGAATACGTAAATAAATATTTATATATTTATGTTAATACAAATTCTATTTTTTCATTTGTGTTGTAAAATGCATTATATTGTTTATAAAATAAAACTTATGAACAAATGAAAGTTAATTTTTTAAATAAATGTTATCATACACCTACGGTTATGTTTTTCAAAAAATTATTTAAAAGTTTTGAAAAAAATAGTTCATCATTATTTTTTCTCATAACCTTATTATATTTTTTGTACACATATGTATCAATATTTTTATTTATATTTAATAATGCTCTATTCTATCTTTTTGTGAATATATCGATATTTTATTTATGTTTCCATTTTGTTGTTAGAGCTTTAACATACCCAGGAAGCTTATTTATTTACTATAAAAAGGTGAATAATGAAAAAAAAAAAAATCAATAAGTTAAATATATCTTTATATATATGTACTTCTTTTTAATTATATAAATTTTAAAAAATATATTTTTTACTATTTTTTATATATTTTATAATTTTTTTTTTTTTTTTCCATCAAGACTAATTATGATAATGGAATAGAATTATGTAAATTTTATTTGAAAGAAACAATAAAATTATCTTTTATAATAAATGATATTGGTACAAGCATTAAGGAAATAGTTAAAAATAATGATAATAATAATGAGTATATTATGATTAAATTGGATCAGATGTTTTCAGATTATAATAATAAAGACAACTATTTTAATTTCTTTAGTAGCCTATATATATTTTATACATTATATATTAGTTATTATCTATATGTTAATTTAGAGGATAATGTTGATTTAAGTAGTGAACAGTTAAATTTTTATTATTTTTTAAAATTTTTTATGATAAAAATAAACGAAATAAAAATATATATCAACAAAAATGATATAATATATCCCGAAATATTTACTGAAATAAAAATACAAAAAGATTTCAATGAAACAGTAAACGAATTCATAAAAAATAGAAATCCTTTGTATGAAGAAAATTTTGAAGAAAAAATAAAAAAGGAAAATAAACCAAATTCACATAATGAAACATGGTATTTTAACATTCTTAATTATATATTTAATATTAAAAGATTGTATAACAGTAAAATACAAGAAGAATCAAGAAGTTGTGTATCTACAAATAATAATGATAGTATTAATGAATATAATAATAAACTTAATCATATTAACAATAATAAAACTAATAACGATTACGGTAATGAAAAAGATGTAAATAATTCTGGTGATAAAAATAAAAATATATATAATGATTTTAGTTATATAAAAAATGAAAATACGAATTTAAAAAGTAAGATTATATTTCCTAATAACATTCCTTCTGACTTTGTTGACATAAGATTTTTGAGTTTATTTTATCATGAGAACTATGAAAAATCTATAACGCATGTGAATTATAAAGATTTTTTTATAGTAGTAAATTATCATGATTTTCTGAAGTTATTAGATGATTTGACATTTTTTTTAAGTAAATTAGGTGATATATTTAAAATTAATACGTTAAGAAAAAAATTCCACATAAAAGATGCTTATAGTTTTATTAGTAATTTTTCGAAAAACCATATAGCGGGAACATTAGATTTATTTAAATATGAATTAATATATAAATATTATGCAAAACAACAGTATATGTATATTAATAAAACAAAAATAGATTGCATGTTTATTCCTTGTAAGAAATTTTTAAATGATAAAATGCAAAAATATATAAATTTAAAAAAATCAGGAAAGAGTTTAGACATTTATGAGAATTCCTCAAATAATAGTTCTATTTTTTTTAATGCTTTTAATAATGAATTTTATAATTATATATATCATAATGATTATTTATATGATATTCCTGTAGTACTATATTTTAATCCTAATGGTTCCTATTATGAATTAAATGCTTGCTGTTCAGGAACAGTTCAATTTTATTTAGAAAATAATATCAATGTTTTCGTTTATAATTATCGTGGTTATAGCAAATCAAAAGGACTTCCAAATTTTAATAAAAACAATCTAGATGCATTAAAAATTTCTGAATATCTCTTATCAAAAAAAGTGAAATATTTAGGATTACATGGAAGATCAATAGGGGGACCGTTATGTTCCTTTGTTTCTTATCATTTGTGTAATTTTGATAAAAAAAATAATAATACAGAATTAATGGATAAATTATATAAGAATGATGTTCATATAAAAAAAATTAATAAGCAAATAAATAAAATAAATAGATTGCTAAAAAGAAAAAAAAAAAAAATTTCAGAAAAATTGTTATTTCCTTTCAAATATATTATGTTGCTTTTGCAATATATTACTTTATTTAAACTAAGAGTATTTAACTCAAGAATGAAAAAAAAAATGAATCTAAATAATATAAGTTCAATAAAACAATTAAGTTATAATAATCCATTAGAAAATCCTAAAGTATCTTTTGTATGTATTGATAAATCATTTTCAAATTTTGAAGAAGTGGCAAAATATATGATAGGTGAATATGCGTATAATATTTTGCAATTTACATCATATAAATATGACATAACAAAATATTATATAAATTCCAATGTACCCAAAATTTTAATTTATGATAATTATGACGAAATAATTCATTATATGTCTAGTGCTATTACAGGTGTATCCAAAGAAATATCAAAATTATACAAAAATGCAAAACCAAATATAAATACTCAAAGAAGAAAAAGTGAGATAAAACAAAATAAAAGAGAAGATTATGAAAACTGCGATTTGAACAATGATGATTTATTACCATTATTAACAAATACAGACAATTATGATATGAATGATAATATGAATAAGGATATATATAGTGAAAAAAATAGTAATTTTTATAATAATAGAAATGACTATAATAATAATAATAGTAATAAAAAAAGTATCATAAATATCTCAAATGAAAATATTTATCATAATGATATATTTATTATAGATGAATTTATCGATAATTATTGGTTAGAAAATAAATTAAAAAGTATTGATTTGGGGATATTTTTGCAAAGTTGGAAAGTATTAAATGACTGTATTTTATTTTTAAATAAATCTTCAACAGCAAATAATTCTTTTATAGCTATAGGTTTAGAAACATATAATTCTATTATGTCTTTATATAATTCTAAAGAAAATAAATTAGAGAAACAAACTCATAATGCCATTTATTGCATTTATAATGATAACGTGAGTTTTATCAATACTTTTAAAAAAGTGAACTCCACTTATGATGATTTCATAATGGAGTATATGAATGATGATACTATTTTTAAAAAAACTAATATATATGACATGCTAAAAGAAGATGAAGATTTTAAACATGAAATGGATAAACTTAATAAAATTTTAAAAGAATTGTATATGTCTAAAAGAAAAGAAATAGAAAAAGTTCACTTTACCTATAGTGGTTTTTTTTTGAAAAATGATTTTTTATACGATTATATAAACACAGAGAACAGAAGTAATGATCAACCTGCATTTCACATAGAAGATATAGATATAATAACTTTTTTAAATGAATTTAGTGACTCTATAAGTGAAATGATAAACGTAATAAATTATAATTTAAATTCTTGTGGTCAGTTATTTAATGAATTAAATAAAGTTCCTGAAAATGAAAAAGTAAATTTTTTAAAATATTTTATTTGCCGAATGAAAGTTTTCGGTTCATATCCTTCCCAATGTTTTAATTTATCAAAAAAAAAAGAATTTTTTAATTCTTTATATCAAATTCCTTTTATTTTATCTCAATATTATGAAAAAGAAGTACTAGATAATAGTGAAGAAAAAAAAAACATATTTAATATAAACAATAAAAAAGAGAAAGAATATGAAGAAATTAGTTCAAGCACATCTAAGGATATGCATTTCACAAATAATAACCCGATTAATAAAAATGGAATTTCTGTTAAAGATTTTTCTGAAGCAAATATAAATTATTATAATGAAGATAATTTACCTAGAATATATGTTACATTAAAAAAGTCTTTGTTGCTTCATGATTTAATTATTTGCTTAGATTATTTTAAAGAAAATAATAATAATGGTTCTTTTAATATATTTTATAAATTAGTAGATGATACTTATTTAATAGATATAAAACAGTTATTATACTTTTTAAAAAATAGAAGTAACCTATCTTTAAAGTCTAGTAAATTTCTTGATATTTTTTCTAATGACATTGGAGTAGATGCAACAAGTATAAATTTTCCTGAGCAATTAGAAAAATATGTAAGCTGGATGAGACTAAATAACAGAATGACTATTTGCAAAATATATCAATTAATAAGAAACGAGTTAAATAAAATAAAAAGTTACTCAAAAAAGTTAATTTCTGAGTATAGTACAATTAATCAAAATACAAATATTCAATATATAATTTTTTTAATATATCGCATATTAATTTTTAAAAAAATAATAACTCATACATATATTATCTATGCATTTTTTCAACGTTTGAATAAATCATTAGACATAAATATTAATCAAGATGAGCTAGATAAAAATATAGAAATAAAATCATTAGAACCTATTGCATTTTTTAAAATTTTTTATAAAGATAATTATAAAATTTATTCCCCTAGGTAAATAATTAATTATCCTATTTATTTTATTTATTCTTTTTCTTTTTTTTTTTTTTAATTCTTTATTTATTTTTAATATTCTTTCATTTATATAATTATTTTTATTTTTTATTTTCATTGTTTTATTATTTTATTTTATTTTATTTATTCTTTTTTTTTAGAGTTCTCGGTTTCCCAATGCTTGTAAATAGTGGACATAATGGTAATTTAAATAAAAATGAAGAAAATTTTTTACATATATGTTTGAATTCTTTTTTAAAACATTATATTTGATATAAATTAATAAATGTTTTTATAAATCAATACGGAAAAAAAAAAGACATATATAAAAATAAAAACTAAAATAAAAACAGACAATAAGCTATACTTTATTCGTGGATATATATAAATAAAATTATTTTTTTAAAAAAAAAAAAATTTCTGAAGAATTGTGTTTTCATTTTAATAATCATAATTATTCCATTTTGTTGATATAAAAAATACAAATAAAATTATACTTGAAATAGAACCAATACAAATGGATAAAACAATATTTTTATTATTGTTTCCAATTTTAAACAACTTTTTAGTTTTTATTACCTGCCTATAATTGCAATCTACAAAAGAAAAAAAAAAAAATAGTATATATTTATATTTTTATATATGAAATAAAACTGTAATATTCTAACATATATTCTCCTTTATTTAACATACTATTTGTTTTTATATCATATTCTTTAAAATAAATATAATGCTCCTTTTTATTAACTTTCTCGTTAGAGTATATATTTTGCATTTTAATATTTCTTAGTATAGATGATTGAACTTGATTATTATTCTTCTTTGTAAAAACATTTTTTAATTTGTTTACTAATAAATTTATTTTTTTCATTTTTTCTTCTATTTTTAAGATCAACTATGATTTTATTTGCACTCAAAAACAAGTATAAAAATATTCTTAAAATAATTAAAATATGAGGTGAAGAAAATGTAAAGAAATTAATAAGGAGATATAAAAAGAGAAAAAATAAAAAGATAAAAACTAAATTTATAGAATACTATTAATAATTTGGTAAATTATAATGTTTCAACTTAATTCCAACGTAAATCTTATGTTTATACCTTTTTTTTTAAACCTATAAATCTTCAACCTTCCATTTCTCAATTTTTTTTTTTTGCCTTTCTATATCTTTTAAAACTCCCTCATATCTTCTTTTATAATCAGAATATTTTGTATTTTTCACATAATAATACACACCAACACTTAAAATACATGTAGATATTAATAAAATTTGTCCACTGTATCTTTTCATAATACTTTTTAAAAAAAAAATTCTTTTTTTTTTAAACTTCTTTAATTCTTTTGAATTTAAATTAAAAACATTTCTAAATATTTTGATTTATTAATAAATCAAAAAAAAAAAAAAATATTCATATATAACTTGCTTAAAGAATTTAATAGTAAGTTCAGATTCGCTGCTTTTTTTTTAATGATATATATATATAAATTTTGTTTTAAAATTTAAGTATTTCAATATACATAATATTTATATTTTTTTTTTTTTTGTAACAGAATAACATAATTTTATGATAATATCAAAAAAAAAAAAAAAAAAAAAATATAAATAAATAAATAAATAAAACAAGATAAAATAAAATTAAAACTTTTTATATATTCTTATTTACGATATTTTATAAAAAAAAGTTATATATCTGAAAAAAAATAAGAATTAAAAAAAATTTTTTTTTTTTCTAACAAATATATAAAAAAAGCTGAAGAGGAATAAATTAATCTATATACTTATATCACATTTTAAATAGTAAAATAAATAATTTTTTTTTTTGACAATAAGAACTTTTAAAGAATAATAACATTTTGTAAGTTTTAAATTAAAATATCACAACCAAATGTTTAAGTCAATTAAAAAACTATATATATAAAATAATATTAGAATTATGTATAAATGTATATATTAATAATAATCATAATCATAATGATTTTTTAATTTTAGTATATAACCTAATATTTTAGTTAAAATTATACTTTTTTAAAATATTAAGATGCTTGTAAAAGATATAATTTTTAAAAATATGTATACTTTTATATATGTGGCAATTTCTCATACAGAAGTAAATTTTTTTTAAATTTTTTTTAATACAAACGTTATATCATTTTAATAAAATAAGTAAATGTGTAAACTTTTTTTTTTAAAAATATTAATAGTAAAATTATATATATATTTATAAGTTTAACAAAATTTTATAAAATTTTTTTTTTTTTTATAATATCGGATAAAAGACTTCAACACCAATCTTACAAAATAAATTATCACCATTTTTATTTCTAATGATTTTCATAAATCCATTTTCTCCCCATTTACTTCCCCATGAATTTTTGATGATCCAGTAATATATAAAATTATCATTTTCATCAGAAAAAGTTCCTTTATATTTTTGTGTATTTTTATTTTCAATTAATTTTTTATTTTTTTGAACTTGTCCATAGCCAACTAAAAGAACAGCATGATTTATTTCATTTGTACATTTTCCATTAAAAATACCTTCATGATAAAAAGCAAAATCATCACTTGCACCAACGCAAATAGATAAAGGACCAACTTCATTTAAAGCTTGTATTAACTGATTCTCTTTAACACTACCAATTGAAGTTATAGGAATTTTATCTGTACATTTATATTTTAAACAAAATATATCTTCCATTTTTTTATATTTATATTGTTCTTCTAAACATATTTTATTTTCCAATGCATATAAAAGAGTATAAAATGGATGACATCCATCACAACCAAAACATATTTTAGAACAATCTATTACTTCTTGTTCGCTTAAACTTATTAATTTTTTATTTTTTTTTGCATACATACTTTCAATATTAGCTACACCAGCAAATGACCAGCATGAACCACACGAACCTTGATCTTTTGGATCAATTACTATTCCTTTTTGTCTATAATCTAAATTGGTAGGATATTTACTAAAAATATCTTCATTTTTTTTTTCATTTTCATTTCCTTTTGCACTTTTTAACATTGCATTAAATGGTTTTACATGTTTTTCTATGAGATGAGGAGGTACAGAAGTTAACTTTTTAAAATAATTTTCTAATTCCTTTTTAGAATAATCACTAAAATGATTTAACTTTTTTTTATATAAATCATTATCCGCATTATGTTTTTTGATTTCTAAATAATTTATTTTAAAGTTTTCATATCTTTCTATTTTTTCCTTCATATTCTTATAATTCTTATTATGTTCTTTCATAAACTTATAAAATGTTGATACATATTTTAAATTATTATATAAATTTACCAATGTTGTAACCTCATTTAACTGCTCTTTATTATTATATTTTATATTTAAATGATTATCATTCTTTTTTGTTACTCCATTTAACAAAATATACTCTTTGTCAAGCTTTTCATTAGATTTTTTTAAGAAATTATCAAATATTTCGGATAATCTTTCCTTACTTACCTTATTCTGTTCATTAATCAAATCGTATAAGTTGTCTATTATCAAATTTTTATTAACTTTTATATTTTGTAAATCAGTTTTATCATCACCATCAGTCTTTCCTTCTTCATCTACATCATTTTGTAAATTGCTTCCTTCTTTATACCTTTTTAATAAATCTTTAAATACTTTTAATTCATCGTTACTAAAAATTAAGTCAGTATTTTCTGAGGAATTATTATTAAAGTATAAAAAAAGTAAAGAACAAATTATAAAAGTCACTAAAGCATATATATATATTCTAAAAATTTTCTTCTCTTCATTTTTCAAATGTTTTTTTTTTCTTGATAGAATTTCCAAATCTCGCCTTGATAAGGTATGGTTCTTTATTTCTTTTTTCATTTTTCTAAATTATATTAAAAATAGAATATAAATATAATTAATAATGAAAATAATATAAAAATATAAATAATAATAGATTTACAAAAGATGTAAAAAGTGTAACAATATTTAATTAAATAAACTTAAAAAAAAAGAAATTCATATATTTTCTTAACACAAAAAAAAAAAAAAAATTCCTATATATATTCAATGTTTATAATCAAAAAAATAATTCTTTTTAATAAGAATTTACTTCCATAACTAAAAAAATTACATTATGTTATTAAAACAAAAAAATAATTAAATAATGAATAAAAATCAGAAAATAAGAACAAAACTTAATATAATAAAACTTATCCATATCAAAAAATGTTTTAAAAAAAAATTTTATTAAAAGTCTCATAAATAATTAAAATGTTTGTAATAAAAAATGTTCACACATTCTTTTTTATTTCATATGATAAAATATAAAGTAAAATAAAGTAGAAACTTTAGTAAGGAGAATTATTCAAATAATATAATTTTTTTAAATTTATATTATTGAAGCTAAAAAAAAAAAGTTTGAAAAATAGATTAAAATTTATTATGAAAGTAAATTAATATCCTTTTTTTTTTTTTACTTCATAAAAAAATTTGTAAAATATTATCTTATATATTTTTAAAAAGTTCATAAGAAAGATATACATGAAATAAACAATGAATTATATTTTTAAATTATATAAGAAATAACATTGTTTTATGTAAAATATTTATTAAATATAATAAGAAAAATATCTTAAAAAAAGAATTTTAATGAGTTAAATATATAATAAAAGATGTTAACAAATAAAAAAAAGAAAAAAAATATATTATGTATTTATATATCTGAAGGAAAACGTAAAAGATTTATTACAAAAAAAAAAAAGAAAAAAGAAAAAAGAAAAAATAATAATAATGACAATGACAACATCATGAATGTAATAAAACGTTAAAATAAAAATAAAGATAGAAATAAAAATAATAACATAAATGTAATAAAATAAAGCAATAGAACATAATAATATATTTATAAAAGAACATTAAAATAATAAATATTTCCTCTCATGTTTTTAAATGTAAAATATATATGTAAAATAAATCAATTAACAAAAAAAAAAAAAAAAAAGAAAATTTAGCTTTTTTTTAAAATTTTAACTATTAAAGTGAACTATTATAAAGATTTTTATAATATTATTAAACAAAAATAAACATACGGCAATAGATTTTTTTTTTTTTTAATAGAATTAATTGAACCTAGAGGGTTTAAAGATTTATAAAAGGAAATAAATTAAATGGTATAATAGGGCAATTTAAAAAAATTATATTTAAAATTTTTTTGTAGTAAGAAGATTTTTTATAATTTTTTATTTTATAATACGACTGATAATACATATATATATTTAAATATTCATAAATAAAATCAGTTTGATTGTTCAAATGAAAAAAAAATTGGTTTCCGGAGAGCTTCCCTTTTAATGAATCATTGCTCTTTTCTTCATTTATACTATACCCCTTTTTTTTGCCCTTAACATAATAATTCACTTGTTTGTAATGATTATTTAATAATGATAAAATGCTTATAACTCTTAAATATTTTTTTTTTAAAAAATAGTATCTAGCATATAAAATTTTTACTTTTCTATCATTATAATAAATTTTATTTAGTAAGGATAAATAAATTTTTATATTTTTTATTAGCCTATATATTTTTTGTCTATTTTTTGTGCTATCTTCTAAATTAAAGGAGTTAAATAAATTTTCTTCATTTAAATATAATTTATTTGTTTCTCTTTTATTAGTTTTTTTTTTATCACAATGTTCATTTTTTTTTATTTCTTTTTTTTTTTTTTTCGTTGAATTTGTTATATCTTCATTACACTGATCATTATTCTTAATTTGCCCAATGGTAAATTTCTTTTTTTTTATCTTTTTAAATGGCCAATAACTATTTTTTAATTCATTCTTTTCCGTTGTATGAAAAGAAAGTTTAAAATCATTTTTACAAAATTTGTCATTAAAAGATACACAATTATTATCTAAAACAATCTTTGGTTGATAAAATATTTTCATCTTGAAATTATGAATCTTCGATTCATTTTCAAAAAAAAGCATTTTTGTATATAAATCTTTTTTATTGAAAAGTGATCTTTTATTTTTAAAATTATTAAAAAAATATTTCATTTCCATGAAATAGTATATATTTTTTAATTTTTTTCTTTTATAATGAACATTCTTGTATTTTTTTTTATACTTTGAATATAAATAAAACAGATATAAACATTTTAAACACATAAATTGATGTGTTAAATTATAGAAAAAAGTAGTATTCTCAAAATTATAGTAATTATTATTATTATTTAAACTTAAGTAAAATTTTATGTAAGTATTAATTATATTAAAGAAATATATAATTAGTTTTGTACTTACTTTCAAATATATCAATATTTCGCTTAAATTTATCCATATTATTGTTTCAAAATATATATTTTTTAAACTAATTTTTCTTAAACAGTTATCGTTATTTTTATTTTTATGAGAAAAACAATGATAATAGTTCTTGCTAATTAATTTGTTATTTTCTTTTGAATAGGTAAAAAAACAATTACTGTTTTCAAATTCCTCATTTTTAAAATATAAATCATAACTCATTTCATGCAATTCACATTTAATTTTATTTAAATTTATATTAGACATAATATTATTTAAATAAAAATATACAAATAAATCTGAACCTTTTTTCTTCATAATTTTTTGATAAATATATTTATACAATATCATTATTAATGGTATGGAGCATGGCAACAATTTTATTTTACTTATATCAAAATAATCATTTTTATTTATGTTATTTTTATTTATATGACTTTTATTAAAATTATGGATACTTCTATTATTCCCACTGTTTTGTCTTTCATATAAATTTATTTCTTTGGCAACTTCATTATCATGAATTTTATTCTTATTTTTTTTTAAGTGTGCATTTCTTCTTTTCATTTCTACTTCATTAGTTTTAATATCCTTTTTTCCTAAAATTTTAAAAAAAAAATGAATTTTATTAATTTCTTCTTTAATATTATGCGCTAACTTATTTTTTCTTGATTTTCCATTTTTCAATAAACTGTTAAAACATTTTATATCTTTATGATCTTTAAAATATAATTCAGAATCTTTTATAGAATTTTCATTATTTGTATCAATAATATTATCAGAAGAATAACCAAAATCTTTACAACCAACTAGATCTTCTATAAAAAATATATCTGATGAAGAACTTACATTTGATTTAATTTTATATTTTTCTGATATTTCTTGCAATATTGAATATCCTAAATGTGTTTTTTTGAAACTTTTATTTTTGTTTTTGTTATTATTTTCTCTTTCCCAAAAAAAAAAAATATCATAAATACAAAAAAAATTAATTAAGAAATGGACATAAATATAAAAAAAAAAAAAATTATTTGAAAAGAAATTAAGAGCTTTGTTTAAAATTAAAAAAGAAGTTTTGTTAATATAACTTTTTTCAAGTAGACTGTTATTATCAAAATTTTTATGTTTGCTATCAATATGTTCTCTTTTATTAAAAATACTGCTGTGGTTTTTAATAATATGCTTTTTTTCCATTTGTACTATATTATTATATATTTTATTTTTATTAAATTTACAATTTACATTATTATCTTCAAGCAATATATGTTTTTCTTTTTTTGTATCTATTTGCTTTTCATTTGAATGCATCATTTTTTTATCATTTTTTGCAATATTAGGTTTTTCAGTATCACTAACTTTTTTCTTACCATATTTATTAAAATCAAAACTGAATAAGTTGTCGTAAATGTTAAATAAATCCCTTTTTTTTTTTTTTTTATTCGTATCATATGATCCGAATACATCATTAATATTTGTAATATAATTATAGAAATTAGGTGATTTATAATTTAACTTACTAATTAATGATTTATATTGATTGCCATAATGCTCAAAAATAGAAGAATCATCTATTTTTTTTTTATTATAATCAGATATATTATCATTACAGTCATAATTGTTGTCATAATATTTTTTCATTTTTTTATTATAAACACAATCTCTTCTGTGAACAAATTTCTTATCCTTAACTCTTCTTGAGCTTGCTGCTACTATACTTAATAAAAAAAAAGGGAAAGCATATACATTATAAAAATTTTTTAAAAGAAAATTCTTACAAATATAAATACATTTCTTAATTTTTAATTTATATAAATAAATAACACACAAATAATAATAACTTAATATATTATTATGATCTACGTTAATACTTTTAATTATGTACTTATAGCTTAGATTTAATAATTCTAAATAATCATTTTTTGCAATATTACTTATATTTATTTCTTTATTTATTAATTCTTTTTTATATATTAAGTTTATTTCTTTTATATTATCATAATAATAATTATTATTTATTTGCTTTAATAATGAAATTCCTATTATGTAATATAGTTTACTACCTCTTAATTTATTTATATCAATTTTATGATGAAAAAAATTCTCTCCTTTTGATTGATCCCTTTCATTTACATTATATGTATTTTTATTAGTATATTTCTCCTTAAAAGAGCATTTATTATTAAAATGTGAACATTTGCCTTTTAAATAGCAATTGTCTTCCTTGAAATAAGAATTATTATATATTAAATCATCATTTTTATGATTCATAGAAATATAAGTATCATAAAATGCTTCTTTAATATTTATGTTTTTTTTATCTTTTTTGAACATTTTTATAAATTTATCCTTCGATAGAACTACACCTGATTTTTCCTTAACATATGTACCTATTTTATTAAAATCTTTTGTTTTATTGCTTTTTCTTTTATCTTTTTTCTGTCTAGAATCAATAATTAAATTAAATTTATGAGCATTCTTTAAAAAAAAAAACAAATATTTTAAAGAGTTTTGTACACATATGTGTCCACTATGCAAATAATTGAAATTTACTTTTAATTCAAAGAAAATGTCAAAAAACAAGGAAAACCTAAATGATTTTATTTCGCACAACTTTTCATAAAAATTTTTCTTTTCATTCAAAAAATTACTTTTTTCGTTTAAGTTATTCTTATCATTTATATAATTTGTACTATATGTATTAATTATATAATCATCATAATGAATATCTTCATTCTTCATATAAAAAAGAAAATCTATTTTATTATGTTCTAAATTATAATTTAATCTTTTTTCACTTAGTTCTTTTATATTTTCTTCTTTCTCTTCTACTTTATTATTTTTTAGTTCAATTTTTTTTTTAAGATAATTATATGCGTGTTGATTTATCAATTTACAATGTATATGATTAATATACCTCAAAATAGATGTAACTAAATGATAGTTTGCATATAAATAATTTATTAATGCAATACGTTGATATATAGAGAAAATTAAATAAGTATTAAACCTAGTAAAAAATGCTAATGCTATAATTTGTTCATACTTCTTTATAAGAAAATATCTGCCTTTGTTATTAAATTTTTTATTTAATTCAGAAATATATACATGATAATAATCATTAAATAAGAAATTGTTTTCTATAACATTTTTTAGCTCCAATGATAAATTATTGATTCTTTTTGTTTCCTCATTCAGTTTAATAAAATTACATAAGCTTATATAATAAGTATTTTCATTAATATGATCATATTTCTTACTTATTTTCTTTAAATCTGAAGAATATTTTTTATTAAATATATTTTTCCTCTTTTCTTTTTTATCATTTAATAAATAATATTTCTGTTTATTATATCTTTCATTTTTTATTTTACTTAGAGTTTTTTTTTTTTTAAAAAGCATTATACCACTACCATTTACAGGAGAATAAAGTAATTTTTTTTTTTTTTTTTGAAGACAGAAATCGTTCGATGAAAATTTTCTTTTTGTGTATATCAATGATTTTTGAAGTTTATTTAACCTATTATCATATTTCTTATAACAGGTATGTTTATTGAATATACCACTGTTTTCTAACCTAAAATTTTCTATATGTTCAAATTTATTATTATGATAATTCTTTTTAAAATTTATATAAATAAAGGAGATATGAAAATTAATATAAGGTAATATTATAACTGATAATATTTCAGTTATTAAAAATAAGAAATAAATATGTTCATATTTTTCTATATTAATTTTAACATTAGAACTAATAAAATTCTTTCTATATGCTTCTCTTAATAAATTTATACTTTTAAAATTATAATTTTTTTTATTGTTTATTAATATAGAATCTATATGTATTTTTTTATGTTCTTTTAAGCTTTTGTAGTCCTCATTTTTTTTAGATAATTTTTTTTCTCTTTTTGTCTTATGAATATTTTTTTTCATTTTGACGTCAATAGTTCTATTTTTAAACAATGAATTATATATCTTATTATCCTTTTTTTTATTTTTATTTAAATATTTTTCTTTTATATATTTTTTGTAATATGATATTTCATCGCCTATATCTTTACTTGACTTACACAGAAAATTATAGAAATTATATCTTAATTTTTGTTTTCGTTTTAAAACATTAACAAAATTAAAATATTCATTTATATCTTTTTTATGTGTATTTACATATAAGTATTCATCAAAAATATGCAAATATAAAAAATTATAAATTAATATTTTCAATTCATTATTCTGAAAATTAAAAACTTTTTTCAAATTATATGATTTCAAATTTATAATATCATCCTCACTTATATTTCTATTTATACCGAATATATTTTTATTAATTCTTTTTTTAAAAATTGTGTCAATAAAATTATCATTCTTTTCTTTGTTATAACACTTTTTTTCATTATCATATATAGTATGGTTATCATATGATATAGGATTTATATTTATTCCCCTGTTTTCATTTAAGTCATTAGAAAAGGTATAACTTTTTATGTTAATATCATTATTATGAGTTTTTAAAATTTCTTTTGATCTATTTAACACAATATCAGAATTGTATCTTTTATTATTGAACTTGTCGCAGTAATTAATATAACTTAAGCTCCTATTATTTTTATTATTAATATAAATTTTATCAATGTTTTCAGAATTAGTATTAAAACTATTAACGAAGTCTTTTTTAAATATAACTTTTTCGAATTCATCATTTACATTTCCTCTTTGATTATTATTTAAAATATTATAATTATTATCTATATAATTACTTGAGACGTTTTTGTCTATTCTATCTTCTTTAATTAGGAAATTAGAACTCTTAAAAGTATCATAAGAAAAATTACTCACATAGTCTTTTAAGTTATTATTAATTTTATTCTCTATATTTGCATAATTATCCCTATTATTTTTTAATTCCATAGTATTATTTAAACTTTTCTTTAAATTATAATTGCTTTTATTCTTATTAAGTTTATAAAATTTGTTGTATTCTTCATTATTTATATTATATTTATTATTCGAATTATTAACATAAAGTTCGTCTTCATTTTTACTTCTTTTGTCATGTAATATTAAAGAATTCTTTTTATAAAGATTTAAATATATTTTAAAAAAAACATATTTTAAATCATAATCATTCAACAAACTATTTTCATTAATATGAAATGAACTTATATTATTATCCAAAAAAATTATTCTTTTCATTACATACATATTTTTTTCATATGTTAAAATATTCGAATCATAATTTTTTATAATTTTGTCTAAATATAAATAATATATTATATTTTTTAAATTATAATTATTCTGATAAAACATATACTTAGTTTCTATATAATTTATTAGATTCAAGTAAATTAACATATGTTTTTTTAATCCATTATAAATATATTTATAATTTAAAAAAATTGAATTTTTTATAACACTCATTGAAATTATATCACTAATATTATTAAAATGAATTCTCAGTGATTTATTTAAAAAGAAATAATTACAATATTTGGAATAAGAATGTTCATCCCAATAATTTATAAAATAAAAATTATTATTTTTTCTTAAAAGTTTCATAAGACTATTATATGCAAGAAGAATTTTTTTATTATTTATAAAAAAGTTACTATATTTATTATTATCATTTTTACTGTATTGTCTACTAATGTTATATAATATTGAAGAAGAAAAATAAAGATTCTTATCATTTAATTCCTCTTTGTTATTTAAGATGTACTTTTCATTTAAAATTTTTCTTTTATTTTTTAAAGTATCTTCTTTTTTTAATTCAGTATTTTTATTTAAATAATCTATATTTTCTTCTATATTAAATGAATTTAGTTTATTAATCTCATGAATTATATCAAATGCTTTCCATTTCTTTTGATAATTCTCAAAAATATAATAAAAATACAAATAAATATTTTTATATATATATATGGAAATATTTATGAAATTTAATTTACTAAATATTAAAGCCATTATTAATAACCCTTCAATGATGTTTATCTGTTTAAAATAAGAAAAATAAATTAAAACATCAAAAAAATAATTATAGAAATAGTATTTCTTATCCTTAATTTTTATCAAATTTTTTAAAATTCTTTCTTTTTTAGACATATTTTTTTTTTCAATATATTCACTATTCACTATATTTCTTAATTTTTTTATATTACATATTTTATCATTTAAAGGAATACTTTTTATAACTTCTGTTAACTTTTCTAAAGATTTTTGTTTATATTTTATTTTTAAAAATAACAAATACTCATCTAATGTTAAATCCTGTTTTTCTTTCTTTCTTTTTTTTTGTTTTTTTAACTTTTCATTAAAAAGAAGTTTATTTTTACTTCTTAAAGAACTATGTTCTTTTAAAATAATGCCACTATTTATTTCATTTGAATAAATGGAATTATTATTTCCTACTTTTCTTAAATCTTTTATATCTTCTTTATAAATACTATGGTATAACTTAGAAGATTTAGTTTTATAATTTTTTAAATAATTAAACTCATCTATATTGCTATTATTATAATATTCATTATCAACTTTATTCATTTTTTTAACATTATCATTATTTGAAATTTCTTTTTTCTGAATTATATCATTGTTTTTATATGCATTTTCATTTGAGAAATCATTTTTATTAGCAATGTTCATAATATTAAATTTATTATTATATGTGTTTCTAATAACAAATGCTTTACTTTTTTGGTGTTTTTTACTTTTTTCTATTTCTCTTTTTAATAAAAAAGATGAAGCCTTTTTTTCATATAAAATGTCATAATAATTGTATATTTTGCTTTTCAATTCCGATGGGAATAAACTAGTTATTCTTATTTTTTTTTTTTCATTATCGTAACAATGTTTATTAATTTTTTTTAATTTTCTTTTTAAATAAATATATTCAAAAAATTTAACTTTAGCATTATGGAAATCTTTTAAATTAATATACGCAATGACAATAGATATGTACAAGCAATATAAAACAGAATTAATGTCAATATACTTAATATTTTTTTTATTTATTTCGTACTTTAATTTTTTGTTATTACTAAATAAATATATATCGAAGTAACTAAATGTAGGTAATGTTAACGTACTGTTCGTAATAATTTTGTCTAATTTTTCCAAATCATTTTTTTTTATATTGTAATAAAAATTAATAATTTCAAATTTTTTATCTCCATTGGAATAATTCTGTTTTGAATATTCTTTTTCTTCTAATAATATATTAGTGCTTCCATTTTTCGTAATTTTTCTATTTAGCATTAATAAATTCTCTTTTATGAAATTATCTCCATATATTAATCTTTTGCCTTTTTTATTTAAATTTATAATTCTTACTATTTTAGAATATCGAAAATTATTACTAAAAATTTTATTTTTATTTAAAAAACTATTTGTATATATAATAAAAACACTTTTAAATGAATCAAAGTTATCTATGACTTCTTTATATTTATGATAATTTAATAATCTATTGTTATGACGAATACAATTCCTTAAAACAGTTCTTAGTTTATGTCTATCATACTTTTCAATGTTCCCATTTAATAAATTTATATCTAATACCTTATCATTTTCTTTTAGTTCTCCCCTTTTTATTTTACTTATCATTTTTGATTTTTGCATTTACAAATATACTTTTATCACATTCATTTAATTTTTTTTTTTTTTTCTTTTTTTTTTTTTTGCATTCTTGCACACAAATATATTTGTAAATATATTATATTTTTTACTTTTTGAATTTTCTCATCTTATTCTTTTATTCTTTTATTCTTTTATCTTTTTATTCCTTTTTTTTTTTTAAAAAAAACATATTTTTATTAATTTCAAAACTCTTTTAGGCATTAGCTACCTTAATAGATACAAAATATTTTTTTTTTTTTTTTTTTTTTTTTTACGTATGCTAATGTATTAAAAATATAAAAAATAACTATTATTTCTAACTTCTGAGTTTTTCTCTTTTTTATTTAATTTTCAATGTTTTTTCTTTATGATTTTTTTCTAATAAATTTTTAGTATTTTACTTTATTATTTAATTTCAATTTAAAATTATATCTTATACATAAAGCTATCATTTTTATATAATTATAGTATGTATTTTCAAGAATTTCATAAAATATATTAAGATGTATTTAGACTAATATATAATATTATATAGTTCATTTTTAGAATATTTGTAAAAAACTTTTAAATATTAAAAAAGAAAGTAAACCATATAAAAAAATCTATTCTTTTTTCTAACATTTTTATCCCTTTTTTTTTTTTAATTATACAAGTGTAGGAAATATATTAAAACTATTATTTTTTTTGAGATAATGAAAAATTACATTCTTTTGTAATATGTTCTCTTTTTTTTTTTTAATTTACTTCTATTATGTTAAAAAAAAAAAAACTAAAAATACTATATTAAAGCATAAATTTTGTCTAATTTTAATTAATTTTTTAGAATATTATTTTTGTTATTTAATTAGTATATAAAAAGATTAAATATATAAAAACTTATATTTATTATCTTATATGAAAAATAAATAAAGCATATAATTAATTGTATCTCTTAATATATTATTGAAGTTCTATAATTAAAATATAAATATATGTCAAATTATTATTATTTTACTTTGAATTTTAGTTAGTTTTTTATATTTTTTCTATTACTAAGAGGTTTAGGAATATATAAGAAAGCAGTTTATTTATAATTAAATTTTAAAATGAAAAAATTCTTTAAAATAATAAAAAATAAATGTGGTAATTTTAAATTTTAGTAATAAATAACTCTTTATTTAAACTTTATTCATGACTAAGAATTAATACAACATATTCAAAAACATATTCTTGTGTATCTGAATAAACAATGAACAAAAAAAAAAAAGATAATATTAAAAAATCTATAAACTTAAAAGCGTTAGAGGATAAATTAAATATATTAAATTTTATGAAAATTGATTTTGATAAAATTCTAGAAAGAGAAAATGAAAAATACACTAAAATTTCTAATAAGCACAATTCTAAAGTAGAAAACACATTAAATGAAAAAGAAAGAATAAATATAATTTTAGAAGAATTAATAATATCATGTGATGAAAAAAGAAGTAATTTAGATAATTATATAAAAGTTGCAAATGAAATAATTAATAAAAATAATGAACTAATTGAAAAAGAAAAGTCAGAAATAGAAAACATTTTTTCAAAAAAAAATAAAGAAATTCATGTTATTCAACAAAAAATTAATTTCGTTAAAAGTTCTTATGACGACTTAAATTCCGCAATAAAAAATATTTTTAATGATTTGAATTCATTTTTGACCAATAAAATTAATGTAAAATTAAATATTGATAAATTAACTGAAAGTAGTGAACCACAAAAAGTAGATATAAATAAAGAAATAAGAGTTCAAAAAGAAGAAAAAATAAAGAGGGTAAATAAAGGAGAAGAGAAAAATTATGATGAATATAAAGTAAAATTATATGAATCTATAAGTGAATACAATATAATATTAAACAATATTCAATCGTTCATAAAAAAAAATAAGTTAAATGAACTATATGAACCTCCATGTGAAAAAAGAAATGAAATTATGTCAAGTGAAGAATATTCTAAGGATGTTGCATCTGAGATAATGAATAATAATCATTATAATTCTAGTAAAATATGTGATAATAATATGAGTTATAAAAATAAATGTGTTAAAAATATAGGGGAAAATGGAGAAACAAAGAGTTATAGTGAGAGAAATGAAAGTAAAAAAGTTGAAGAAAAGGTAGATAAAAAGAGTGAAGAAAAAGAAAGTGAAGATGAAGATAGACAAGAAAAAAATGAAGAAGGTGGAGAGAAAAAAAGTGATGAAGAGAGAGAAAAAGAAGAGAATGGAAATAAAGATATATTAGAAGAAAATGAAGAAAGTGAAGAAAAAAAAAGTGAGGATGAAGAGAGTGAAGATGAAAAAAGTGGAAATAAAGAGAGTGAGGACGAAGAGAGTGAAGATGGAGTATGTGAAGATAAAAAAAGTGAGAATAAAGAAAGTGAAGAAGAGAGTGAAGATGAAGAAAGTGAAGATGAAGAAAGTGAAGATGAAGAGAGTGAGGATGAAAAAAGTGAGGATAAAGAAAGTGAAGAAGAAGAGAGTGAAGATGAAGAGAGTGAAGATGAAGAGAGTGAAGATGAAAAGAGTGAAGGTGAAGAGAGTGAAGATAATAAAAGTAAAAATGATGTAAATGAAAATGGAAAAAAAGAAAGAAAAATGTCTGTACATGATAAAACTAAATTTGATTTTATTAAAAGTGACGAGAACGAAAGAGAAGTAATTGAAAAGAAAAAAAAGAGTTATAATTATGAGGATCTTGAAATGGGAGAAAAAGGAAATAGAAAAACTAATGAAGTATCAATTTTAAATGAAAAAGAAAGTGATATATATAATTTCTCTTTAGAAGTAAATAAAAAAATATCAAATGGTAATATGAATGTTCTCACTGGTAAAATAAAGAATATAAATTATGATTATATATCTTATTTTGAACAGAAATTAAAAAATTAATAATAAAATTTATTTAATAAAGTTTAAAATTAAAATTATTATTCCTTCATATTATATTGCATTGTTTCTCTATTTATTTTTCAAAATGTTTATTGAAAAAAATAATATATAAATAAAAATACACATACACATTTGTCAAAATATTCTATTAAAAAAAAAAAAAATTAAAGATAATTTTGTTTTCAAATAAGAATAATATTAATTTTTTTATTTGGCACTGATTTCACATGAAATATTTAACGAAGTCATTTTTTTGAATTCTAGAAAAATTAAAAATATTTAAAATTTTTTTATAAAAAGTGTATTTAAAAAAAAAAAAAAACATTATATAAACAAATAATTTTTTTTTTTTTGCAAATATTTCAAAGATATTTTTAAAATTTCATTTCTTTTTTTTTAATTTGGCAAAATCTGAAAAGTCTAATATATCGGTGGATTCACTTTTTTTTGCAGTATGTTGCTTCTTATGGGAACTTCTTGAATTTTTATATTTGGAACTTCTTTCTTCATTCATTTTTCTTTTTTTCCTTTTACTTTTATTTTCCTTGTTATCATAAAAAATATCATCACCTAAATCTTTATCTATATCAAAATTTTTAGTTATAAATTTATCTAAAAATTCATCCTCTTCTTGCTCCTCATCGATAGATGATGATGCTCCATCATCACTTGGTTTTATTTTTTTAATTTGATATTTATCTTTAAATTTCTTAAAACTATTATTATTATAATAATATAAAATATCATAAAAGTATTTCTGATATGCATTATTCATTAATTTGGATTTTCGTATATTCATCTCATTTACTCCATCACTCTTTTCATTAATACAAGAATCATGTAAAAAATTATTAAAAATGTTTAAAACATTCACCTGATCTTTGGCATTTTTATATTCTATTGTTAATTTTTCCAAAATATTAATAACTGTATTCGTTTCATATGAATAATTATAATAATAATTAAGTGTTTCCTTTTTATTTGTAAAATCCAAAGAATCATCATTTTTTAAATCCTTAATTATATGGTCCATTCCATCTTTTCTCTTATTGTTATTCTTCTTTATATTAATAATTATATCATCATCATTTTTTTTTTCATCCTGATTATTATTATTATCATTAATATTAATAATATCATTATTGTTATTTTCATTTGTCAACTCTTGAGCATTATCTTCCTTTAGAGTTATATCATTTTTATTTTTTTGAACAGAAAATATTTTATCATTAATATATTTATTATTGAGACTGTTTTTAATTATATTAAATTTTTTTCTTTGAAACGGATTATAATTAAAAATTGTTATATTTCTAAATTCAAGCAAAATATTTTTAAAATTGTCATTTAACAAGGATGATAGATTATAAAACTCATAAAGATGTGTTAATACAGAATTTGAATCTATAGGATTATTTACTGATTTGTTATATGAAAAAGTTTGATCATTAATTATTTTATCTTCCTCTTTATGATATTTATTAAACTTTGATATATAAGAATTTTTTACATAATCCAAATTTTGCCAATACAATTTATTTTCATCATTATATAAAAATTTTATTAAAACACTTTTTTTTAATACTAAATATCGTAACATCATTAAAGAAAATAATTGAGCATATGATTCTTTTGAATGAATACTATGTTGAAAAATTCTCTTTATAAAACTAACATTTCTCATAAAATTATTATCAGTTAAAATTAATACTGTCAATAATCCAAAGAAATTGTATGTATATTCACTTTCATAATAATTTAAATTTTTTAATATGCTATAAAAATAACAATATGTATTATCATCTATTTGATTAGAAGAATACAATAAAAGAAACATAATAATTAGAAAATTTATTTTAATTTTATAAGAATCAACACTATTTATAACTTTTAGAAAGGAAAGGAAATTCAAACTATGCAAATATTTATTTTCTGTTGATTTATTTATGTAGCCATTATTCTGATTTTTCAATAATAAGCATTTATTATATATTATAAAATATATATTTTTAACTAGAATACTAGATAATAATTTAAGAACTTTTTTACTCAAGTAAGCATACATACAATTCTTATGGAAAACATTTTTTTCCATTTTTTTTTTTTTTTCTTTCTTTTTTTTTTTTAAATCTGTAACATTTTTTAAATTATTCTCCTTCTTTTCGTTAATATCCCCATTTGTTGTGTCATTATTACATTCATTAGTCACATTTTCATCATTTTTAAGATCAATCATTTCTTTTGTTTTATATATGTTCATCTCATTATCTCCTATATATATTTCTTCATTTTTAATAATATCCGTTTTTTCATTATTAACTGAGCCTTCTTCATTTCCGTTTATAGATGCATTATTAACAATACATAAAGAACTTTTTGATTCATATATACAATTACTACTGTTATAATTGCTTTCATTCTTAATGCACATATCAATATTACCATTACAATTATTATCTTCATTTATTTCCTTTGTATTATCCTTTTCAATATTTTTTCCATTATCAATATTTAGTCTAATACCATTTTTTAAAGTATCTGATTCGTCATTGTATTTTATGTAACTCATTTTTTCTATATTCCATTCATTTAAAAATACATTTTTATTATCATATAATTCATAAACATTTCTTGAAAAAATTTCAAAAAGGTAAGTTGAAAAATAAATAATATTTTCAGTTACATCGTTAAAGGAATTACATTTAATTCTATATAAAATATATAAACATCTGTTAATACTTAAGATATCATTTTTTAATTTATCACATATATTTTTTTGTCTTTCTGTACTTTTTAATGACAAAACAATGTTATCAACACAAAATCTCAAATTTGATAAAATTTTTTCAAATAAGAAAAAAGTAATATATCTTCTTAAATTATCTATTGTTATAATGTGTTTTAAAAAATTTAATAATAAAGGATTTCCTTTTTTAAGTGTCAAATATCCTTCCAATATTAAATTTAAATTTGCATATTTATTTTCTTTTTTCTTTAAGCAAAATTCATTTATATTTTTTGCAGAGATGTAAAACATGCTTGGTATCAAGCTGTACATACCATTTTTTAAAATAAAAATATATTGCAAAAATAATTTCTTGGTAAAATTTTCAAATGTATAAAGATAAATTAAAGCATTAAAAAAGAAATAGAAAGAAGAAAAATTATATTCTTTAAAATTAAATCTATTAAATAATATATTTAAAATATAATTCATAATGTCTTTATTGTTTTCATGAATATTTTGTAGATTGTCATTCGGTAAAACAAATAAGAATATATGCTTTAGGCATTCTAAAATAGTTTTTTTAATAAACACATCTTCCTTTTTTTGATAGAAATCAATTAATGTTTTTGCATAAACAATATAAACTAACGGATTTTTTTTAATTAATACAACAATATTATTAGCTCTATCACTAAAAATATTATTCTTATTGTGAATTATTTCTAAATGTATTTTCTCTTCATCTTCCGAAAACTTTTCTATAAAAATTTTATAATTAGAATATATTATATTTAAGCCAATATCATAAAGTAAATTATATATATCATTTATGTTTATCTTCTTTTTTAATAATAATTTTAAATTTATGTTATTGATTGATTTATCTTTTTCATCACTTATATTATACACCCGTTTTAAATATATTGGTATATTATTGTAATCTAAATTTTTTTCTACAAAGTTTTTTTCTTCATTATTTCCATCTCTTACCTCATGTAGCATTCTACTTTTTAATAGTAATTTTATTTTATTCTTCCATTGTTTGAAATTTAATACATTTTCATTTTTTTCCTCATCAAACTCAAAAAGTGTATCTTCCTTTCCAATAAAAAATAATTTTTGCTGAAAGACATTTTTATTACCCTTATCTTCATCATGCTTTATTAAATTTTCTTTTTCTGTTTTTGTTTCATTAATTTTTTTTTTTTGTAATTTTTTAATATAGAAATTTATATTATCATATTGTAACTTATCTTTTTTTTTTTTTAAAACATATTTTAAAACTATATGCTCTATGTTTTTTTTTAATAAAATCCACAAACTGTTTATATCATATAAGGTTTTTAAATTAATTATAAAATTTTCATCTATTTTTTTTAAATTTATTTTACTTTCAATTATATTATCTAGCATATGCTCAATATCATATGCATTTTTTTTACTATTATCTTTTGTATTATTGTTAAATTTCTTACTGCTTTCCTCCTTTACATTTATGTTATTATTTTTATTTTTCCATTTGTTTATTATAGGAAACTTCTTCTTTAATTTTGCCTTCTTAGATTTAAAACTCTTATTCTTTTTATTGAAATCATATTTTCTTATGTCATTTTTGTTACCTCTTTTTTTTTTTTGGTTGCCATTGAAATTTTTATTCATAGTATTCCAATTAATAATAAAAATATAATATTATAAAATTTTTTTTTTATATATATATTTAAAAAATGAAGAAAATTTTTTTTTTGTTTTTTTGTTCTTGAATTTTTAAAAAAGCTTTAATAGATTAAAATAAATATATTTAAGGTTTTGAGTATATGCTCTTTTAAAAGTGATGTTTTTTTTTTAAATGAAAAAGTTTATTGAAGAACGTCATTTTATTTTTTTTTTCATATCAACAAATTTTATAATTTAAAAAATTTTTTTTTTTATAACAAAGCTATAATAAAAAATATTTTTATAGGTAAGTTGCTAATAAAAAAAGAAAAAATAATAAGATTTTAAGATAAATATAAGTTTTTAATTAATATAGTAATAAAAATGTTTATAAAAATATATACTATTTAATTCATTAAAAATACATAGAATTCTATATATTTTGTTATTCATATGTTTCTTTATATTATTCTATTTTTTTATTTCTTTATTCATTGTTGCTCTTTGAAAAAAAAAAAATTTTGGGTTCAGTTACATTTTTTTTTTTTTTTTTAGTAGTCTCAAAAAAGTGTTATAAAAAAAAAACTAAAAGTTGAAAATTAATGAAATTATGTAAAAAGCATGTAATTATTCTTTTTTTATAAAGAAATATTTTTACGTTTTTAAATTATATAGAATTACAAAATGAAATAAAATAATATATTTAACAAAAAAAAACAATTAATATATTTGTGACTATTTTCACTATATTTTAATTAATTTTAGCTTTTTTGTTGAAATTCCAAATAATTCTATTTAAAACAAAATTTTTGATTATTTATATTGAAACTTCTATACAAAAAAATAAAATAAAATAAGATATAATAAAATAAAAAATAAAAATCACCTAATATATTACCTGAGTAACAAACTTTGTATAAACTACATTTTTTTTTTTGTTTGTTTTTTCTTATGATCATTATTTTTATATTTCATTACATAAAAATAACTTTTAATAATTTATATTTTATTTTAAACTGTATTATTATTATTGTATTTTTCATTTTATGTTTTAAAAATATTGCTAATACAAAGCTTAGTTTAACCAAATTTGATAAGAAAAAAAAAAAAAAAATTAAGAACAAAATAAAATAATAAAACATTCAATAATATTTAAACTGGGTTTAAAAATATATATTAAAATAACTAAATATAATAAATTAAATTTTATTTTATATAGTTGCTTTATCCTTTGTTTTTATTAAAATAAAATGTAAGAATATATTATAAAGACACACAAAAAAAAAAAAATAAAATGAAAAAAAAGAAAAAAAATATATTAAATTTTAAATTATGAAGATTTGGATTCTTTACTTAATTTTAAAATAGATTCATGAACAATATAAAGAGATTTTTCGCAAATCTTTTTTATTTGAATATTTATATCTTGCATTCTTTTCGCTGTTTGAATAATGAAATCCCTAAAAAAAAAAATAATAATAATAATAAAAATTAAAATATTTATAAAGAATAAATAAAATATAATTTTAAATATGAATAAGATTATTTACTTAGGAGAATCAAAATATTTAATAGCATTTTTGGTTGTTAAATATAAATCTTTTGAAAAATTAAAAATATTTCTTTTTGCATCATAATAAAATTGGGCATCTTTTAAATGATTCAATTTTTCTAAATGGATATTTCTTAAATAATTTTGCAAAGAGTTGTTTACAATTTTCATGTTTTTATAAGGATAATAAATAGGCTTAAAAATTATTTGATTTTTATCATGTGGAAAATCAAAATATAAATTTTCTAAATTTTTATTAACAGTTGTATTATCATCATGCGGCTGATTTATATTGTATACATTTTGTTCAATTAATAATCCAAAACATTTTTTAACTGCCCTTTCTTTTGAATATATATGTGTTCCTATGCATATACTTGATTTTAAATTTTTTTCATATGTTGATAGGTACAAGTCATTATATAATGTTTTTTTTTTCTTACCTTTAAAAAAATAATTTTTAAGAATATGATAATATTTTAAAAAATTATTTTGATGATTATTATATAAATCAGTATTTTTAATATCTTTTTGTCTTATAACTTCTTTTTTTGAAACTACTTTTTTTTTGTTTAATATTTTATTAATGGAATCCTTTGAATAAATTTTATCAAATGGTATCATTTTATAAAAATAAAATGAGTTATCATCCTTTGAGCCTATACAATTAATATTAATATTTTTATTTATATATAAAAAAGAAACACCTCTACACACTCCTATAGATTCAAAAATAAGATTGTTATTAATATTTTTTTTTACAAAGTCGTCGTTATATGAGTCAAGGAATTCTATAACAAACTTTTTTTCTGTATTTTTTGTTTTTCTTTTTTTTCTCCCAAAAAAATTGATAGGAAAATCATGATAATTGAAAATATCTAATAAATTCATTTTTCTATTATCTTCATATTCTTTATCCTTTTCAATATTTTTATAAAAATCGTCATTATAATTATCATTTTTAGTGTTTTTTCTTCGAATAGGTATTTCAAATTCTTCATAATTTAAATTATTATTTTCTTCTACATAATTTTTTTTTTTATGAAAATGATTCTCAATTTCTTCATTTTTTTCCATATCACTTTTATCATTTAATTCTTTTTGAAAATTACTAAGAATTGAGAATTCCTTTTTATCATATTGTTTTGAAATTTCTTTATTTACTTTTTCTTTTTGTCCTTCATATCTTTTCCTAGAATTATTTATAGGAATTTCTGTTTCTTCATTATCAAAATAAATATCAATACTTCTTATTTTTTCATCACCATTACTCTTTTTTTTTCTATTCTCATTCATTTTATTGTATAATATACTAAAAAAATATGGGATTTAATTCATATGGATAGCCAAAAAAATAAATATCAAATTTAATTACATATTTTTTATTCCTTTGTCATTTATTTTTATCTTATCAAATAAAGTTTTTTTCTTTTTTTTTTTAAATTTCTTATTTAAAAAAGAGATTTATCAATTTTTTCCTATTATTAGTTTTTTTTAAGATTAATATATTTTTTTATTTTTTTTTTTTGTTAATTTTTTTTATAGAAATTTTTGTTTTCATATTTTAAGTTCAATATATGTTACATTAAAATGTTAAATTATCTTTTTATATTTTTTTTTTTTATTTATTTTCTATAAAAAACGTTTTTTTATTATATATATATATATATTTTTTTTGTATATATATGTATAATACGTTAACTATATAATGTTATTTAAAATATTTTAATTTAATCTAATGCATAAATTGCACAGACAAAAATAAAAAAAAAGTAGAAATAATCAGAATAATATATAAAATTAAAAATAAATCTATTATAATGTTTTAATATTCTTTTGATGTAAATTTTATTTTTTTTTTTTTGTAATTTTTGAATATATATTTATATATATATATATATTTCTTCAACTTATATTTAATGCAGATATAAAATTTTATGTAAAATATAAAACAATTTTTTTATTAATGCTATTTATTTATTAAATATTAGAAAAGGCTATATGTGTAATATAAATTATATTAATTGTAAAATAAACAAGACGAACATTTTATAAAAATGTAAAATATATAAATGCATATTATATATATTTTAGAGTTTTCCGAATATAGTTACATTAATTATTAAAACCTTTTTATTTTATTTTATTTTTATTTATTTTTTTTTTCTTACATGGAATCATTTAAATATATACTTCTGTATTTATATTAACTTTTAGTAAACTTATTTAGTAGTTAAATTGTTTATTTTGTTTGCAATCCACAAACATATTTTTGACTATTTTTTTTTTTTTAATTTTTGAAACTATTTTGTCTAAGAGAAATTACTATTTATTATAATTTATTTTCTTATTTTTTTTAATATTATTCTGTTATATTTTGCTTCATTTTGTTTTATTTTTAGTTGAGATGGACTCAGAAGAAACGATAAATTTGGCTGTGAAATATGCAAAGGATGCAGTTATAGAAGATGAAAAAAAAAATTTTAAAGAAGCATTAAATTTATATATACAAAGTTTACAATACTTTCATTTTTTTTGTAAATACGAAAAAAATGCAAATATAAGAGAATTAATATTAAAAAAAATGGAAATATACATGGTTAGAGCTGAAAGTTTAAAAAAAATAATTAATAACAAAGAAGTGATAGAAACAAAAGAAAAGGTAGGAAATTCTGAAGAAGCAAAAGAAAATATGAAAAAACAAGTAAAAGAATTTATAATGGATAAAAATGGAAATGTAAAGTGGTCAGATGTATGTGGTTTAGAAACAGCTAAAGAGGTTCTTAAAGAAGCAATTATATTTCCATTAAAATTTCCAAAATTATTTAGTTCTTCTTCATTACCTTATAAAGGTATTTTATTGTATGGACCTCCAGGAACAGGAAAAACTTTCTTAGCATTAGCTTGTGCAAATGAATGCAATATGAACTTTTTTAATGTATCATCATCAGACTTAGTAAGTAAATATCAAGGAGAAAGTGAAAAATATATAAAATGCTTATTTGATACAGCAAAAGAGAATGCTCCAGCAATTATTTTTATTGATGAAATTGATTCACTATGTGGATCAAGAACAGATGGAGAAAATGAGTCAACAAGAAGAATAAAAACAGAATTCTTAATAAATATGAGTGGATTAAAAAATTATGAAAATAATATTATTGTAATAGGTGCTACTAATACACCTTGGTCTTTAGACAGTGGTTTTAGAAGGAGGTTCGAAAAAAGAATTTATATTCCTCTACCAAATTTACACGCAAGAATGAAAATATTTGAAAAATATATAAAAAATAATGAAAGTAATATTCCAAATGATGATATAAAATACTTTGCTACTCTGACTGAAAATTATACAGGTGCTGACATTGATATTATATGTAGAGATGCTGTATATATGCCTATAAAAAAGTGCCTTCTTTCCAAATTTTTTAAACAAGTTAATAAAAATAATAAAATATATTATACACCATGCTCTCCTGGTGATACTGATAAAACAAAAATAGAAAAAAATGTAATGAGTTTAAATGAAAATGAATTATTATTACCTGCATTAACTGCTCAAGATTTTAAAATAGCTATATCTAATTCAAAACCATCTTTATCATTAGATGATTTAAAAAGATATGATGAATGGACAAACCAATATGGAATGAGTGGTATATAAAAAGGAAACATAAAAAAAAAAGAATCTTTTTTTTTTTTTTTATTCTCTTTTTAAAATATTAAACAATTTTGAAAAAAATTGATGATACATTTGATTCTTTTACAATGAATAAATTAAAAAAAAAAAGTATTTTTTTTTTTTTTTATTTAACAACTTTTTTCATAACAACTATGCTTCTTTTTTTTTTTTATAAAATAAAATATAATTAATATAGGTTATTTTACTTTTTTAAAAAGAGAATATAATCCTAAAATTAATAATCCTGAGGATCAAATAACATAAAACGTTTTTTCTTTTAATTTTTTATATTTTTTCTTTTAAAAAAAAATCATATATATATATAATTTTTTTCAGTAAACTTTTTAGTACTATTTCTGAATTTAAAAAAAACAAAATATTAAAAAAATAAAATATCTTAATTTATAGAAATATCATAAAAGAATAATATAATTAATAAAAGTATAATATTCTAAAAGAATTAGCAGGCTCTAATATTTAATAATAATTATTAAAAAAAAAAGAAAAAGGCAATTGATTAAAATAAATTTATTAAAAAATTTTAAATATTTAAAAGTATACATATATATATTTATATAGAGAATGACATAAAAAGTGTTTTTAAAAAAAAAGCAAAAAAACAAAAAATTCTTTTATTAAAATAGAAAAACTTTAAAAATATTTTTTGTCTATTTCCAAAAATATAAAAAATTAAAAAAAAGTTATATACTTTTTCTTATACAAGTTAATTTTTTTTTTAAAAAAATTAAATTATTCAAACAATGGCATGACATATAATGATCATACATATTGTTACTTTTATCATTAATTTTTTTTTTATAGATTATTTCTAATACTTCAACTGAAAAAGGAATTATATTTTTCTTTTTATAATGTAAAATTGAATAGTAACAGTATTCACAAAATTGTTTATTAAATTGTTCGTTTATTAAAATGAAATTGTGTTTTTTACTTTCTTCGTAGTCTATATTAGAACTTTTTACTTTTCCATTATCCATTTTCCTATAGGAGAAATGAGAATCATTCATATTTAAAACATAATTAAAAATATGATGTAAATATGGAAAAACATTTAATAAAATATTTAACAATACATAATTTTTGCAATATAAGATTAAAGCTAAAGCATGTATTGGTAATTTTAACAAAATGAAAATTCTTAACAAAAACCATATTATATCATTTCTATATAATGAGCATAATTCATTAACTGAGTGTGTTTTATTTCTTTGGGATTTATTACTATCTTTAATTTTTTTTTTTAGATCTATTATAGAATTGCAAACATAATCATATATTCTTTTTTTAATTTGATACTTTAAATATTTTTTTGGAACTGTATTACTATTTTTATTACAAATATTAAAAAAATAAAACAAATATTTTATTGTATTATATACAGGTATATATTTATACACAGAAGGTGCGAAATATGTTTCTAAGAATACATAACTTGTATGCTTATTATAAATATTAAATGAAAGAATATTTTCCCTGTATTTTTTCTTTTTATTTTCTAATTTTGTTTTATTTATATAGTTTTTTTTTTGTTTGTTATAATTTATTATATTGTCCTTTCTTTTATTAGTTTTTTTACAACATTTAATATCAAAATGATTTTTAAAAGATTTATATATATCAATAAGGAAAATATTTGTTTGTTCATTTTCGAAAAAGGTTTTATTAATCATTTCATTTTCTTTCTCCACTTTATCAAATATATGTTTTAATTTTTTCATATACTTTATGTATTCTATATAATTATCATCAATAAGAGTATTTTTAATAGAATCATCTTTATTCTTAAATAACAAATAATTTGTTGTTTCACTAATACTACCTTTACTGCTATAATTACTATTAATATAAGATTTTCCCTTAGAAAATATCTTTTTGATATCATAATTTCTACTGTAGTCATTACCATAATCACTGTCATATTTACTAATCTTATTACAATTATCATCAATTACATTATTAAAATAAATATTATTTCTTGTATTTTCAAGTTGGTCATATGTTTTATCATTGAATTTAATCACATTATTCATTTCATAAGGTTCTTTTAAATTACTTTTATTATTCATGGAATTATTGTTACCTGAATAATGGTTACATTTTTTATTTACATTAATGTGTTTTTCTTGAGTTAATTTTTCTTTATGATTAAAATTTAAAAAATAGAAATCTGAAAAATTAATAGAATACTGAGCTATATCAATAGGGCATATTCCCCAAAATATATTTTGAAATAAATTTGATTTAAAAAAATACGAATAAGAAAAAAAAGATAATATATCAATTTTAAGATAAGTTATAAAATAATATAATTCAAACCAAAGCATATTATATATATAGTGACACACAATATTTTGAATTAAAATAATAAATTTAATATAAATATTTTTTATTTCTTCATAATTAAAATTTTTTTCATCATCTAATTTCCCATCACCATTTTTATTTTTTGAAGAGTAATAATCAAATACATTGTTATTACATGTGTGCAAATTAAAAAATGTATCAATATTTTTATTAGAAATATTTATTATATCATAGTTATAAAAAAATTCATATATAATTTTATTCATCTTAAACTTTTTATAACGGAAGCTTCTAATGTTTAAGCTGAATCGATTCTTCTTTTCTAACTTATCTAATTCTCTACTATAAATATCATTATTGGCTGAATTACGGGTTTCTTCGGATTGATCATGACTTATTGAATGATTTCTAGTTCTTGTATTTGTTTTATGATTAATTGTTAATATATGACTTTTTAAAGAATTTTCAAAAAAAAATTGCAAATCATTTATATCAATAACTTCCCTTGATTCAATATTATTTAAATTGTATGCACATTGAAGAAGAGGTAAGAAATTATTTGAATTTTTACATGTTCTTTTTAAAGATTTTACATATGGTGGTTTTAATCCAAAATAATTCCAGTGAAAAAGACGATTGTTTTTCTTGTTTTTAAATAAAACATAAAATAAAATAGAAAGATAGTGAATTAAACTTTTAGAATATTTTATATTATATCTTAAGCTCATAGAAAGAAAGTATATACAATAAAATTTGCGAACATCATATATACCTATATAGTTTTGTACATTAATAATGTATAAAGAAGATATATTAAATCTCTCATTTTTTAAACATAGCTGCATAAAATCATGGGGATTAAATCTACCAATAGAATAAATTAATATAGCGCTAATATATGGATCCATCTTTCTTATTGTATTGATCACTACCTCTGATACATGAAATTTACAATATTTTTTTAGAATTTTTAATAGAGTATATAAATGGAATACATATTTTTTTTTTAAGATGCATATAATATATAATACAATATAATAAATATTATAATTTATTTTATATGCATAATCACTTTTTATTTCAAATGCACTTTTTTCTTCTTTATTTGTTGTAGCATTATCATCTTTTAACCTTAATAAATAGAAAATCATATGATATATATGTTCATTCTTTACATTTTTTTCTAAAATATTTATTTTGGGTTCGTCGTTAGAAAATGGATTTGAATTGCTTTCACTTGAATAGACAAATATTTCTTCCTTTAATTTTTTATTTATTTCTTCATTTTCTGAAAATAAAACTGTTTTGTTATTAAATCTATTTAATAAACTATAAAAAATGGAATTTTCTAATATTTCAATATTTTTTTTTTTATAATTTTTTTTCAGAAAAAAATTATATAAAACGATTATAGATATATTCAAAATACTTTCCATTCTATCTTTTGTTATAAATTTATCATAATAATGAGTATTACATAAGTTATTTAAATAATTATATATAAGTTTATATGTTATGATATATAAATCATTTAATTTAATGAGGGATTTATATAAAATTATATCTAATATATTTACTACAAATAAATTTTGTCTAATATATTTTAATATTATATTGACGATTAAATAACGCATTTCTTTTTTTTTCGAACGAGAATCAAAGGTATATTCATATTTATTTCCTCTATAAGCGTAAACATCACTATATAATTTTAAGAATTTAAATAAAATTATATCTATATAACTATTAAACTGAAAAATAATTTTATCATATACAGATGTACATGAATGATTTGTTTTATTCAAATTTACTTCTGATATGTCCTTAGAATATACATATTTTCTTATATTCTCTCTTTTTTTTTGAGATATTTCTTTTATATTTTCTTTCGGTATTTGATTGCAAATAATATTTAAAAATAATCCCATGTTATGAATAATATGATGTAAATAAAAATTATGTTCATTTGAAAATTTTTTTAATTTCATATATCTGTAAATAAATAAATCACAATTTTTATAATTACTTTTTTGAAAAAATATCTTATTTTTTAATTCCTTCATTAGAGAAAAATTGTTTGAACACTTACTAATACTTATAACATTAATATAATTATTACGACTAACATATAGGTAGCAAGTATCTTCTTTATTTTCTAATTCTTCTATAATATCATATAAACTATATTTAAATATTTTATTTATTTTATTTAGAAATTTTTTATGGTTACGTAGAAAATTATGAAGTAAAAAGGAAAAAAAATTCTCTAAAAAAGTACCTTGATGCTCATATATTTTATTTTTATCATCAATTTCTACACTTTCCTTTTTTTTTTTATTTTCTTCTTCATAGTCGTTACAAAAAAAAAATATTTCAAAAATTCTATTTAAATTATTTATATAAGTCAATGCTTCCTTTTTAGAGCGTATCCAATAGTCACATTCTTTGTTATTATTTTTCTTCAACTTAATTAAATTTTGGTAATTTAATGAATGTTTATTTAATTTATCTTTAAAAACATTTTCAAATTTTTTATACTTACTATTTTTTATATTATTATTAAATGGGTTTAAACAAAATAGATCAAAAGAAAATAATGATTCTGTTGAACTAATACTTGATTTATAATTAAAGCTTGATTCTATATTATCATTGTGATGGAAATTTTTTGTTGTACCTTTTAAACTTATTTTATTATTTTCAATAGGAAGTAATTCATTAACTGTTACATCGGAGTTACTCTTTTCTATAGATACTTCAATTTTTTCTTCTACATTTGTTTCATCGCTATCTTTTATATTCATTTTTTTTTCTTTTTTTAAATTTAATTTATTTTCTCTCAACTTACATATATTGTCTAATAATTCATGGTTAATTTGTTTATTTCTTTCATTTGAAGAAAAAGGAAAAAGAAGATTACGAAGGTTTGATTTTTTATTTGTTTTATTAATTTTATATATTATGTAGGTAGCATAATAATAAAACATATATATATAATATATAGGATTTGGCCATATATATTTTATAGGAGATGGTAGAGAATAATAAAAAATATTTTCATTATCTTTAACAACTTCTAAATAGTCTAACTTATTTTCAAAAATATGCGTAAATTGAAAATCATAACAATTATTATGATCCATATATATATGAAGAAAATATATAGAATTATCATAATTTATGAATACATAATTATATATATCAAATATGGAATAAAAACAAGATGGTTCTAAAAAATTGTTGTCTTTATTTAATGGCAATATAAAAATATTTTCTGTTTTAAAGCATTGTGATTTTTTTACGTGATTTTTTATTTCAGTTATTTTAAAACACAATAAATTATAAAATGCATCTAGAACTATTAAAAATCTTTCATTTAAATCATCATTTTTTTTTTTTTCTTCTAAGGATTTATCGTAATAAACATGGGTTAATATTGGTCTATATAATAATCTTATAGAGCAAACATAATTGGTAAATTTTAATGAATTATTCAAATTGTAAAAGTATATAACATAATAAAAATTATTTTTGTTTAGGATTTCTTCATAGTTCTTAGTCATTTCATTTATGCTCTTCTCATTTTTTTTTTTAATATTTTTCATATCACTTGAATAATTATAAGAATTATTTATTCTTTTAATAAATTCATTCTTTTTATATCTGCAAGTACTTTCATTATTTGAAGATGTGCTATTTTCACTTAAATCATACACATTATAATTATCATTTATATTACTATTCAAACAAGTGTCATCTAAATTTTCATTTTTTTTAATATCCAATTTATTATTTAAATCTGTACTTTTAATAATTTTTTTGTTCAAGATATTTAAATAATATAAAGAATTTGAACATTTAATTTTTTCATTGCCTATAATTTCATCAAAAGACTTTTCATCCTCATAATTTATTGATACTTTATCCTTCTTATGCTCCAAAAATGTTTTTAAAAATACATTACGATCCTTTTTTAAAAAAAAGTTATCATAAAATAAAGAAAAAGGTTTTGTATACAAATTACATTTATTAATATTAAAATATTCTTCAAAAAATTTAAAATACGTATCACTTTCATTATGATTAAAATTAAATAAATAATTTAGTATTCTTAATTCTTCTAAATCACATTCTTCCTCTTCAGATTGAACCTCTACATTATTTTCATCATTTTCATCTTCAACTTCACCTTCAACTTCAACTTCAACTTCATCTTCATATTCACAATATTCTTCATTTTTATTTTCAATATTTTCTTCGTATTCTATGTTTACATCTGTGTGATAATTTATATTATACACTTTAAAATTTACGTTTTCTTTTTTCCTTATTTTTCTATTATCAGAACCGTTATTTTTAAAAATATAATAATCATTTTTTTTTTTGAAATGTTTAAAATTGTATTCGTCGTATTTATTATGCAAGCAGGTAACAAAGAAAATGTCTTCAAATAGCCATCCTGATGGATAATTATGAAAAAAATATTTTAAATAATCGTCCAAAAAATAAGAAAATATTTTTTTTTGTATATTATATATGCATATACTCTTAAAAATAATTAAAATATGTGTGTTATTAAAATTTAAATAAGACTTCTTAATAAATTTAAATGGAGTTATTATTTCTTTTATATTTACATTATTTTTTTCATAGTCATTTATATTATAATTATTTATATTAGTATCAAACATAACTATGTTATTTAAACCAATATATATTTTCTTACAATTTTGATTTGTGTAATAATTGCTATTATAATGAAAAGTTTTATTGTTGCTATATATATCATTTAAATAAAGAATTTTTTTTACATTAATATAATAATAATTTTCATCCATATTTTTTATGTAAAATAATTTAAAATCATTAAAAACAAATGATATGTTCATAACACTATTTGTTATTCGAATGATTTTTGAATTATTTAGTAAAAAGTTATCAAGACGATTTTTTTTTTTTTTATCATTGATAATATTTTCCGTATATAAATTATTACTTGAATGACTTCTTGAATTTGTTATAAAATTATTATTTTTGTCTTGTATGAAATCTGGATTATAAGTGCTAAAATGCATAGAATATTCCATTTGAAACTTTTTTAGTTCATTATTATTTTCATTTTTTTCCTTATGTTTACAGAAATCATTCTTCATAGAATAATATAGTGTTCCATTTGTATTAAAAATGTAATAATTATTTTCGTTAAAAGATAAAAGAAAAAAATTATACTGTTTATTCCAAATTAAAAAATTATAATAGTAAATATTATCATTACTACTATTAAATATGTTTATGCTAAATAAACATCTTTTAAATGTATGCTTGCATATGTATGGATATGTGCTATAAGCTTTTATAGTTAAATCATTATTTATTATTAAAATGATTTTTCTAAAAATATTTAGGCTTACATCTATTATAGAAGAACCTACATATAGACCAATCACATCCTTTTTCTGGGTTCTTACTTTTGTAACTTTCTTTTTTTTATCTTCCTCAAATTTTAACTCATTTTCCTGTCTTACTTTTTCATTATATTTTCTGTAGTTTTTCTTATGAACATTTTTACCAGAATAATAACAACATCTTTTTTTTGAAAAATTAAAAAAATTATGAAAAAAGGAAAAAATATATAGATCATTGCTACTGCTTAATAATAATAAATAATCATTATGCACATTAAACTCCACTTTTATAATTCCCTTTATAGCAATACTATTTTTGTATTTTTTTTTTTTTTCATCATCAGGATTTTTATTTTTAATAAAAGAATATAAATTGTTTTCTTTATTAATACTATACAAGTAAAACGGATAAAAATCTTTTTTTTTCTTTTTCTTTTTGCATTTTCGTGCTATATTATATTTTATTTTACTACAGTACTTAATCACATTTCGATATGTGAAATTACTGTTTATAAATTTTCTAACTTTACCTTTTTTTAATGAATAATAGATATGACAATTTTTTACTCCAAATTTTTTATTTGAATTTCTAATTTGCGTGGAAATAAAATTAATTTCTTTATTTGCTTTATTTTTGTTGCTGTATTTATTTTTTCTTTTTCTCTTTCTTTTATATTTTATATTTTTTAAACAGACTATTTTTGTATTAATAACAACTTTATTAACATTTTTCTCATTTTTTGAAAGAGGGCTGTTAGATAAAATATTTTGAACATTATCTGAAATAAATATTTCATCTGTTTCATGAGAAAAAAATAAAATATTGTTTTTTGTAACCATCAAACAATTTGATGTAATAGGTAAATACAACATTGTTATAAGTTTAATACTTAAATTTTTATGTACTTTTTTTTTCCTATAAATGTTTTTTATATAGGTAATATACTCATAATATTCATTTTCGTTTTCGCTTAAATCACCATCAGAATGTTCATTAATATTAAAAGAATGAGCATTCTTATCATAATCTAGTATTACAACATCATTTTTATTAACTATATAATAAGTGTACACATATTTTAAATTTTTGCTTATGATATATATAGTATTATCTATTGATGATAAGAATACTTTATTATGGCATCCATAATTATTTATATGATCATATTTTAAAGCATATATATTAATAAAAGAAAAATCATAATTATCAAAAATGTAGAAACAAAATTTTGTTATTACATATATAAATGAGTTACATGTGCTTGTGTTTGTGTAAATTATTTCATCTCCTATATCTATATCGATTATATTTTTTCTACTTTTTAAATTAGCATCATTTTGGTTGTTATTTACATATTTTAATTTATCCTCATTTCTAAAATTTTCATCATTTGAATTATTATTTTTTCTATTTTCATAACTGTGTAAATTAAATTTTTTATATATTTTTAATTCATCTTCTTTATCCAAACATAGCATTTTTTTTTCTTTTTATCTATTATACTTAACCAAATGTATCATTTATAATAAAATGGACAAATCTTATATATGTGAATTAATATATATATTATGATATTTTCTATACTATTCTTTAACATTAAAAATTTTCTAGAAGTTTAAAGTAACAATTATTCATTCAAGAATTATATAAAAATAATGACATTTAATTATTTTTTTTTCCCTTTTTTAATTTTATATTAAAAAAAAAAAAAAAAAATGTCAAATTTGTAGTTTTCTATATTTTTTCATACTAAAAATATTTTTACAAAAAAAAAAAAAATTTCAATAAATATAAAAAAATTTAAGTTTAAAATTGTTCGGATATTTAAAGGGAATATAGAAAGTATTATATATTTTTTTTTTTTTTTTTTTGTTTCCTTGGAATTATTGTTATTAATATAATTGTTTCAATATTTTTTCTTATATATTCTATTATTGATAATATATATATGTATTAATAAAATACAAAGAGAATAGATAAAAATGTGTATTATAGTTTTACAAAATTTTACAAAATAATTTTTATTTGTTAAAAGCAGATTTTATAAGTGTATTTATTTAATAAGCTTTTATTTATAGAATTTATGTAATCTATTAATTTTAAAAAGAAATAATAATAATAAAAAATAAATAAATTCAATTTAATATAATATTCTTTTAAAATAATTTTTTTTTGCACTTAAAAATTAAATTTCATTAATCAAAAAGCAGTAGTTGTAAATCATGATTTAGTGACACTTAAAATTATTTATTGTCACTACAAAAAAAAAAAAAAAAAAAAAATTTCTGTAGAAGATGCATTAGATACACTATTATATTGAATGCTTTAGTATTTTTTTTTTTTTTTTTTTCTTTAAGCACTAGTAATACTTTTATATTTTAATTTTTTTTTATAATTAAGGTAATATTTTAGTGTTTATTATTATATTTATATATTTTTTTAAATATAATTTTAATAAATTTTTTAATTATCATATACATACTATACTGTTTTGTACTTTATCCTTTTTTTTTGTATTATTGATCATTTTTACAATTTTTTTAAATATATATATATATATATATATATATATATATATAATTTATTTTTCCGTTTATATATTTATATTTTGAAAAAGATAAAATGTCATCGAATAAGAGAAAAAGTAAAAAAGTTAATTTATTGAAAGATCAAATGTTTTTAACAAAGAAATATGTTGATATGAATGACCCTATATATGATAGTGAAATAGAAGATGAAAATTGTTTTTATACTGTTTTGAATGCTGAAGAAATCGAGTATTCACAGAAAATATCTGAGATGAAAAATAAAATGTTTGAAGATGTGAGCATTTTAAGTTTTGAAGAATTTGAAAAAAAATGTGACTTATTAATTGATAACTTTTTTTTAACTAGCAACATTCAGGAGTTTACTGAAGATATAAAAGAACTAAATGTAAAGAAATATAATGATTATTTAGTGTTACAACTAATAAAAAAATCATTTGATCGTGATGATGAATGTCAAATAAATGTTTCCTGTTTACTAAATATTTTAAATATCACTAAATTAATAACACCTGAGCAAGTATATAGAGCTTTTGAAAAAATTTTGCTTAGCTTAGAAGATATAAAATTAGATTGCCCATTGTGCTATGAAGTTTTTTTAAAATATTTGAGATTTTGTATATTAGATAATGTAATAGATAAAAATTATATTTTTAAATTACCCACCTTTTTTTTTGATAATTTAGGCATATTAGATTTAAACGAGGAAGAATTAAGATTAAATGATATAAATGAAAATGGACAAGAAAATGAACAAGAAAATGATCCAGAAAATGGACAAGAAAATGTGCAGCTAAATGAACAAAATCATGAGGAAAAAAATGATAAAAACTATAAAAATGAAAAAAATAATTTTGAATGTTCTAATGAAAAAAGAAAAATGAAAGATGAAATATGGAAAGATACATTGTTATGGGTATTAGAATTAGATATTAAAAATGTAGAAAAAGAAAAGAAAGAATATAAAAAAAAAGCAAGAGATTTTTTAGTTGATTTTTTTAATGATGGAGATACAAATGAAGTAATTGAATTTTTAAATAATACAAATAGTTTATTTCATCATGAATTTGTTAGAATAAGCATAATAGAAACATTTAGTAAAAACAATATATGTAGAAAATTTATATCTTACTTGTTAGATAATTTATGTGAGAAATATATTTTAAAAAGTGATATCATAATAGCTTTTATAAGAATTATTGGTGACATTGATGATTATGAAATTGATTTTCCTCAAGCAAAGGAAATGATTTGCAAATTTTTACTTCGATGTATTTATGATGATGTATTATATCCAGCTTTCTTAAGTGATATTTACAAATTGCACATAGGTGGTGTTACGGGAATGATGATTTGTAACAAAACACAACAAAGAATTAACGATAAAAAAAAATTAAATTTAAATAATATAAATTACATATGGGATGAAGATGATACTTATGAAAAAATGAAATTAAAAATAAAAATAAACAATACTCTCTTGGAATATTTTTATTCATATATAGATGAAGAAGAATGCTATTTATATTTTGATGAGTTTTTACCATTATATCATGATTTATGCAATTATGTTGTTAAAAAAATATTTATACATAATGTAGATATAAACAATGACTTAACTTTGTCATTTAATCTTATTGAATGCTTATTAAAGAAAAATTTTATTAATGAAAAGAATATAGAAGAAGGGATTTTAGAAATTGTAAATGTTTTAAAAGATATAGTTTTAGATATACCAAAGTATCCTTGTGAATTAAGAAAAATTATTACTTATCTTTTGCAAAAAGAATATATATCTCAAGAAATATTTAATCAAGCTTCTAATGCAATAAATGAATTTAATATTTAGTTTATAATTCCTAAAGTAAAATATGCTAGGCATTTTTTCTATATCATATATATATATGTAAAAAAAAAAAAAAAATTAATTACATAAAAAGGAGTAATAAAGCTTAAAAACAAAGAATATAATTAATAAATCCATATAAAAAAAAAAAAAAAAAATTGTTTATATATCATAACATTTAAAATATTTATATACAAGAATGTATATTTTTTTATTTTGAAACGAGTTTTTGTTACTTTAATTTTTCTTTTTTTATTAAGCCTTGTATATATATTTTTTTTCATTTTAATAAAAATAACTAGAAAAAAAAAAGATACTTTTATGCATAATACACTTATTTATATATATATTTTTATAAAAAAATAGACAAGCTAATTAATTGAAATTAATGAACTAATTTTTAAATAGGAAAATAGAAACATAATTAAGATATAATGTATATTATTGGTATAAAATGATATATTTTCTCTTATTTTAGTGTTATGTTAAAAAGATAAATTTATTTAAGAATAATTAAGTATATATTTGCTTTGGATTTCTTTTTTATTTTTTTATTCTCTTATAAAAAAAATTTTAAACAAAAATGATGAAATTATACTTTTATTTGTAGTAAAAATTGAATATTTTAATTTTTAATAACATGAACAATTTACTTAAAATCTTAGTAAAAAAAAAAAAGAAAATTATGGAATGAAATTTTAAGTAAACATTTCAAAAATCGCAAATTTGTAAATTTGAATTTTGGTTTTTATGAAAGTAATGCATTTTTTATTTTTTTTTTTTTATTGTATATAATGTCATATATTTTATAATAATATATTTAACTTCAGGATGAAAATAAATAAAGTCTTTTTACCACTTTTAAAAAATCATTAGAAAGAACAAAGATCAAATTATACATGAAATGTTTCTAATATTTTAGAGTTCATTTCTTTTTTTTGTTTTCTTTTTATTAGATAGATTTTATCTTTTTTTAATTTTTTTTTTAATAATGGTTGTGTCTTTATTACTATTTTTTATTTTAAAATAAATTTCCTTATTTCTTCTGTTTTATATATATGTATATATTTTATTTCTTAATAATATATTATAAAAAATTATTTCTGTTTATTTAAAAAATTTAATACTAGTTATTTTACTTATGAATTATTTTTATATGCATATTAATGAATTAGAATATGTATGATACTTTAAGAGAGTTTTCCTTTTTCTTTTAATATTTTTTTTCTAATGTTAATTTTATATATTAAAGTTTAATTATTTTTTTTTTTTTTTTTTTTTTTTGCGAAGATACATTTATGATGTATTTTTTAAACTTAATAAAAAATAGTAAAATAAAAGTACCCTTTTCTCTCCTATTTTTTTTTTTTTCTATAAATTTTTTCGAACTCCTACACACATTTAAAGAGTATACGAAATAATAAAAAACATTTCCAAAGAATTTTATGAGCATTAATATTTCAGTAAAATTTCTTACATAAAATAAAAGTAAATTTTTAATAATATTGTGAAATATACATTTAGTCTTTCTATTTAACTTAAAATTTTAATTTTTTTACTGTAATTTAAAATATATTTTTATTGTATTTTTTTTTTTATCTCAAAAAGCAAAAATGGTAAAAATTATAAGTAGCCAAGCAGGTTAGACTATTGTATAGAGTATTAAAATAGTTAAATTTTTTCATTTTAAAATATTTTAAAAAATTTAAGAAAATATATTAGAAATTAATTGAAATATGAATATAAAAAAAAAAAAAAAAAAAAATAGATGAATTAAATAGAAATAAAATAAATATTTTTTTATCAATCATAAATATATTAAATAATTTTTGTTTTTTTTAAATCTTTTAGATTTTGAAGCAGTGATTTCTCAAAACGATATAGTTATTGTTGACTTTTTTGCTGAATGGTGTGGACCATGTAAAAGAATAGCTCCTTTTTATGAAGAATGTTCAAAAAAATATACAAAGATTGTTTTTGTAAAAGTTGATGTAGATGAAGCATCAGAAGTAACTGAAAAAGAAAATATAACATCAATGCCTACATTTAAAGTATATAAAAATGGTACTGCCGTAGAAACTTTGTTAGGAGCAAATGATACAGCTTTAAAACAACTCATTGAAAAATATGCAGCTTAAGAGGAATAAAGAAAAAAAAATATGTATATATATATATATATATATATATATATATATATATATAATTATATACAAAATATTTTGTTAAGATCGTAAACCTATTACGAACATATTTTTATTAATAAGTTTACATTTTTTTTTTCATTTTTAACTAATACATTAAAATAAACAAAAATAAGTATATATAAATATATATATACATATAAATTCTAGAAAAACAAAGAGATAAATATAAAAATGAGATTTTGGTTTTATCCATTTCAATACAAACCATATGTATGATCAAAAGAATAATTATGGTATTTCAAAATATTCAATAAAAACATAAAAAAGTTTTAGTTTCCTAAGCAGAATGAAAAAATTGCACAAATTACATGTATTATGTTCACATGTAAAATATATATGCATAAACGGATAATAGACAAATTTTATTAATAATGAATAAATAAAAAAAAAAAAAAAATAATAAAATAAAAAAAAAAAAAAAAAAAAAAAAAAAAAAAAAAAAAAAAAAAAATAAAAAAAAAAAAAAATAATAACAAAAACAAAAACAAAAGTCAAAAAATAAAAAAATAAAAAAATAAAAATTAAATTAATTAAAAAATGTACACTTAATTTGGTAAATATGTACAAATTAATATATATATATATATATATATATATATAACAAATATTTAAGTAAAAATAATCTTTCTCTTTGTAAGAAAAATATTTAGTTTATCACATATAATGATTAAATAAGTTTATGTTAAAATAATCTTTCATTTTAACTGATATGAGATCTTTTATTCTATGTTTTAGTAAATAATCACCACATAAAGCTAAATTTTGTTTTTTTACCATTGTTTTTTTCTTAGTTAATTTCTCATTTTTGCTATTATAATCATTATTTTCATTTTTGTTAAATGCTGTTTTATCTTCTATATCTTTCGTATTATTTTTTCCTGCTATGTTTCCATTTTGTTCACATTTCCTAGGTATATTATAATAACTGGGGTAAGCATGTAGTGTATCTTTATAATCGTGAACTTTATTCATATTATTTTTATTTTCATCATAAGTCGGATTTATTACTAGTTTCCCTGTTAATGAATTAAAATTGCTATTGATAAGCATTTTTTTTGTATTTTCATTTTGTTTATCTAAATATTTTTGAAAAGCTTCTGCTGAATCTTCTATTGATTTAAAGTTGTCATTCTGATTTATTGAGAATGTCTTCCCTTGAACTAATCTCCATTTATTATCATATTCTATAATAGTATCTTGATTGCATTCTGATACAATTCCATTATTATGTTTTGTAGTTAACCCTTGAATAATCTGAGGGATATCAAAAGTTTGTTTCGTGTATAAAGTTGGTTCAGGCATACAATTTTTTATTTCTTCCAATTTATAATGATTGTCTACATATTTATTTAGATATTGCTTTCCATTTAGATATTTCTGACCGTTCTCAAAATTATAATTTTTATTACTATAATTCTGTAGCACAGTCGAGGTGTTTTCTTGTTCATTTGTGAAAGTATTATTAATAGTATTCATTTGATATGGAACTTCTTTTTCATAAAAAGAAGCATTAATATTCCTTAAACCATTTATGTTCATATCATAAACGCTGTCGTTTTTAAAATTTTGTGCATCATTATTGTTATGCATATCTGTTTTTAAAAAAACAGATTTAGTAGTGCATAAATCATTTAATCCCTTTAATTGATTTTCTTTCATTTTTTTATTATTAGAATTCATATTTAATGTTCTTATTGTCATTAACCCGTCACTTGATTCATTATTTTGTTCGTTTGAATTACATTTTATGTTATTAAAAATAAATGATTCCTGAATATTATTCTGCAATTTAATTTTTGACAATAAGGAATTATTTTGATGAGAATTTCCGTAGTTATTATAATAGCCTCTTTCATTTAATTGATTGTTGAAATATAATTGATCATTATTTAATCCATTTGTTATTTGATTATTATATATATTATTTTTATTTATGTTTCCTATATTTATTCCCATATTTTGAAAATTTTGTTCATACGAATTTAATGAATTTTGTTGCTCTTGCTCTCTCCTACTTTGTTCATAAGAATTATAAATATTATTTAGATATTGTTTGTTCCAATCTATTTCACATGCATTGCATGTATTTTGTTTACACATATCAGAAGTATTATTATCTCTTTGATTATCTATATTTTGTTCATTTCCATTTATTAAAATTTCATCACCTTCATTTTTTATATATTGTTCATTTTCGTCTTCTATTTTTTGCTTACACTCATCTTTCAAATCTTGTATATTTTCATTTTTCATATTATTTTCTTCATTTTGAATACCTACAATTTGCTCATCCTCAATTATTAAATTTTTATCATATTTATTAAATGTATTTATATGATAAGGAAAATTCAACTGTTTTGAATTATTATTAAATGGAATTCGTCGATATTTGTATTCAATATTTTCTGGTTCAAATATTAATGTTGGTTTAGGGTTAGTGCATAAATTATTTGGAAAAAAATGGGATAAATTTTGCTCTGAATCATATTTTAACGTCTGTTGAGAGTTTATGTGAAAATTATTTTGATACATATCTAATAAATTTTGCTGTGAATCATATGCTATTGTCTGTTGAGATTCTGTCTGTGTGTTATTTTTACATCCATTTGATATATAGTTATTACATTTTTTCGTCATATTATTTCTAGATATAATATGAGATTCATATTGATCTTTTAAAGACTTTTCATTTCTTTCTAATACATTTTTTTTTTTTTCTTCATCTATTTCCAAATGAGACTTTTTATTAATATATAAATTTCTTTTTATGAAATTCTCAGGATCTTTGTTCTTACTAGAAAAGTTACTTCGATGAAACTTACATATATTTTCATAATATTTATCATTATTTAAATTTATGATTTTATTTTGTTCTATTTCTACTGGAATAATAAGCTTTTCATTTTTTTCTTCTTCGTACATTTTTTCTAAATAATTTTTCGTTTTAATATTTTCAAAAGAAATATCAACTAGTGCATTCTCATTAAATTTTTTTTCTTTATCATATGAATTAACGCTATATTTTGAATTAGTAGACAAACTCTCACTATACTTTTGATTATAAAAATCAATATTGTCACTTTTATTTATTAGTTCCTGCTTTAATTTATTATTGTGGTTATAAGGGTTCAATGTTTCCATTTTTCCTAAAATTAAAAGATATGACTTTTATTTTATGTATTTATATGTATATTAATATATATACTTAATAAAGTATTTTCAGAAATTAAAATAAAAAAAAGGAATTTCTGTGTACATAAAAAAAAAAAAAGAAAGAATAGATATGATTATTAGAACAAATATACTTTCTTTTAAATTAAAACACTTTTTGTTTATAAAATACTTTAACTAGTTTTCTTTTGAAAAACAAATAAAATTATTTAGGAAATTAATTAAGTAAAAAATTGAATTCAATGTTTATCAAATTTTTAATTAAAAAAAAAAAAAAAAAACACAATTATAAGTGCTTAAGCGATATTATAATATAATAATAATTGTACCAAAAATAAAACAAAAATAAAGCAATAAAAGAATAAAATATAGTAAAACAACAATAATAAGAATTTATAATATACTTTTTTCAAGATTTTTTATATTAGGTAACAAAAAAATACCATATATATATTAAAATTAAAAATTATTATGCAAAGGTAAAAAAGAAAAAAGAAAAAAGAAAAAAGAAAAAAGAAAAATGAAATAATAAATACTATTATGATAATAAATTATCATATATTTTTTCTACTAAAAAGCTTTCTACATGTTTTTAAATATTAAATTTTATTACAACTTATTTTATAAAGACAAATATGAAATATTTAAATTGTCCTTTTAATTTAATCTAATTTTTTTTTTTTTTTCATAGCGTAACAAACTCATTTTTTTTCTTTTAATTATTAAAAAAAAAAAAAACGAGTATATTAAAATAAAAAAAAAAAAGTGCACATACTATGTCTATAAGTTGTCATTTGCGTAATAAAGATATTAATTAGATAATATTTTGGTTAACAAATAATAAAAAATTTTAAATATATTATTACTCAAAAATTGTTGTAAGTATTTTTTTATTTTTTTTTTTGGTTAATAATGCAATATATCCTTAAAATATATTTAACTGACCAATATGTTCTTGTATAATTTGAAAAAAAAAAAATCATGCTAAAAATTACTGTAAAACAAAACTCCTTTTTATTTTATCATTTAAAGAAAAATTAGAGTGAAAATTTTTATTGTATATATAATTTATTTTTGAGTAATATATATATGAATAATACATATATATATAAAATAAATTTTAATTAAAATTTTGTATTAAAAAATTGTCAAATATTTATTAGTAATTACTATAAAGTATTTTTCATATAATAAATTGATTTATATAAAAAAAAAAAAAAAATAAAATAATATTATAAAAAATTTTTATCAGTGTTTTGTTAATCATTATTAAATATATATTTTTTATACTATTCTTATAAAGTATTAAAGTTTTTTTAAATTTGAAAGTTTACTAAAAACAATGGGAAAAATTAACAAAATGAAAAATGATAAAATGAGTAATTCAATATTTTATCATTCGTGCTATATAATTATAGGTAAAAATAAATAGTATTTTATAAAAAAAAAAATCATTTCTTTTTCATTGCATCAATACATTTATATATATATATGTATATTTTTTATATTTATATATTTATTATATATATTTATATAAATGTACTCATCTACAATATGTTTTTATTTTAATATACAGTACTAACTATAATAATGTCTAAGTTTATTGTAATCCCTTTGATTGCTCAAATGTTCTTGTATACATTTATAACAATATATATTGGAAGTCATGATAGTTTGAAGCAACTAGAGGTTAAAAAAGAGCATAACACATAATTTCAAGAAAAACATTATAAATTTTTATTTATTAAATTAAGTATTTTGTCATATGTTGTTTCTTTTAGGTTGATGATAGAAAAAAGAGGTCTGATAATATAACAGCTTATGATGCTATTATGTTTCCTATTATTGGATCAGGAGCTTTGCTAACATTGTAATAAAAAAAAAATACTAATAAAATTACAAAAAATAAAAAATAAAATAATCTTTTTTTTTTTTTTCTTTTAGATATTTTGCATATAAGTTTTTAGATCCTTATTATGTAAATTTATTATTAACTGTGTATTTAACATTAGCTGGTGTTTTTTCATTACAAGGAGTTTTTTCTAATATTTTAGTAATATATATATATATTTATATTTATACATATTTATAAATATTGATACATTGTGTAAATAATAATTAAGAAAATAGATTTTAATAATATGTATTTAATACCATTCATTATTAAAATATAATTACAAATATTAGTTAGAACTCATATAAATTATAATGTGATAATTAAGTAAAAATAAGAAAAAGAACAATTTATACTTCGATTAAATTTACGCAAAAGAAAAAAAAAAAAAAAGTATATTTTATATTAGGAGAATAAACATATTAGAATAAAATACAACAAAATTTTCTAATAATTTTATTTAAGAAAGTTTTTATTACATTTATTTATATAAGATATGAATGTGTAATATGGATATTTATTGCATATATATACAACTTTTATAGGAACCAATATTTCCTAATTTTTTCAAAAGAGATGAGTACGTTAAATCTTTCAATTTGCCAAGTTTTATATACAAAGGTATTTATTAAAAAATAAAATTAATAATAATTATTTAAATATATAGAGAAAAAAAAATATTAATAAATGCTTAAAATTTTTCATTTAGAACCGGTTGTTTTTAATACAAATAAAGGAGAAATATCATGCTTTATACTTTGTTTTTTAATTGGATTGCGTTGGATTTTTTATAAAGATTTTATTACGCATAATATATTAGCTGTTTCTTTTTGTTTTCAAGTATTAAGCAATTGCATAAAATAATATTAAATATATATATGTATATACATATATACAATCCTTTTTTTTTTTTTTTCAAGGCTATATCATTAGTTATCCTTAGCAATTTTTTAATTGGATTCTTATTACTAGTATGTATTAAATATATAAAAATAAAATTTTTTTATCTATTACCTTTCATTAAGTAATTTTTATATATATTAACAGTCAGGATTATTCGTTTATGATATATTTTGGGTTTTTGGAAATGACGTAATGGTCACAGTTGCGAAGGTTGGCAAAAAAAAAAAAAAAAAAAAAAAAATTAAAGATGTGCATGCTTTTTTTAGTCTTTTTTTCTTATTTTAAATTATTTTTATTTTATTTTATTCTTTTTATGACATACTTCATTTGAAAAATATATATATGTTAAATATTTATATATATTTAAAAATTTTATTATTATATATAGTCTTTTGAAGCTCCTGTAAAATTATTGTTTCCAGTTTCAAGAGATCCTTTACATTATAGTATGTTAGGTTTAGGTGATATAATAATACCGGGTATTGTTATATCATTGTGCTTACGCTTTGATTATTATTTATATAAAAATAAATTACATAATGGAAATATAAAAAAAATGTTTAATCAGATAAATATTCATGAATCATTTAAAAAGTATTACTTCTATAGTATAACAATATTATATCAAATTGGTTTAATAGTAACTTATTGTATGCTTTTTTATTTTGAACATCCTCAACCAGCTTTATTATACTTAGTCCCTGCTTGTATAATCGCTATATTAGGATGTTCATTATGTAAAAGAGAATTTAAATTAATGATAAAATATCAAGAAATAACAGATAAAACAGTTAGTATAAAAGTAGATGAACAAAACAAACAAAATTCTGACAAAGAAGAGGAAATTATTAAAAATAAAGAATCTAATAATTCGAATACTAAGAAAAGAGTTGCTAGTAAATGAAAATAAAAAAGAAAATAATAAAAATATATATATACATATTTTTTGCATGAAATATAGTATATAACATAAAGAATGCGTTTTTAACATAAAAAGACAAATAATACAAAAAAAAAATTTTTAAATGAGCAATAAGTAATAAGGCACTTTTTTTAAAGAAAAAAAAAAAAAAAAGAAAACTAATAAAAAAAAAAATTTGGGAATTAAATAATTTTCATGGAAATTTTGTAAAATCTCAATAATATTTCACAGGAATAAGATGGAATAATATTAGAAGTAAATTTATAAATATTTTAAAAAAATAAAAGTTTTGAGATTGAATACTTAAAATATTTTATATATACATAAAATCTTTTTGTTTTTTTTTAAATATTTTTTTTTTTTTGCATTTATGTCTAAGTTTTTTTTTTTTTTTTTTATTATTTTTACATCACAAAATTATTTATAAAAAAAATTTTCAAAAATGCTTTTTTCTGTTGAATAGATAAATATTTTTAAGATAATTGTTATTGGATCTAAATATTAAAACATATTTAGTAAATAAAATTTTATTTACTTTGAGCTTTAAGGCTTTTTTTTTTTTTTATAATATATTTAGTGAAGTATAAAATTCTTTTGAATTATAATTTTTTTCTTAGAAGTTTTGAAAAGTAAATTTTCAATTCAGTATTTTCATACTTAAAAAATATTCATATGATATATATAATCTTTAATATATCTAAAAATTGAGAAGTATAAAATACATGCATATATAATTTATACAACAATGTGTAAAATTGTCAAATAATTAATATAGGAAACAAGTGAGTAATTTTACATATATTACATTTTAAATAAATATAAAAAAATTAACTTATTCAACATTTTCTGAAATTTTATTATTTAAATCTTCTAATGAAATATTTGAAATCATTAAAACCTAAATTTTAAAAACATTATATAAAAATATATTATCATACATAATTAAGAAGACATTTTTTTTATTACAAAGTACTATTTATTATTACCTTATCTCTTGATTTCAATCCTGAAACAATAGATATATCTCTTTTTTTCAGTTGTACTGAAAATATTTTCGGAAAATAATTTAAGAAATATATATATATATATATATATATAATAAATAAAAAAAATATCATAAATAGTTATTTTACTTACAAATATCTGAAAAATAATTTATTATTGCTAAATTTGATTGATTATTAATTGGTTGTTCTTGTATGTTTATGTTTAATACTTCTTTGTCGGAATTAAAATCTGAAATTAAATAACATTGTTATTAAATTATAATAATTTATAATAAATTTTAATAAATAAAAAAATTATTAGACTCTCAATAACACTCTAATAAATATTACATATAGATGTGCTTTTAGAATTAGGTTTAACACGTAGACTTAATAAAAAACTTTCGTTTTTCTTTTTTATATAATTAGGAAGAATTTCAGCAATTTTTTTTGCCTGATTATTTAAAAAAAAAGAAATTTAATATGTATACATATTTTTTTTATATTAAAAATTATTGTGCTTATGTGAAGTTTTTCTAATTTCTTTTTATTTTCACTGTTTTAGATTCTCTTTTCGACATTTTTGTTCCTATATGTTTTAACAAAAAAACCATCTTATTCATGTATATATACTTATATATATATATATATATATATACTTATGAATTAAATATTCTTTACAATTTTAAAAATAAGAAATCTTCTACAATTGTATACATAATTGTATTATGTAAATTTTTTAAAAAACTAAATATGAATTTATTTGGTTTATATTCTTTAAATAAAATAAAGAATATTTTATATTTTTAATATAATTATCTATTTAAAAATAAAAAAAAGAAAAATAATCAGAGATTATTATTTACAATTAAATTTATTAGTTTATATATATATATATATCTATATTTAGAAAAATCCCTGAAGAATAAATGAAAAATAAATGAAAAATGAATTATACATAGGAATTTTTATTATTAATTATGTAATAAAATTTAAGATATTTTTATATTTTTTTTTATCAACGATTAAACAAAATATTATACAATTATTCTGTAATTTCAGTTACAGAAATATATAATTCGCAATAAATGAACACAATTTAATGTTTGAGAAACTAACACAATTTTTTTTATATCTAAAAAATTTACATATTTTAAGAAAGTTCTTATAAATAAATTATCCTTATTTTATTTTTTTTTTAATTTTAAATAGCAATTAAAAGGAATATTTTGAGGAATATTAATATATTTTTTATATTTTTTTTATATTAATGAAAGAAAATACTAATTTTCACTATCTTATTAATAATTACCTATTAACAGATTGTTTTTTATATTAAAGTATATTTAATTATATAAACTATTTTAGCATTCTCTTAATATTTAATCTTTGTTCCTTTAATAGTGATTATATATTCAATAAATATATCTTCTACTAAAAAAAAGATAATGCAAATAAATTAATATATTTTTTTTCTTCGGTATTATTTTATTATTTTTAATTTATTTCTACCTATATAAATATTTGGTTTTTTTTAAATATCATCTCGTATTTTTATTATTTTTTATATTTTTGAGTATTAAAAAAAAAAAAAATTAAGTATTATAAAACAGTTATATGGTTTAACTCTTTTATAAACTTTAATATTTTAAAAATATAAAATTTTTAAAATAAGCTTTTATAATGAATTTTTTTAATAAAGAATTTATTAGGAAAGGTAAACTTTTATTAAAATAAAATATATTTTTTATGTTTCACTTCGTAATTGTTTTTTTGAATATTTAAAAAAAAAATTTTTAATTAAAAGGTGAATATTTTAATCTACATTTTTTTCTTTAAATTAAAAGAAAATTTAAAGCGTTGTCACAGCCTTTTTATATAATTTTTTTTATTTAAATATAGTTTTTTATTTAATTTTTCATATTTTTTTTTAACATATAAACTACTATATTTATTATTTGCTTTAACAGAAATCTTGAGTATATTCTTTTATCAACAAAAAAAAAATAAATACTGTTACATTTAATATTATTATTTCTTATTTACTCAAATTAAGAATTATTTTAATATAATTTATTACTTTTCTGCATAACATTTTATTTCACGAAAATTTTAACCTTTTTTTTTTATATATATTGATATACCTAGATGAGTATTTGCTACATTTTGTTATTTATTCCTCCTATTATTGGATTAATATTTTCTCTATTAGAATTTGTATGGGTAAGTAAAATAAATATAAATGGCCCAGAGGATAAAGTTAATAATATAGAAGATGGATTAACACAAATAGATAAAATGAAAGAAATAGCATCTTATATTGCTGAAGGAGCAAATGCTTTCTTAAAAAAAGAATACCAATATTTAACTGTTTTTATTATAGTATTTTCTATAGTATTAGTATTTTTTGTTAACTATTATACAGCATTGAGTTTTATTCTTGGTTGCTTAACATCTATTTTATGCGGTTATATAGGAATGAAAATAGCCGTTTATGGAAATGTAAGAACTACTAATGAAACATGGAAAAGTTTAGATAAAGGATATAAAGTTACTATAAATGCTGGAACTGTTATGGGTTTCTCTTTAGTTTCTTTGAGTATGATTGCTTTAGGTTTATTAATATATATCTATAAAACTTTTGTTTTTAATGAATATTTCTTAGAATCTTCTATATATAAAATGATTGCTGGATTTGGACTTGGTGGTTCTTCCATTGCTCTATTTTCTAGAGTTGGAGGAGGAATATATACCAAAGCTGCTGATGTAGGTGCTGATTTGTCAGGAAAAAACGAATATGGAATTCCGGAAGATGATATAAGGAATCCTGCATGTATAGCAGATAATGTAGGAGATAATGTTGGTGACATGGCTGGAATGGGAGCAGATTTATTTGGGTCATTAGCAGAAAGTTTGTGTGCAGCATTAGTTATTGGATCTTCCGTACTAAGTTTAACAGATAAAAGTACTTCCGATATATTTTCATGCGTTATGTTTCCTTTATTATTCATAAGTTATAGCATTATTGTTGGTATAATAACTTTTTATATAGTAACCTTAACTGTTAAAATTAAAAGTAAAAGTGATGTAGAAAGATCTTTAAAATATTTACTATTTTTATCGACACTATTACAGACCCTTGTAATAATCGTAATAGGATATATTTTTATCCCAAGTACTGTACTATATAATGAAATGAGAGAAATTGAAAAATGGAAAATTATATTCCCAGCATTAGTTGGTTTATGGTCAGGTCTAATAATTGGATTTACAACTGAATTTTATACATCCTATTCATTTAGTCCAGTTCGAGAAGTAGCAAATACACAAAAAGTTTCAGCAGCAACAGGAATTATATATGGTTTGTCATTGGGTTATAAAAGTACATTAATACCAATAATATGCTTAAGTTGTACTCTTGGTATTTCATATTCTTTTTGTGATATATACGGAATAGCTCTAGCAGCTGTTGGAATGTTAAGTACATTATGCATATGTTTAACTATTGATGCATATGGTCCTATATCTGATAATGCTGGTGGAATAGCTGAAATGTCTGGTTTACCTTCAGAAGTCAGAGAAAGAACAGATATCCTTGATGCAGCAGGAAATACAACAGCTGCTATTGGTAAAGGATTTGCTATTGGCTCTGCTGCTTTAGTTGCTTTTGCATTATTTGGTGCATATTCCAAGAGTGCAAATTTAGAACATGTTAATATATTAAATCCATGGGTTATTATTGGATTACTTATTGGTGCAATGTTACCTTATTTATTTTCCTCTATGACAATGAAATCAGTAGCTATAGCTGCTAATAGCGTTTTAAATGAATGTTTAGAACAGTTTCCATTAATAATGTCTGAAAAGCAAAAACCAGACTATGAAAAATGTATAAAAATATCAACAGATGCATCATTAAGACAAATGATTATTCCTGGTTTGATTTCTGTATTTTCTCCTTTATTCATTGGTGTCTTAATGGGAAAGTATGCAACTGCTGGATTATTAATAGGAGTTATCTTATCTGGTGTTCAATTAGCCTTTTCATCAACTAATTCAGGTGGTGCATGGGATAATGCAAAAAAATATATTGAATCAGGTGCTTTAGGAACAGAGCACAGCAAAGGATCTAATGCACATAAAAATTCCGTTATTGGAGATACTGTTGGAGATCCATTAAAGGATACATCAGGACCTTCTTTAAATATTTTAATTAAATTGTCAGCTATAACATCACTTGTTTTTGCTAATTTTATTTCAAATGTTTTTACCTCAAATACTGGTGGACCAATTTGGTTAAAATAAAGCTAAAATAATAGAAGAAAAAAAAAATTAAATTCCGTACATTATGTGTTATGTCTTTAATTAATTTTATCAAGTTTGAGTTATTAACAAATATTACTAAAAAAAGAACAAGATATGCTTTTTAAAATTAAATGTTCACAAAACACACAAAAAAAAAAAAAAAAATAGAATAAGCATATACATTAAGATATTTCAAATATTGATACTATTAAAAAAGGCACATGTTTCCGTATTAACTTTTTAAAATGAAAAAAATAACTCCAGAAAATATATTTTTTTTATTTAAAAATACTTGCATATTTTTTGAAGAATATGAAGAAAATAACAAGCTTTTTTTTTTGAATTGACGAAAAAAAAGGAAATAAGGTGTGTATACACTCATTACAGTGATGTTATATGAGCATTATTCCATATATATTATTTTTTATTATATACATTTTGATTTTTCTTTTTCTTTTTATTTTAAATATAATTTTATTTTATTGATTAAAATTTTAAGATTTCCCTTATATAATCTTCCTTCTATTTAATATAAAACTTTGTTATAAAAGTGATATTTATTACGAAAATTTAATTTTTTTTTTACTTTTAATTTATTCCATGGATGGAATATAACTTTGCTATATATGACACACTAAAAAACATTTTTTAAATTATCTAATGAAATATAAGGTAATATTATATAAACATGTTATAAAAGAAAAAAGTACTGTTGCATAGTCCAATTCACTAAAAAGAGAAAAGTCTTTAATAATTTCTTATGAACATTTTTTGAATATCTTGACATATTTTACTAATTATAAAAATTCCATTTTTTATATAAATTGTACATAAAAAAGTATTTACATACCTTACATATCTATTCGTTAAACGTAGAATCACTAACTTCTTTTTTATCATTTCCTTCATACAATTTTTTATAGTTGGATTTTCAATGTTCTATATAACCTTGTATATTATATAAATTAATGAATTTGTTATTAGAATAATGAAACTAAGTATAAATCTATGTAATTTTCTTCTAAGATTTTATAGAAAAGGCAAATGGATACAAATACATATATATATATATATATATGTAAACAAAAATTTATAAAGAATATTAAATATAATACTAGATAAAAAAATACTTTATATTTTGAAAATGTTTATAATTTTTCATATGAATAAAACAATGTAATAGAGATATTTATAGTTTTTTAATATTGTTATTTTTTTAACTAAAAATGAAGCTTCTAATGTACAATTCTGTTTTTTTCAAAAAAATTAATATAAATTTTAAATTATACACCTTTATAAAATATAATAACATAAAATAAAAGCATTTATGTTATTTACTTTTTTTTTAAAATATGAATATATTTAATTTTATATAAAAAGAATAAAAAATGAAATAGAATAAATGTAAAAGCAAAATGTGTTATCACGATAATATTTATAAAAAGTAAAGATATAATAGACTTTTTAGTATCTTTTAGAAAAGGTTCAAGATCTGCACTCATAACCAAAAATATTTTAATAATTAAACTATCAATGACTTCGATTAATAAAGAAAAAACATAGTAAAAGAGAAAGAATATATAAGATTTGCCACTTAGAAATGAAAAAAAGTTATGCAAAAATATATTGTGTGTTTTTTTTTTTTGAATGTTTATTAAATAAATATACTATTATCGTGCTACACCAGTAATAGAACTTTCGTTTTTTTTATCTCAATTCCTTTAATTTTTATTTTATTTTATTTTTTTTTCATTTCTTTAGTATTATTTATTTATTTTCAAATAATAATATTAAATATACTCTATCTATTTTTAAAAATACACATTCACAAATTGAGAAAGAATTCAAAATAACGTTAATAATGAATAAATAAAAAGGAGATATTTTTTAATTTAAAATAATCATAAAAAATATTTCTATTATATTCTATAAATAAAGATGACTAGGCACATTAGATTAAACTAAAAATATTAAATGTTAAAAATTAAAGTAGTTTTTTATTTTTACATAAAAAATAGAAATACATAATTAATGTTCAATTTTCTTGTAAATATTGATATAAATATGTGAATAACAAATTGACATATCCTTAAATGTTAAAAAAAAAAATAAATTAAAAAATAAAAAAAAATAAACTTGCTATTAAGTATAAAAAGAAAAGTAACATTCAAATATGTCTCTGTTTAAATTTTTTTGATATTAATTTAAAAAAAAAAATAAAATAATATTTATTGTTGTCTTCCAAATAATTAATTATAGAAAAATATATATATAATGTTCATAAATATAATTATTCATGATCTTAAATCAGTGTTTATTATTTTTGCAAACTCTAAGTTTTATACAAAACTTTATTTTAATCAACTTAATTTTTTTCATTTTTTTTTAAATGTATTATAAAAATAACAGCAGTAAAGTAAAAACACATGTAAATTTTTTTTTTTTGTAATTTGTTAATTTTTTTTTATTTTATTTTTTTTTTTTATATATGCATATTAATATTTTTATAAATATTTAATTCTTATTTTACTCTTTTCCTTTTCCTTTTTCTTTTCCTTTTCCTTTTCTATTTCTTTTTCTTTTCTATTTCTTTTTCTTTTCTATTTCCTTTTCTTTTTCCTTTTTATATTATTTCTTAATGCTTTATATTTTTGTTTTGTTTATGTTTGCAGTGTAATGTTTTATTCCTTCAAAGAATTTTTTTCTTTTTTTTTTTTTTTTTTTTTTATGTTTCAAATTTTATGCTAAAAAAGTTAAAATTTTTTGATATTTATACAAGTTATCAGAGTTGAATTAAACTAATATTATTTGACTTCTCTATTTTTATACATTTTATTTTTTTTATTTTTTTTTTACATGAAATATTTAATTCATAGTATTCCTCATAAAAGTTCCTTTAAATATTTTATTTGCTTTTATGAAATTTAAAAAATAAAAAATAAATATATATTTTAAATATATTAAATTATTAAGCAAATAAACACATTTAAATTTTGAATTCTAATTTGATTTTTTTTTTTTCTTTTTATATATGTTCCATATGAATATTATATATATATATTTATTAAGTATAATTATTTAAAATAAAATATTCACTATATGTAAATATATAATACTGCTGAATACTATGCACATTAATGAATATATATGCATATAAATATATAAGGCAATATATATTTTTATTTTCGTAATTGTTATTTTTTAAGATAAATTTAAACCTGATTTGATTTATACTTAAATTTTTTTATATTTTTGTTATCATTTTATTCATTTAATAACACTCTTCTTTCTCTATCTCCTTTTTTTTTGGTGGATATAAAATAAAACATTTTATAAATATATAAAAAAAATATGTATAAATTAAAATGTTATAAAAATGGATAATCCAAATTTTACTAATTCTTCTGTTAATATGTCCTATTTTTTAAACAATAATAATAATATAAATTTAGATAAAAATATGAATAATACAAATATGCTAACTAGTAATAATTGCACTTTTATGAATAATGTAGATGGACAAAACAATGAAAGTTTTAATCATTTAAATAAAAATGAGGAATCTATTGATATATTAGTTAATCAGATGGAAAATTCATTTTCAATAAGCACAAATATTCTAAAAAATGTTAGTAATTTACTTGAAAGTACAAAAATTGATGATAAGATAAAGGGAATTAGATTGGTATATGCATCTTTACATTTTAAATACAAAAATAATATTGACTATAAAAAAAATTTATTAAATAGAGGCTGCGTAATGCTAAGCACACAGGAGAAGAATGAAAATGAACAATTCGAAACAGAAGGCAATAATAATGAACAAAACAATTATAATAATTTTTTTCCTAATAATTATAATGATAATGTAACAATATTTTCAAATAAAAATGAAGATAGAAATGGACTAAATTATAATATGATAAATAATTATTCAGTAAATAATCAAATAAATTTAAAAGTTCTAAATTCTATGATATTTGCGAATTATAAAAGCATATCAAATGTTGATGAATATTTTGATTTATTAGATAAGTGTCTTACCAGGGAAAGTATTATTGATATAAATCTAAGTGACATATTTGAAATGAATATTATCAATTTAATAAAATCTTTACTATATAATTACATTTTTCATAATGATGAAATTATAGTTGAAGCTTTAACTTTATTAATAATTATTTTTGGATGTTGTGGTACTAGTGAAAAAATTAAACAGGAAGTTGTGGATGAATTATATACATGTACTGTATACATGTTAAAAAATATTTGTCAGAAATCGTGTGATAAGGTCTACACACCCTTAATTATACAGTTGATAATAGCATTATTAAGAACAGTAATGATATATGATATAACAAAATTAAAGAACGATCTGATAGATAATAAAGGAGTAGTTGAAATATTGTTAACATCAATAGAAAATGTTCCTAATTTAAATGGAGTTCGAGTGTGCTATACGTTAGTTGTATATGGATTGAAAATGTTTTATGTATCAACTTGTCAAATATATGAAAAGTCATTTTTAAGGGAACTTGAAATAATTACTAATTATTTATCAACATGCATAAAAATGAACGATGAGAAAGTTTTATTTTTAACGAGTTCAACATGTATAACTATATGTGAAAATCAAATCGGAATAGATGTCTTACTGAAAACAGATATACTGCATAATGCTGTAATATTATGTGAGTCTTCTAACCCTGACTTAGCGTTTGAAGCATTATCAATTATATCGAAAATAGCATATGCTGCCAATCATCAACAAATTTGTATACTTATATCTTGTAATGTTATAAAGGCCTTGAAAAAAATTTTAAATAATTCAAAAATAAAACCAGGAGCAAGAGCAAGAGCTTGCAATGCTTTAGGAAATATTGGTTGCGAAACAGCATCTGAAGTAGAATTGTTAATAAAAAATGATGTGTTTCCATTATTAGTCGACATTTTTCAAACAGATAATGATTTTAATACAAAAATTGAAGCTGCATATGCTGTATGTGCATGCTTATCAAAAGCCAATCAAAAACAAGTTGGCTACATTATTTCATGTACGGCTACTACAAATCGATTGGGTCAGAATATTTGTATGCAATTAATAGCAGATATGTTAGAATTAGTTAGTGAATCAGATCCAATGAATAATGGGAGTGTTAAACTATGCAAAAGTATTTTAAGAGGTTTAGAAAATATTCTAGATAAAGGAGATGATGAAACAAGAGATTTATCGCTATGGGAAAACCCATACGTCTTTATGTTTAAAGAAGTACAAGGGGATATTAAACTTTTGCAAATGCAATTTTTTCCTGAATATTATGTAGTTAATAAAACATATGATATACTAGCTAAATATTTTTCCTTAACTTCTACATGGAATAATAGAAAATAAAATATATATATATATATATATATATATATATATTATATTATTTTTTTAATTTTTATTTTTATTTTTATTTTTCTATAATTTTTTTTTTACATTTTATTTTTTTATTTTTTTCTCATTTTATTCTTTTTGAACTTTTCTTTTTATGATTGTTTATGTATATTTAACTTCCAATTTAAGAACGCATATACTCATAAAATTATTTTCACATTATTAAATATATACATATATTTACATAGAGGCTAACAATCGAAAATAAAAAAAAAAAATATATAGAACTGATTTTAATTATTACATATATTTAAAAAGTTTTTTCTAGAGATATACATAAATAAAATCAGAAAATACATAATAATATAAAAATTCGTAAGAAAAATAAACAATAAATGATTTAGTTATATATATTATATTTAGTTTAGATGTATATATATATATATATTAATTTAAAGTAACGCAAAAAAAAGAAATTTTGTGAGATAAGTTATCAGTATGTAATTTTATATGTTCTAACTTTATCAAATTTAGAGGGAATGAAAAAATATTTATCAAAAAAAACAGACAAGATTTAAAAAATAATTTATTAGCCTTGTACTACTTATATTACATATTATATATATATATATATATTTTATTTTATTTGTTTTTTTTTTGAGCTATTCCTTTTAGTATGTTATTAATTTTATGCAAATATTGTCTTTATATAAACAAAAAAAGAAAACTCGCATATTAAAAAAATAATTATTCTTGAAAAATTTTAATATATTTTTTTTATTCTCTTAAAAAATTAAGATATTCATATCTTAAATTTTATAATTTTTTCTTTTTTTTTTTTTTTTTGTACAATTCAAATTAGAAATTATATTTTTTTAAAAATTAATTTGTATGGACTTTTATTTTGATATTTTTTTAACTGAAAATTTTATGAACATATGAGATGTATATTCATATATTATACATAATATAAAGTAACATATTTATGAAGATATATAGTGCCTAATTTAAAAGATATAATTTTTTATCTTATAAAGCATAGAAAAAAAATACACATTTATAAAGCTATTTTAGAAAAATATTAAAATAATTATGCATAAAATATTTTGAAAAGAAAAATTTGATATAAAGAATAAAAGGATTTTCATATATTGATAAATTTAAAAAAATAAATAAAATAATAAATTAATCCAAAGATGTAATTAATAAAAAAAATTATTTTTAATTAAAAACTAAAAAAAAAAAAAAAATGAAATTATAATAAAAAGAAAAATAACTTAAGCGGAACATAAAATTACTATACATTAAGATTTTAAAATAAAATAAAATATGCCTAAAAACTTAAATTTATTTGGAAAATACCTAAGAAGACTTGGTAAAAGTCATAAAAAAGGTTTTAAAAAAAAACAAATAATTCACCCAGTTCCTGTTAAGGCATATGGTAGAGTACCTTCAGCTGCTTCACAGACTGGTCTATATCATGATGAAGATTTTAATTATTATACAAAAGTATCATATTCTTTAAAAAAAACAAGAATTAAACTTAAACCAAATGTTTTTAAAAAACATATTGTCAGTAATATATTAAATACAGTAATACCAAATGTTCGAATAACAACCAGCGCATTACATGCTATAGATGATGCAGGTGGCTTTGATAATTATATTTTAAGAACATCTCCCGAAGAACTTAGATCAAATTTTGGAGAAAAACTGAGAAATGTTATGTATTTTTATATGTCTCACCCTAATATTCAATCCTTATCTTTACCATGGAAAACTTTTATGAATAAATTTCAGCAAAGTGACTATTATTATGCAATTTATCAGCATTTAAGAAAAAAAAGATTATATGAATTATATAAAAAAAAAGAATCAGGAAAATATTCTCCTTATTATTTACCTAATGATAAAAATCTACATCCACAAAGACAACCATTTTCCTTAAATACAGAAATTAATAATTTAAAATTGTGGTATAATAATAATAAATTATTAAAAAAGGCTTTTATTGATAAATTAAAAGAAGCTAAGCCATTTGATCAAGCATATACAGATCATCATTTTTTAGATAGTTACAAAAAAGGGAGAGGAAGAGGAGGAGGAGGAAAACATGGAAGAACTCCTCGAAAGAGATCAAAAACTTATAAATATTTTGAAATTAGACCATACTAAGTATTTGAAAAAAAAAGAAAAGGAAATATATATGTAAGTATGCATATATATATATTATGCCTTATTAAACTGAATTATGATATAATTCTTAATTTAATACATATGTTTCATAAATGTAACGATGAGTTAATTCAAAGAACATATAATATACACAAAAAAAAAAAAAAGAAAAAAATGATATTGTTTTTACATGTTTTTAGTATATTTATTTTTTGAGAAATTGTTAAATATAAATTTGATTTATATATATATATATATATATATATTTTTTTGTTTTTAAACTTGAAACGTTTTATATAATAGAGTTTTATTTTTTAATTGAATCAAATTTGCAACTATTTAAAAATTAAAAATTTACACAAAGTATTTCTTGTTATTTAAAAATTCATTAAATCATCTGCGTATGAAATAGGAGTTGATAATTCACTTTTTTTTCTTTTTTTCACTTTAATAGGTGACATTCCAGGTATAATATCTGAATTAGAGTCATCATCATTGTCTACAAAATAATTTATTTTATCCTTTTTTTCTGATATGATAGATATTTCATCATTATCTTTATCACTAACATTATTTAAGGAGCTATTTAAAGAATTATCTATCGAATTTTTTGTATAAACATTTAACGATTTATTTAATCCATCATTAATATTTGTATCTAATTCTTTTTTAGTAATTAAGCGTAATTTCGTGTTTTTTTTTGATCTTATAGGCTTAGGGCTAGAATTAATTATATATATAGATTTATTATTACTTTCAATTGTATTATTATCATATTTCATTTCATCAATAAGATTTACATTATCATCATTTTCATTTAAACTGATGAAATTACTTAAGGTAGAATTAGAAGGAGTTTTTTCATATTCAGATAAATCTTTTTTATTTTCATTTTCTTCATCAATTACAATGCTTTCTTTTTTATCTTTTTCATCTTGCTTTTTTTTATTATCATTGTTAATATCATTATATATATGTTCGATATCATTATCTTCTACTTCATCATTTGTAATTTCTTTTTTAACCTTATAAATATTTCTATTATTTTTTATATTATCATTATTACCATGAAGTATGTCATCATTTTCGTTAGTGTTTTGGCCTTTTCCTTCTGTATAATTTTTGTTATTTTGTGCATTCTTTTTATTTTGATGAAGATTTATTTGCTGCTCTTCGACATTATTTATTTCTTCACTATTTTCAATATTTTTATTCATTTCTATTACACTTTTCCTTGTTTTAATAGTAACTTCCTCTGAATTTTTATTCATATTGGATATATTTTTACTTATATTCATATGTATACTTTCATTTAAGTTCATGTATGAATTTTCATAGTTAGAATCCTTATATTCATCAGTTAATTTTCTTTTTTTACATATGATAAGTATCATGTGCTCAAATATACTATTTTCATATTTTACTGATGTGTTATTGGATATATTATATGACTGAATTAAGCTTATAATTTGTTTTTTTAGGTAATTAAGTTGATAATCAGAAAGATTCAATTTCTGAGCATAAGGTAAAATATATTTTAAAAAAGAATTTTGATTTTTTAAATTCAAAGCACAATTTACGCAAGAATGAATAAATTTACATAAGGGTAATTTTTGCTTCTCTATTATTTTTACTCCTAATCTACTAGCTATAGAAGTGCTAAATAATAATAAATCTTTTTCTTCTAATGCATTATTAATGTAAGCTGTGTATAAACCAATTAATGCACATAAAAGTACTTCATAAAAAATATCTATGTTATATTTTTTTAATTTATTATGAAAGTTTAAAGCAATGGAAGATAGTCCTTTATTTTTAACATTAAGATGTATTAGCAACAACACTCCTAAACAACTGTTAAAAATATTTATATTGTTACAATTTAAAATAAATTGAGCTATTATTAATGTCATATGCATGTATTGCATTTCCAAAATTTTTTTATTTTCACTTAATTCATCTTTATTATATATTTTACACATATCAGAAATGTAGGTGTATGTGTTTATTGGAAAAAATACACTTATATCAATAGATAAAAAGGAATTAACAAAATTATAATTATCATTATTTATATTTTCTACATTTTTGAACAATTCTGTAACAAAATTAAAAAGAACATTATCCTCTTTGTAAACATATCTCGCAACATTTTTATATTTATTAATTTCCTCATTTACATCTAGATACTTTTCAGCAATTTTTTTTAAATCTTTGATGTCATCTTCTTCATCACTTTTATTTAAAAATAGTTCTAATGTTTTATATCTTTTTAAATCATCCAATGAAAATAAAATCACATTTTCTAATTGTGCCACATTCATTAAATTTAAAAATGTACCGTATTTTAATATAGTATTATTAGAAACTCTAATTAAAAATATTAATAAATCATTAAAGTCATCTCTTAATGTTATTACGTTTTGATACAAATAATTTAACTCTAGAAACAAATTTCTTAATATACTTTTTTTTTTGCTATTTATATTATGCAAATTTTTTAAATCTTCTAAATTTATATTATTATTCTTATTTTTTTTTTCTTCTTCTTTAGTTTGATTATCTTTATTTTCTTTTTCTTCTTCGTTCCTTTTTTTATTCTCTGCATTTATATCATTTTTTTCGTTAGTATCTTTTTCTGTAATTGTATTGTCTATTACATTACTTCTGTCCAAATTTTCATTTTCTTTTAAACAATTTTTTAAGAAAAAATCATGTATATAGTTAAAAAAATATCTTTTTCTACATAAATGATAAATATAATTTTCATATATTATATATATTTGATCAATACACAATAAAATCAATCTGGATGATGGAGTATTAAGAGATTCTCCATAGTAATATATAGAATTAATTTTAGATTTTATTAAATAAAAGCACAAATGTATTATTATATTAGCATGCACACAAGCATCTGAGCAATAATACAAATTATGACTATTGTTTTGTTTATAATGCATATTTTCATTTTTATTTATTTTATTGTTTAATTTTTTGAATATATTTTCATCTTCATTATTTATATAATTTTTTTTCTTTTTAAATTTTTTATTTTTTATTATATTATTATCATCTTCTTTTTCATTCTCATCTTCATCTTCACCTCCATTTCCTTCTTCATTTTCTTCTTCTTCATTTTCTCCTATTTGATCATCCTCTTCACTATTATTTTGTAAATAATGTTTGTCATAATAAGCCATTTTATTTTCATCAAAAAATTCATTTAAATAAATATTTTCTTTAAGGAATAGCTGATATTTTTCATTAACAATAAACTTAAAATAATCCTGTTCTATAAATTTTTTAATGTTTCTATCTACTTTTATATCATTTTTTTTACTATAGTTAGATAAATCATTATTAATATAATTAAAACACAAAGTATAAAGGTGAATTAAAGTAGTAATATTGTTAATTAAATCATTTTCAATAGAATCTATTACATTTTTGTCTTTATTAAGTAAATTATCATTTATAATAATTACTTTGTTTTTTTTATTTGCTATATATTCTTCTTCTTCGTCGTACTCTATTTCTGTATTATATTTCTTACGATAATATTGAAAGCTACTAAGAAAGTTATCAAAATATGTATAGTACAAATCAAAAAATAAATCACTTGATAATTTATTAGTATTTTTAAATGATTCATTTAAAGATAAAAATAGAGATATCATATTCATAGTATATTTAGTTGAATAATACGGTAATTTAAAATTTTTGAGTAAATAAAATAAATATTCATATGTTTCTTTTAAATAAATAAAAACGTTATTAAAAAAAAAGTTAATATTACTATCTATGTCGTTTCTAAAATATTCCATAATTGTAGATGAAAAATTATATATATTATTTTTTTCTTCATTTTTATATATATGTTTACATTCATATAATGCAATTTTTAGAATTTTATAAACTAATAATAAATGTTCTTGATTTGTTTGATACAATTTTATTAGTAGTTTGCTATTTTTTATAATATGAAATGTGTAAATTATCATTTTTTTAATTTTATTAGTATCACTGTTTAGTTTCATATTATGAATATTTTTATCAGTTATACTACTGGATAAAATGTTTTTTTTATTCTTATTTTTTTCTAATTCATTTATATCATTTTGAAAACTTTTGTAGGATGATTCACAAATATGAAGTAAGCATTTCCTCAAATCATAACCCATATTATATTTATTAGGATCATTATTTAAATTATGTGATTTGCTATAATTTTTATCATTGTCTTTTGCATTTTCTTTGTTTTTTTTTTTCTTCTTCACGTTTTCATCATCGGTATCATTTTTTCTTTCTTCTTCACTACTATCTTTTGTACTTATATTTTTGTTCTTAATGCTATTTTTTTTTTTTTTTTGACATAAATTATATGATGTAGTATCTTCTTCACATAACAATTCAATTATAATATCAATATTATTTATTGAATCAAGTTTCTCTCTAATTCCTATAATAAATTTATCGATTACTGAATACAACTTCATGTTTTCATTATAATTTGCTAAATAATCAAAATAATGAATAAAATTTTTAACGGTAGGAATATTTTTATTCAAATATTTGGTTAAATATATTATATTATATCTAACTATTTCATTATTTATATCATCCTGATCTACATCAAAATAATTATTTTTCTTTTTATCATTTTTCTTAATTTTATGCTTTATTTGGGATTCATAAATTAAAGAAGTAATAATTTTAGATATTTTATTATTATTATTGAACCATATTAAATTACTAACGATTTTTTTTTCCCTTTTAGATAAAATGCTAGTAGTATCATCGGGTTCTTTGTTATTATCGCAATCATAAACTAAAGATAAATTATCATTTTTTTTTACTTCAGAACAAGAGGTATCTGTAGTATCATCATAATCAGATGAAATAACTTCCTTATTATTCGTATTAATAGATTTCGTGTGTCTTTTTAAATTTATTAAATCACTCTTTCTAATTTGCATTTTGCTCATTTCTAATATTAATTCAAATGTTTTTATTCTAACATTATAATCATTATCAAAAATTAAATTTAATAATTTCTTTTTTGAAATATATAGTAGTTCAACAATTTTTAAATTCTTATTTGTACTCATATTGTAATGATTACATAGATAAATTAAAATATTTAAACAGCACATCTTTACTTTACTATCTTTATCATATAATATCCATATTAACAGTTTGGTAAATTTTCTATTAGTAAAATATGCTGTTAAAATATCTAAATAATTATAAAAATATTCCAGAGTTATTACTCTGATGTCAATAAATACATCTTTTATTTTATTTTTATATAGAATATTATAAGTGCATAAAAGAAAATTATTCAATATGGTTAAATTTCTTCTATCTTCATTGATGTTATCAATTAATTGGCTAATAATTAAATTTCTGTGTATAATAGTATTAATCTCTTCATTATTAGTATTTTTAAAATGAATAATCTCTTCAAGATCAATATCTTTTGTATTTCTATTATTAATTATGCTACTACCTCTTTTAGTCATCATAGAGTTATTATTTTTTATTTCTCTAACATATTCTGCTAATAATTGTTTCCTTGATTGTTTTTCATGGTTATTAATATAATTAATTTTTTTGCATAAACCTAGTAATATAGAAAAACTTGCCAGTGAAGAAGTAAATCTAATTTTCCTGTATTTACTTACACTTAATGAAAATATCCATATGCATATATATAGTATTTCATATATATAATTTTCGTCAAAATGAAAAGAAAAATCAGAAAAAAAATTAGAGAACGCTTTATATGACTTGTTATTCTCATTTTTTTTTTTTATTAGCACATCATTATCTAAATCTGTAGTTAAGTACTGCTCTAATTTTTCACACTTAAAGGTACATACTTTTTCAAAATTATTTTCATCTTTTATTATTTCATCTATATTAGTTATTTTGCTATTAGATTTTGCTGTTGATGGTGTTATAATTTCATTAGTACTGATATCTTTTAGTCTATTACTTGAAAACAACTCTTCAGATTTGTTTTTAGAAATTTCCTCATATAAATATATCTGTTTATCTATATAATCAATTATATCAATAGTCCATGTTAAGGTATCATTACCTGAACATTCAGCTAAAAAATTTAAAAAAAAAGTAGATATTTTAACTTTTTCATTTTGTTCTTTATTAAATAAAATATAATATATTTCTTCAATTACTTCATGCAAATTTTTAGGATTTTTTTTTATTTTTTCATATAAATTAAAATCTTCAAAATTTTTATGAAATTTTGCATCTATCTTATTATTTTTCATTTTGTCATTTTTTTTAAATTTTTTCGAAGGTCTAGTACTTTCGTTTGTGTATTCATCATCACTCTCACTTGAATCTTCGCTATTGCTTGATTCAACATAAACACTTTTTCTTTTTTTTAATTTTATGTCTGTCTGATTATTTGTCCTATTTGCAGTAGATATTCTTTTATTTCTATCAAATTTACTTCTTTTAAATATCTCAAAATCTTCATCATCTATATTTTCATTTAATTTATCTATGTAACTGATATTTTTCAAATTATTATTTTTATATATCTTATTATTGGGGGAATTTTCATTTGAATAATCATTATTTTCATTATTTCTGGAATAATGAACAATTTTTTTATTTCCATCTTTTGCTTTATTATTAACTTCATTTTTTTTTCTCTCTTTAAATGATTCATCATAATCATCATCGTCTACATTGACACTTTCGCTATAATCACTATCATCTAATGAGTCATTCTCATCAGTGCTTATAATATGATCATCTATATCATTCACATTTTTTTTCTTTTTTTTATCTTTCCTTTGACTTATATCATTTTCCTTCAATTGTTCTGTAGATTCATAACTTATATTTTTTTGTTCAGTATTATGTTGAATTAATCTTGATGATCTTCTTAAAATTATTTTACTATCCATTTTATATATAATTATTTAAAGCTTTAAAAAAAACAAAAACAAAAAAAAAAAAAAAAAAGCTATAAAAACATTTATATACATATGATACAAAAAAAAAAAAAAATACTTATTTATACAATTTATTATTAAAATAAAGTATGTTCCTATTTTATTAGATTTATTAAATAAAGTTTTTTGCATTCATTTTTTTAATTGTTTATTATTTATCTATCTTCTTTTTAAAAAAACAAAAGAAAGATAATGACATTTGATTCTATTTTCTAAATTAAGTTGTATTATATACATTTATTTTTTTATATTATGTTGGAAAAAACCTTGCATGATTAAGAAAAAAATATTAAATAAATATATAACAATACACTAAAATATATAAACAAAAAAATATTCTATAAGTTTTATTTTTCCCTTTTTTTATATTTTTACATATAAAGGGAGAGCAATGTTCAAATAGTTTTATATATATTAAAAAAAAATAATAATAAATATAATAATAATACTGATAAAAATTCACATTTATTTATATATATATTTTAATAATATAATAAGAGTATTATGAATGATTAAAAAAATACGAAAAAAATAAATAATGATAAATATTAATCATATAAAATAAATTGCACATTTCTGTTGTCAAATAATTTTTTTAAGATTTCATTTTTTTTTTTTTTTTGAATAACAATTATTATTATATATAAATTAAATGAAAAATAACTTTATTGCAAATTACAAAAAGGTTATATCTTAAAATTACATATTTATTACATTGTTTTTTATTATTTTTATTAAACGTAATACTGTATAACATTTCCCAATCTTTAAAAACTTATTGTGTATATACATTATTAGAAGAGACTATGAGAATACCTAAACTTTTTTTAAAAATTAATAATTCTTGCTCAAAACTTGAAGTATTTAAAAAATTTAACTAAAAACATAATAATATATTAAAATTCATATATATTTTTTCTATTATACAAAAAAAAAGTATTATATATATATATATACTTCTAATTTATTAGCATTAAAAAAAAAAAAAAGACATTAATAAAAGAAAAAAAAAAAAAAAAAGTATATATCGAAAACTCATTTTTGCGCGTCTACACAAAAAAATTTTATTGATAATTATGCTTTTAGATAAGTAATTCTTTATATTTATCATAAATAATTAATTAAAAAAAAAAACTAAAAATCTTTTAGTTTGCCTAATAATTCATTTAAAAAATGTTTTTTATTAACATAATTAAAAATATCAAAAATAATTATAATTTATTAATAAATGTTATATATTTTTATATTATATCATTTTTAATGATTATCTTAATTTTATTGAAAAGATAGAGAATGTTCGGTTATAATTATAGTTTAGGTATTAATTTAAAAAAAAAAAAATAAATGAAATTTCGATACAATATTATTTCTAAATAAATTAAAGATTATAAAAAATTAACTTTATATTAGAAATTTGTTTTTGTTTTTGTTTTTGTTTTAGTTTTCATTCTTTTTTGTCTTTATTTTCTCTTTTTTTATAAATAGAAATGGAAAAAAAAAAAAATAGTAGAAAATCTTCTATACTTAGCGAAAAATTAAATTTTAATAAATCTTATTTAGATTTAAGCAACTATAGCAAAGTAAATTATATTAAACAAAATTCAATTAACAATACAAGTGAGATTTGCGAATTCTTCACTAGCATAACAAGTAATCAAAAAGATTTAAACAAAAGATATGAGCAATTATTTTCATTAATTAAGAAGTTTGGAAAAGAAATAAAATATTTGCTTAACAAAAATGATGAATATAATAATTTACTCATTGACACAAATGAATATATAAAAAAAATAAAAACAAAATTAAATAACTCTTCATATAATGATTTTGAAAATATTGGTAAAAAGAAAAATATCAAATGAACAAATTAAATATTAATTGTAAAAATAATATATAAATGATATATTTAGAATATCATATGTAAATTTATCGTAAATAAAAACAAAATATTATTAATAAAAGTATTATTAATGAACATAGAGTATAACTGTACAATAAAGTTTTTTGAAGATATGCACTTAGGTATTAAATAAATAATATATATATATATATATTAAAATTTGTGTTTGTGTAAAATAATAAATATATTAAATGCCAAAAATAATTTTTAATTTTTAGAAATAGAATTATGTGAGGATACAAATAATATTGATATAATAGCAAAATTAATTGCTCATCTTTTCAAAGTAGTTGATTATTACAGCAAAAATTCTTATGAATGGAATAGAAAAATAGATGATTTAAAAAGAGGCATGGGCAACAAAGAGGCCTATACGAATTTAGAAAGAAAATTAACTTTAAAAAATGAAGAACTAAAAAAAGAAATGGTTAATAATATGAGTTCATTAAAAGAGCAGCAAGATTTAAAAATAAAAATTAAAGAAGATAGAAATGTTTACAGAAAGGATTTACAACATATTTATCAAAAATTGTTATATTTTATTTTAAAATTTTTATTGAGAGATAAAAAATATAAAATACAAAGGCTTTATTTCATTACTTGGTTAAATGTTGTGAAGAATAAAAAAGAAGCAACTAATAGAATAATTAAATCCTTATGTAAGAAAGAAGAGTATTTATTATCATATTGTTTAAAAAAATTAAAGAATAATTGCTATGAGATACATTTAACGGAAAAAATTGCCTCTATGCTAGATATTTATATAAATGATAGTAAAGCAAACTATAGTTGCATTGATAATATTCAAAAAAGTAACAAGAGCAATATATATTTAGATTTAGTTAATAGTAATAAAACGAAAAAAAGTAATTTATCAATTAATTATGATAATTCTAATAATAATAATAGAACAAAAAAAAGTGATGCTTCAATATATTATAGTACTATTAATAATAATAAAATAAGAAAAAGTGATGCATCAAGTACTTATAATGATTTTGATAATATTAAAAAAAAAAAAAGTGATATAACAAAATTATGTAATGAAAAAAATAATGAAAATGATTATGATGTAAATAATTCCTTATTTGATACTAGAAGTGAATCAAATTACAATGTAGAAAAAGTATATGATAAATTTCTTTATCAAATTAAAGATAAAGCTGATAAAAAAAATGTAGATATATTACATCAAACTATAAAAAAGTTAAATTATAAAATAACAGAAATAAAAAACACATTAGAAATGCAAAAGAAGATAAACGACGAATTATTTAAAAGCATGTCATTAGATAAAAATTCTTTAAATCACAAAAATAGCATAAACAACAAATTGTCGGAAACAGATTATAATACTTCAGTTGATAATAATGAGTCATTAAACCTTCTTTCGGAAAAAACCTTAAGTGAGTATTTATTAAACAAGAATACGTCAAGAAATATGAGTAAAAATAATAATTTAGACAGAAAATATATTATAAAAAAAAATAATGAAGATGATAAAATGTTTAGACATGACAGAAAAAAAAACTCGGATGATTTATCAAAAAAGAACATAAATGATAATAAAGAAAAATGGAGTTTAAATAGTGAATATTTCAAAAATAATTCTACAGATACATTAAATGTTGACAATAATTACTTAAATGAAAGAAAATTCAAAGATAACATAAATAATTTATATATACAAAATGGAAATAATAATAATAAAAAAGATGTTAATGATAATAATTCCCCATCTAATATTAAGCTCATCTTGAGGACAGGAGGAGGTTTTAGAAAACTAAGCGAGAATGATCAAAAAAATTATATAGAAAAAATAAATTTCTTGAATGATAATAATTTATTAGGTTATGAAACAAATTTAAATATTAAAATAAAGGGACCTCCATTTTTTCAAAATTTGCCAAACAATAATCAAAAGACATTCAAAAAAGAAAAAAGGCATAGATCTCTTTCTAAATTTTATAATATGCATTAAAAATTAATGGAACAGAGACAATAAAGGAATTTTTTTTTTTTTTCTTTTTCTAATATGTCATTTAAAAATAAATAATTTGACTTTTTTTTGCTCTATTATATGTATGCACACTTTAGTCATTATTCATCGCTCATATTTAATTAAATATGTACTTTTAATATAATTTAGTTTTTTTATTTTATTTTTTTCTCTTTATTTTAATATAATTTATTTATGTATTATTTCCATAAATTATCATAGATCCTTCTTTGTATTTTAAGTTTACGTTGAAATATTATTTCAATTTAAAATTTTTTTTTTCCCTTTTTCTTAATGTACAATATATATTTTCATTTTTATTATACATTAGGAATATACCTCTTTATAACGTTATATTATTATAAATCTTAATAAATTATTAACTTTTAAATATGATATAATATCAATATTGTTTACAAATGTTATTATGAGAATTGTTATATATTAGAGAAACATTAATTAATTACCATTTTTTGGTTTCTTCAAAAATTATTTTTAAACAGAAGTAAATATTAAAAAAAATTTAAATATAGCCTTTTAACATATTTGGGTATGTTGTATGTAATAAGTTTCATTTTATCATTGAAAATATTAAAAAGAAAACTTTTTTAAAAAACATAGTTTTAATCCTTTAGTTATTTTTAACAACTGTCAAAAGTAAACTTTAAAATTATTTTTTTATAATTTAAAATAAATATTAAAATAGAAAAATTTTAAATATTTAAAAAAAAAATATATTTAAATTTTAGTTTCATAATATTATATAAAGATTACTTAAAAAGAATGAAAAAGTAATTATTTTAAGTGTTCAATAAAAAAATTTATATTATTCTTGGTGTATCCATTTTTTATAAAATTTTTAAAAGTAAAAATGAAGGAAGGAAAAGGAAAATTCGATTATAAAAATGAGAAAATATATGTAATTTATGATGAAATATATGATATATATATAAAGGAGAAAAAGAAAAAAAATTATTATTGTAAAATTTTAAGATTCCTTGATCCATCAGTATTAATATTAAAAATATTAAGTGAAATTTATAATTTAAACGATATGATAGAGTACGTTTCTTGCAGCTCTTTTCAAATGGTAATGACACATACTTACATTAATGGAGAAAAAAAAAGTATTTATGAAACATTGCTAATTTTATATTCAATAAATAAAAGTAAATTAGAAATAAATAATTATATATTTAATAATTCTTTAATAGAAAATATAGATGATGATACTATAAACTTAAACTTGTATTATATTTTAAATGAATTTAATGACATATATGAATACTTTTTAATTTTATATAAAAATTGTTATGAAAATTATACTAGAAAATTTTTTATAAATAAAGATTACAATTTAATAAAAGGATATATCAAACTACAAGCATTAAAGAATTATGTATCGAAGAAATATAAAAATGTATCATTTGATACAATATTAAATAAATTTATTAAATTATTGATTTTTTTCACAAAAATAAAGAACGATTATATACAAATAGAATGTGTTATATTTTATGTGTATTTCTATATTTTTTTAAATATACCTATATATTTATATCCTTGGAATAATATTAGTGATCAGCTAAATAAAAGAATATTCAATGACGGGAATGTCAACATGATAGCTAATATAATTGAAAAAAATAAAAACAATTTTTTTTCTCTTATTTTAAATAGAACAGTAGAAACAAATAAGTATTACGAAACTTATGACTTTAATATAGCTTTATTTATCAATAACGAATATGAAAAACATGATGATATTTCATTAAATCAAGATGAAATTGTATCTGGAGATTTATACATTAATATGCTAAGTAAAAATAAAGAACATTTCATTAACTTGAATGAATATAATTTATTAAAAGATATAGGCTATAATTCTTTAAAACAATTTTATATACCTCATTTTTATTATTTGACAATTTTAAAAAAAATGTTCGTGTTTAATAAAAAAATGCAAATAATGCAACATTTATTCCATGTTTTAATAAAATATTTAATTAATATGGACAAATATTATAAAAATAACATAAAAAAAGTAAATAAAGTAATTACTTAATATATGTATATATTTTTAAATTAAAATAAAATTACCCTTTTTACAAATATTATATTAAATTTAAAAAATAAAAAAAAATTATTACATATATTTATCCAACTTTTTGTACCGTATCAATTTATTTTACTATTTTATTTTTTTTATTTTAATTGGATTAATAGTTTTTTTTTTTTTTTTTTTATTTTTAATTTGATTTCCTTTTTAAATTAAATAAAACCGTTTATATGATCAATATGATAGCAGCTATTAAGAAAAATCATATTGTTAATACAATTTTAATTCAAATAACATATTTCAAGTTATTATTTTTATAATTTTTCTATTTTTTTATTTTTTGTGGTATACTTCCTTTATTCTTTTTATACTTGTATATTTATTATTTAAAATTTAGAATTATAAAAAGTTATTTCTATTTTTAAAAAGACATCAAAATATTTTTTATGTATTCTTTTTTATTTTCATCGTTTAAAGTATCAAAATATCTAGTGTTAACACATTTTACATTATATCCATATAATTTTAAATGATTTGAAATAATTTTGAAATCTCCCAATTCTCTATTTACTTCATTTCTAGTAGTATCTTCAGTTAGCATTATAACTTGTCTTTTTTTTTTAATTAAAATGTCTAATATGTAAGGACAATAAATATCAACATGAACTTCATGATCAATTTGCAATTCATCTAATATTTTAGAAATATTAGAAATAATTTTAGAAAAAGAATACATGTTTTCTTTTCTTTTTAAATAAAAAACTTTTAAACTTTCTAAAACACAAAATTTTGGTAAATCAAAATCCATCCACTTAAATTGTATCATATGAGATAGCCATAATAAAAAAATTTGATTTTTTCTCTTCTCCCAATAAGTCGTTTTTCCTATTTTTCTCCATATAAATGAAAAAAAATATGTATTAACATGAAACAAATTAGACAATACTAATGCATACGATACATTTATTGATGTTTCTTCGTCAATATCATCAATATAATCTTCTAAATAATTTAATGCTTCTATGATACATTCATCGATAAATTGATGAGTAAAATTAAAAAATGATAGTGATTCCATTAAAATAGATATATCTTTTAATGCCAATATACATTCTTTTCTGTTTATGTAAAGATAATGAAAATACTTTCTAAATTTGTTGGCACTTAAAATTATGCATTTTTCAAAAAATAAGTTCATTTTTTTAAACGCCCTTAAAATATGAAAAATATTTTCATATGAAAATTTTTCGAAATTTTTTTCTAATATTCTAGAAATATGAGAAAAAACTCTGTCATGCTCTATAGTAAAAATTCTATGTTTAGAAAATGCCTCAGCTATCATGCTTAAAATAGATGGAGATAAATAAGGGGTGTAGTAATAAACAACTTTTTCAGATATTTTAAAAAACTCAGGATTATATACATAAATATCTTTATATATTTCTAAACTTTTAAGAAATAATTCAAGATTTAAAAAAATAGGGCAAACAGAAGTGAATATTTCACTTTTTATATTTGGTTTCTTTTCATTTATATAATTATATATATTTTTTTTTTTTATTAGATCATCTTCATTCTCCATTATGTGATTTTCTTGTTTTGTAAATTCTTCTCTTATTTCTATTGTTTCTATATTTGTTAGTTGAGAATCTCTATTTTTTGCATTTTTTTCATATTGTACTAACTTACTTAAGGGAAAAAATGCATTATCATTTTTTGATAAAAAATCTATGTAAAAGAAATTTTTATTTAAGTTAAAAAATTTTAATAACTCTTCTATAGAAATTGGATAATTTATATTGTAATTATAATTCATATGAGTATAATTATTTAATTGTTCATAATGTGCATATATTAAATCTTTATTTAAATGGATAAAGTTATTTATTAAAATGGAACTTATTAATTTATTATATATATCTAGGTTATAATAACCAGCCCATATATATGCATTAAAGCATTCTAGCAATAAATGCATAGTAGAATTAATATATGAAATTTTCTGATTACTTTCAAACTGTTCCTTTATATACACATCAAATTTTTTTAAAGGATTAATAAATGAATTAAACAAAAAAAAATGCTTATGATTTAATTCTTTCAATGATATCAAAATATGACAAATAGATACAACATCGAAATGTTTTCTATTTTTATATATATCTTCTATTAATAAATTATATCTTTCATCTAGAACAATAATTTCTTCAATTTTTCTATTTTTTTGGAAATTATTTTCACTTTCTAATAATTTTTTGTCATTTAATACATCAAAAATATTTTTGTATTTTTCTATTAAATTTTTCTCTATTTTATCAATTATAGTTTCATTATTTTCTTCGTAAAATTTTACATCACCATCATTTATTATTTGATTATTATTATTGTAAATATTTTTATCTTGTAAGTTTTTATTTTTATTTTCTATATTTATAATATTTTTATTATCTATATTTTGTTCATTTTCATCATTCATGTCATAATTTTCGAGTTTTTCCGCTTTTACATGTTTTGTATATTCGTTTAATAAATTTAATTTTTCTTTTTCTTTTTTTTTTTTTTTTTCTTCAATTACAAACCCACTTAACATACGAATAGCTGTTATTAAATTTTGTAGAAATAATGCTCCTCTGTGAGTTATAAGAATAGACAAAATATCTTCATAATTTTGACATTTCAATATGGCTTGGTCCATTTTCAAACAAATTTCATTTATGTATATCAACGAGTTAGTTTCATCTAGTATTTTTTCTATTGAATTTATTTCGTTTCCTTTATTTAAACTGGTATCATTTTTATTATTTTCATTATTCTCTTCTTGAAATGCAAATTTTCTATTATATTCTATATATTTATTTACTGTTACAAAACATCTATTACTGATCAAATTCAAATTGATATTCTGGTAATTTCCTTTTTTTCTATATATAATTTCTTCATTGTCAATATTTATTTTTTTATTTTTTATATAATATGAAATACTTTTCTCATTTCTAATCAAAAGGATATTCCTTTTTTTCCTGCATAAGATAAATGATTTTTCTTTATACTCAAATACGTTAAAAAATAATTTTTTAAACATTTAAAAATTATTTAGTCAAACAACAAGCATAATTATAATTATATTTTATTTACTTATTTTTTATTTTATACGACTCTCTTACTTTTTTCATAATTTTAAACATATTACCCATAAAAAATTATTTTATCAACAATTACTATTAAAATACCAATAAATTTTGAATAAGTTCTATTTTTGTTTCACAATTAAAAATTAGCTTTATTTTTTATGTTCTACATATATATCTGAAAGTTTATAGAAAAAATTATAATTTTTCTTATATAATTTAATATTTATATATTTATTTAATTTTCTGAATAAGTTAAAAATAATTTTAAATTCACTTATTTAAAAAAAATTTGAAACATTTAAGTCTACGATAAAATAGAATGCAAAAAGATTGATATGATATACATATATTTTATTATACACTATTTAATTACAAAATTTTATTATTCGCTATACTCATAGTTTTGTTTCTACGTAATATGATTTTTCTTGTATTTTTATTTTATTTTTTTTTTTTTTATTTGTCAAATAAATATATATTAATTCAATATTTTTATATGACAATAGAAACTGAATATAATTTGACTTTTTTTTTTTTTTTTATACTTTTTAAAGTATTTTATATAAAAAAGTAACTTTAAATTTATTTGACTATCTAGTTATTTTATGATTAAACTAATTTGTATAAAAATATTATTCATTTCTATATATATATATATATATATGTAATTTTTTCTTTTTTTTCCTATGCTATTTCTGTTTATTAAGTATATTATTAAATGATAAAATAAAATAAAACCTTATACATATATATATATATATTTTTTTTTTTTTTTCGTGTTTTTTATTATGTGAAAATGCTTCGAATGAAATTTGGAAATACAAAGTTAAATTTGAAAAGATATATCAGTTTTGATTCTTTAAGAAATAGAAGTAGCTTAAAAGATGTAGATGATGAAAATTTTAATGTTATGTTGTCATACAAAAACAATAATAACATAAATTTGTCAGTAATTAATAATATTCTCCCTGTATATTTGAAAGAATGCTTAGTTAATGATTTAAATAAAACCATCCAATGTAATAAAACTGTTTTTGAAATGTTGGAAAGAAGAGCACTAAATGCTTTTAATTTAGAAAAAAAATATTGGGGGTGTTTTATTAATAGTAATAGTAATTATGTAAATTCAAACAATGATTATTTTCTTTTAAATCTATATAGCAATTTGCTAAATTATAGAAATAAAATTATGCATATTAGTTTTTCATTAGAAAAAAAAAAAGATAAAAACAATCGGAAATGCTTATTAGATGCCATTTATAATACAATTAAAATAGAAAATGAAAGTAACATAAATTATATGCAAATAAAAAATATGTATGAAATTTTTATCCCAGATATAATATATATAGATGAAACAAATAATCCCTATAATTTTGAATACGAATTTTTAAAAAATTTGAAAGATATAAATAATTGTATTGTAATAGTAAACATAAGTAATAAAGCAAATTTAATTTCTCATAATTTAATTTCTTCTCCTTTTGAATATTCTGATATTGTATTTTCTTATTTCAATGAAAATTTTCGTGCATGTAATAGCCAAGTAATATTTTATAAGAAAGGATTTAGGAGTTTTGATAATGAAGGAAAATTAATATCATATGATTTTGAAGAAAAATTAAAAAATATATTTTTTGAAAATAATTTAAATAATATAATTTTTTCTTTAGCTACTTCGTTTAAATTAATGAAAACTAATGAATTCAAAGAATATGCAAAGCAAACACAGAAAAATACATCTACTTTATTTAAATATATTAATAAAGAGTATTTTAATGTTCATTATTCTGGTAATAATAGCTTCTTAAATTTAAATTCTTCTAATTATTCTTTCAATATACAAGAATTTTATGCTTTATGCACAAAACTAAATATATATTTTGATGTTTTAAAACCAACTAAATTTATTCAAAAATCTTTTAATATAGGATCAAACTATTTAACTAGCTTAGGTTTATTAGATAATGATATGAAAATAGTAGCAGATTTTATTAATCAATCTGCTTCTTTATATTTTTATATAAAACAAAAAGAAAATTTGTCAAATGAAAAGTTTATAAATTATATAAACAATCCCACATCATCTGATATTTTGTCTCTTGCTAATGATATTTTTTGTTTTATTTCTTCTTTTCCATCTATTCATAGCTGCTAAAATCTTTATTTATTTATTTTTTTTTTTCTTTAGTTCAATATATAATAAAAGAACTAAAATAATTTGAAATTTAAATTTTTTAAAAGTTATTTCTTTTCAAAAGTCTATTATTTTTTTTTGCACATACTAAATTTTGTAGACAACAAAAAAAGGAAAAACTATATGAACATATACATATTCTTTAATTTTAAATATAAAATTATTATATATATATTTATGTAATCATTAAATAAATTTTTGTCATATTTTATTAAAAAATTAAAAAACTTTACGTAAAAAAAAAAAAATTACGTCACAAAAATGGGAAATAAAAAATTAATAACACAAGAAATATTCTATAGAAACACAATAAATATACATATAATATTTCATTAAAAGAAAAGCAAGGAAATAATAAAAATTAATGAAACATCTTATATAATAAAAGGGAAAAGAAAAATGGAAAATAAATAAAAAAAAAAAACTTAGCAAATTGCTATTTAAATCTTTTTCCATTACATTATTACTCTTTATGAAAATCATCATTATAATTAATTTTCATAGCGTATTTTACTTATTAAAATTTTAATCAAAATATGTATATGCATATATTATAAAGATAAAACAAGTCAAAAAAAAAAAAAAAAAAGTATTATTTCTAATGCGTTCAATAGTTTTTATTATCTCTTCAATTCCATAGACTTGAAAAAGCTTACTTGATACCATTTTGTACAGTAAATAAAAAAAATATATAATAAAAACCACCTAAAATAAATAAGGATTTTGAAACAGAAATTGAAAAAAAATTGTCTAAATATTATATAAAAAAAAATTTTCATTTTCGTAACAACAAATTTAAATAAAAATAGCTATATAGATTTCCACTCTGAATTGTCTTTAAAAAAAAATAAATAAGTAAATTTATTAAAACAAAGAGAAATCAAATATAAAAAAAAAATTAAAATGGAATTTCACGATATCATAATAAAAGCTCAGCTTCTTTTTTTTCTCTCCATTCAATCGCTTTTTGCCTAGCTAATTGAACGGATTTATATTCTAAAAAAAAAAAAAAAGGCACATATATGCATTAAGGAAAAATAATAAATTAAAATGGATAAATGAAGGAATATACAAGTAGAAATAGAAATTTAGAAGCATTAAAATTTTTTATTTTTACCATTAACTGAAAATCCCTTTGTCTGTATTTTACCATTTTCTTTCCAATTTGCTCTCCATAATTTTCTTGATTTATCATAATAAACTCCTTTTCTTGCTTCAAACGATGCAATTACACCATCGATTTCAAGAGCATAATATCCTGTTCTTTTTTTCGCTCTTGAATTTATTGGTGCATTTAAATTTTTCACTTTAATATTTTCTCTTTTTTTAGTATTATCTTTTTTAACTTTTTTTGAAGTTTTATTTATTTCAGGTGTTGCTTCTACTGCTTCTGTTTTTTCTTCTTTACTTGTTTTATTGCACATTTCGAAAATATGTAAGGGTATTTCCATTGCTTGAATAATGTATGATTTTTGTTTTTGATTTTCTAAAATGTCTAATGAATTTAAAAATTTCTTGATATCCAAGGATTTATTATTATCTTTCATATACCATGGTTGTATAAATTCATTCATATTAACATAAATATCAGAACTCCTCTGAGCAGTTAAATCACAATTTTTCATATTATCTTCTGTAAATATGAAAGGCTTATAACTAGGCTCATGAACTTTTCTTAATTCATCCAGTTCGCCTATAATTATTTTCAAAATATAAAAATCTAAATGCTTAATAGTTTCTATACTTAATGACCTAAATATTAATATAAATATTTTTAATTCTTCATTATTTAATGTCATGATTTTTCTCCAATGAAAAAAAAAATTTCCTTCATATTCCCCCCATAAAGGCACTCTTCTACGAATTTCTAATAACATATCGTAACAATTAATTTGATTATGTAAAAATATTTCCATTTGTACTCTTTTTTTTGTAAAATCATTTAATTCACTATAATTTTCTAATCTATTTTTATAATTTTTCATATTAATTGAAGTAAAATCATTTTCATCTTTTAATTCATTATTGCTATTTTTTTTATTCTTTAAATTTTCCTCTTTTTTATTTGATAAATTTATTTTATTATATATATCATTATATCCATTTTCACTATTATTATTTTCTGTATTTTCTATATAAATACTTTCTTCTTTTTTTTTTGATATTCTTGAATAATCATTCGCTATATGATGATTATCTACATTCTTACTCATTTCTTCTTTTTTTATAATTTCTTCCTTATTGTTATCATTTTTAATAACTAATTGACTTTTTTTTGTTTTTTTCTTATCCTTCATATTACTTTCGTATAAATTCTGAGAGTTTATATCATTGGTGATATTTATATTATTTGTTTCACTTATGATAGTTTTATTATTTACAATTTGTTTCTCATGTACTGTATTTAAAGTTTGTATATCATTTGTTCTATTTAATTCTGTTATATTGTATAAATGAATTGTATCATTAATATTACATAAATTATTTGTTTGATTAGTGTCTTCTTCTAAGAAAAGAGAAGTTTTATGATATGTTTCATCATTTACATTATTATTTTCTTTATTATAACAATATGAGATATTCAAATTTGAATCATCTTTATTTTGATCAATATTTAAGGAATCTATACAACTCATACTTTTATTATATTTTTCACTGATATTTAAATTGTTAATATTATTATACTCTCCTTTACTTTCGTTATTTAAGCCATTATTACTATTTTTTTCTAAATTATTGTCATTTGAAATAACGCTATTTTCCTCACTTTTCTTTTGATCCGTTTTGTCATATAAATCATCATTTTCAATACTTTCTATACATTTTGTTCCTTTTTTATATATCAACTCTTTTGAACCTTCTTTATTTATTAAATCAGAATTATTAGATGTATCATTTTTATTTAATAAATTTTCTTCTTTTATTATTTTTTTTTTTTCAATAATTTTGCTTTCATCCATAGATTCATCATTTAAAATAGGAATTCTTAAATCATTTTGTTCATCCATAATTATTACAATATTTTCATAATAAAACTTTTTTTTTTTCTTTCTTACTTAATTATATATTATTCTAAATGAAAACGATTAATACTAGTAAATTAAATGTAAACTGTTTCTTTTTTATTTTCATTAAAAATTAGCTTACAATAAAAAATTATATTTATTATTATTTAAATATGTATATATATATATATTATATATATATATATATATATATATATATATATATATATATATATGATAGTTATAATGTATAAAATTTTTGATTTAATATAAATTTTAAAGATTCTTTTTTTTATAAAAAGAAATACTTTCGGAAATTATGTAATAAAAAATTAATGTGCAAATTTTTTTTATTTTTATTTATTCAAATATAAATTTAATAAACAGGTGTAATATATAATTTTTACAAATATTATATTAAAACAAAAAAGAAAGGATAAATTAATGAATTTATAAAACATAATATTATGTAAAAGTATACCTTTTAAAAATGTTAGAATAAAGGAAATACTTTGATAAAACAAATACTTCTTTAAAACAAAAATGTGTTTCATGATATATATATATATTAAAGAAATAAATTAAGTATTTATATTTTCATTTTAATTAATACTTTATACTTTAAATACAGAAAATTTCCTTGGAATATTCAGAAAAACATATATATAAATGTGAATGCATCTATGATGTTATTTAATGTTGTCGGAATTTTTTATTACATTGTTATAAATCACAAATTATCAATAATTTAATTATGTAATAAAAGTTAAAATAACCTTATAAATGTATTGCAATAATACTAATACACATTTTTATGCCAAAAAATATATCATTGAATAAATATATAATATTAAATATTAATACATTTCGATATTCATTCCATATATTACTTCTTACTTCTAAAAAGAAGTTCAATTCTTATCACTATTCTTCTTATTTAATTATTATATTTATATATCATTCTATATCTTTATATTGTCTGATTATATTTGTTAACAAATTTTTTCCATTAATAATTTATTACTTATTTATTTTTTTTTTTTTTTGTCAAAATTCTTAAATTGTAATTTTTAATAATATTATCGATGTATGAAAAATTAAAAAAAAAAAATCATCTAATGTAAATAAAATTTTATTTAATTCATCAAATCTACACATGTAAAACTACGATATTTTTTTTAAAAATATTAAAATTAACAAAAAAAAGGAAATTAACTCAAAAAAAAAAAAAAAAATTCTTCGCTAATTGATTCTTAAATATATTCGAAAAAATCTAATTTTTTTATTTTTTTTTGTGATCTTCAACATAATTATATATCATATAATACTTTCAAAAGAAAAAAAAGAATCTACATAATTCATATAAAAAATCTTATCCTTGAATAATTTTTCTTTTTCTTTTTCTTTTTATTTTTAATATTTATTAAAAACTCATTCTTGAAGTAAATAAAAAAATAAAATAAACGAAAAACAAAAAATACATGAAAATTTATTCTATATTTTAAAATGAATAGAAAGTCATTTTTTTTTTTTTTTTAAACATAAAAATTATATAAAAATATTTTTGCATAATTTTTTTATAATTTTTATAGTTTTTTTTTTTTTTTTTTGATTGGGATAACCCTATTGTATTTGTTAAAACAATAAAATGAAAATAAAGTGATAGCTTTCAAGATGCCAAAAAAAAAAATGTATGTTTAAGAATATAATTGTGTTAAAGTTATTTTTAATTTATAAGATTTACTGCATGTGAAATTATTAATTTGTATACAAATATGTATTATTATGAAGTAGATCATTAATTTAGGAAACTTTTGAGTATAAAGTATTGTAATTAATAAAAAAAAAAAAAACTTTTAATATATTATATAAAAAATATTGTTATTATCAATTTGTACTATTGTTAAATTAAAAAAATTTATTTTTTATAGTTTATATATAAATATTTATATATTCATTTTAAAAGATGCATTTAAACTTTTTTATTTTCTATTTTACTTGATGTCTTAGTAAATATCAATTTAGTAAATTCCTTATTCTAAAAATAGAAAATGATAATTTCAATAAAAATTTTCTCTCTAAAAGTTATCTAATGTAGTTATATATAAATATGCTTTTTCTCATGGAATTCTTTTATTTAATAATTTATTACACAACAAAAAAACAATAACTTATTTTATATATTTTTTAGTATATTTATATTTATTATATTGTGGATTATTTGTATAAAATAATTAATTGAATTATGTATTTTTCATCCTATATGTATAAAATATTTCTTATATTAATTGCATATCTTTAATAAAAATAAAAATAAATAACGCACACACATATTGTGCATAAATAAACATGCACATACACACACATTAACACAAATTTTCTTAAAAAGGTTATATGAAAAAAATTTATAAAGAACAAAAATAAAAGTGGAATTTTTTTAAAAATTTGAGTTTTCATCAAATAATTTTATAGTAAGATAGAAATACAAAGTATATTTTTTTTTTTTTTTGTAATGAAAGAACTCCTATTTTATATTTTATAAGAAGGAATATATAATCAAATAATAAAATCCAAAATATACTATGAAAAATACATTTTAAATACAAAAAAAAAAAAAAATATTTGAAATAAATTGTGATGTATATAAAATAATAAAACTATTTTTACAATAATAAAGTTACTAGAAATTGTATTAAAAAATGATAAAAAAAAAAAAAGAATATTTAATTTTAATTAATTTTTTCTGAACATACATGGAAATCAAATTATATCTTATTTTTCGGAATTTGATTCCAATAAGTTAACGTAAATGTAAAAATATATAAATAAACAAAAATAAAAATAAAAGTCAGAAGTGAAAAAGTATTTTTAAAAAACAGAATTAAAAGCTGTTACATCTACATTTTTCGTGAAAGTTTAGATAAAAATTTCATGCGTTTTGTATATTTTTGTATTTATTTGACAAAAAAAAAAAAAAATATTTATATATGTATACTTAAATTACTGTTCTTAAATGCATACAAAAAAGTTTTTATTTTAATATGAGAATTATTTAAAACATCAAAATACAAAAATAAAACACATTTATAAGGAAACTCTTCAGTTCATTAAATTAACTATTAAAAAAAAAAATATATTTTCTTCAATGATACACTTTTATTCTAAACATATATACTTTTTGAAAGTTCTCATCTTTTTTTATCATGCTATCGTAATTTTTTTTTTACTTATTTCTTTTTATTTCAAATCAATTAGTCAATGGGCGTTACATGGGAAAAATTTGTTTATAAAATTAGAAAAAGAAGAAAGAGGAAAGAGTTCTAAGATATATAAATTAAAAAAAAAAATAGACACTATTATTGTTCCCAAAATATATTTTTTACATTTTTACATTATTGGTTTAGTAATAAACTCAATTTTAGTAATCCAAGTAAATAAAAGTGTTTTTGCATAAACCATTTTTCTAAAAATCATTTTACTCATTAAATTTTTATTTTATTAAGGATTTCCATCAAAATTATAAAAATGAAAGAAACGGTAACATATTTTTTCTTTTTTTACGAATAACGTTTAAAAAAATAATAATGAGAAAAATATTTTTTATATAAAAAAAATTTTTTTTTAATATAAATGTGCATATGTATATAATACCAAACAATTAACAATAATAATATATTTGTGTTTGTTTGTTTCATAAATTTTAATGTAATGTGTATATTTTTGTATGTTTAAATTTATTAAAGTAACAAAAATAATTATAACCATTACTATAAATATAACCTTAATGTATATTATTCTCTGTAATCATGATATAAATGTTTTTTATTATTTTTATTAGCTTTTGATTTTATTTCTGTGACTAACATTATCTTTGAAGTTCATTTGCTAAGAAGATTATTAGAACAATTATTTGTAGTAAGAACAACATCAAATTCGTTTATGCATATCTTTTCTTATCTTTTAGGAATAAGGTACTGAAAGGAAAAAAAAATTATTATAAATATTCTATTTTAATGAAATATTTAAATAATTTTAATCTCATTTTAATATAAATATTTTTAAATGTTTCAGTTTCTATGTAGTAACTCCTTTTTCATTATATAATAGTGACAAAAATGAATATAGTCTATTAAATTTATTTTCTATTATTCTTTTTATATTCGGAAACTTAATTCAAGTATATTTCTTTAAGGAAATGATTGTTATCAAAATTATTTAAATTTATATATATATAAATATATTTTTTTTATATTTCAGTTTGATTCTCATTCTCGCTTGGCTAAGCTTCGCCCCAAAGGTTGATAATATAAAAATTAAAAAAAAAAAAAATTCTTTTCTAAATTTCTTTCCTTTTTTTAGACACAAAGAAAAATGATATTATGTATAAGGTCCCATATGGTGGATTCTTTTATTTTGTTAGTTGCCCTCATTATTTTGCAGAAATATTAATATACTTATCATTTTTGATATTAAATACTAATTTCATAAAGTATGTATAACAATATGAAATAACAAGTATATATTAATATATGAAAAAAAATTGTTTCGTTTTGTTTTTTTAATATAGTTTACTGAATTTTGTTATGGTTTCATTAATTTTAATTATAAACGGTAACTAATATTTATAAATAAATTTGAAAAATATAATATTCAGTAATTTCCTGAAAATAACATATGTAAAATATTTTTTCCTACATTAGGTTTGAAAACACATAATTGGTATTTTAAAATATTAGAAGATACATATCCAAAGTAAAATTTCTTAAATAATTATAAAATTAAATTATAATATTGATATACTTGTATCTTTTTTATTAAATGAAATATTTTTTTTTTTTTTAGACAAAGAAAAATCATCTTTCCTTTTATTCTTTAAATGCCGCTAAATTTTTATATATTTTTTAATAAAACTATTCTTATAATAATGAAATTTAAGTATACACAAATAAATTTCCTTATTCTTTTTATTTATGTTAGATTATTCTTGTATAGTTTTATTATTTATATTATAGAATTGGCAATTAATTTTATTAAAAAAAATAGGTTAATGTATATATTTTAAATTAAAATATGGATCAAGCAAAACATGTACAAGATATAATTATATAATGCTTCATTATTTTTAAGTAGTTATCAAAAACCTATTTATTTTAATAAAATGTACATTAATATTTTTTTTTTAATTATTTTATTTACAGAATTAATCGTTATGTATATATATTTTTGAATATTTAGATTTTTCTATTATAAATTTTAGTACTTTATGTTGCATATTTTTTTCTTTTAGAAGTGTTATGTATAAAATTATGCAATTTATTTTTTTTTTTTCATCCTTTTATTATTTATACAACATATTTTTACTTTTATTTTAAATAAATTTAGAATTGTTAAATATAATAAAAATTGGAAATTAAATTTTTTTTTATTTTTATTCATATGATAATATTAAATAAATATAAGAAAAATAAATGTATTTATTCATTCCTATTTAATTATTATAATAAATAATAGTGATAAGATACTGAATTAGCATTTAAAAAAAAAAAATAGATATATGTAAAATAAAAAAAAATCATGTTATATTATATCTAGGATAAACTACTTAATATTTGGGACAACTGAATAAAAAATTTTATTCTTATTATGCTTATACTTCAAGCTTTTTTACCTTTTCATGCATTAAAAATATGGAATACATATGCATATAAATATTTCTTTAATTATAATGGTTAATTACTATTATTTTCATTTTTTATTTAAATAAAATAATGAATAAAATTTCCGAAATGATTAGATATAAAAATTGAATAAAATTAAAAGGAAATATTATTTTTTTTATATAAATGTAAAAAAAAAAATTATATATATAGTATTAGAACACAATAATGAATAAATAATTTATCATATATATCAATATATATAAACTTAAATATGCGAATACGAGTGCTAGAGTAATTAAAATTATTCACATAGTGATATGCACTGATTTATTAAAGAATTAATATTTAAATCATTAGTAATTAGTTCTGGCGGTATAGTAACTGACTGGCAACACATTTGACACATTTCTGTTAGACATTCCTCTTTATTACTATCATTTTCACATGAACTTTTTAATTCTTCATTAGAAGATTCAATACATGACTTTTTAAGAAAATAAAAAATTTCTGATGTTTGAAGTACTTTTTCATCCAACTTTTGACATAATTTCTCACATGTTTTGGTATCTTCATCATTTTCTGAATCTATGTTTGCACAACAAGTTTTGCAAAATTCATTATTACAATTAAGATTCTCTTTATGATATTGATCACAATAAGCCAATCTATCAATGATATTTTTATGAGTAGCACAATAATATATATCTCTTTTAATATCTTTATTGGATTCATCAAATGAATGCCTATCAATTTCTGTCTCTTTTTTTGTTTCATCCATTTCTTCTTTCTCTTTATTATTTATTTCTTTATTTATCTCTTCTTTTATTGTATCTTCTCCTATTTTTGAAAATATAGGAATCATGTTTTCAGAAGCTAAAGGTGGGGTAGGACTATAGGGTTTAAAATCTAAAGGATGAAGGAAAATATTACTAAATGCCACATTGTTACAATTATAAGATGTAAAACCGAATTTTTCTCCACTTTGTAAATTTAATCCTATTAAACTAAAAATTGGGTATGTCATCAAGCCACTACCCATATTGACATTGATACTATTGATACTAAACGATATAGTTACACGATTCCATACACTCTCTTTATATGCAGAAATAATTGATTTAGCTAATGTTTGAAATTTTCCATTGATATTTTGCCTTAAACGAGTAAAGGTAGAACCTATTTCTAATATAGTATAATTATTGGAATCTAAAAATTTAAATATAGCACCTACAATACCATTGGTACATTCAGGATAAATAGAAAATCTTAATATTCCCGCTTGACAAATTTTCTTTTGTAAAATGATAAAAGAGGGTATCTCATTATCTGAACCTCCTCTAATATTAGATTTTTGTAATATTACATGTTTTTCATTTCCTATGTTATTAAAATAGCTCCAATTCGATGGCCCATCGACTGCATTTTCTGGATCAAATACTGTATATGATTTGTTAAATTTTCCAATAAAAAATTCTTCATATATATTACAACTTAAAGGGGAAACATTATTAGATATCACTTCTTTTGCTAAACATTCAGCAGATTCAACAACTGGTTTTGTAAATTGGGCATTATCCACTCCGTAAGTGTAAAAACCAATAGTACCTGCTGAGTTAAAATCATCACTTACTATTATATTGGGATTTGGTAATTCATAAATTGGTTTATTTGTTTTAATAGTAGTAATTTTTATTTTCGATCCCCGGCATTCTATTCTTACTACAAGCCAATTACCTTCATCAAATCCACCGTCGTTAATAACAGCCAATTCTGTTACTTCATTGTTTTCAAATTTTAATAATCTTTTATATCCATTTTGATTATTATTTAATTCAAACATATAATAATTATATCTATCATATGCTCTGAAAATTAATCCAACGGATCCTGTCCCTTTTACGTAAATATAAGTTGAAAATACAAAATCATAAAAAGATTTATATCTTAAAAAAGCGTAAGTTCCACTAAATAAATTACTTATTCCATCTGAATTTAAAACACGTACATTTTGGCTCAACGTAGTTCCTGTTATACCTTCTTCTAAAGGGTTATCCATTATTTTCCATTTTCCTTCTTTCTGTAACTGCACTGAATTTATTATTTCTAATGTATCATATATATTTTCCGTGTTTCCTAATTTCCAAGATTCAAATTCTTTTTGCCTTAGTCTTTCATCTACTAATGCTTCTAATTTATACTTTCTTTTTTCTAACTCAGATGTAATTTTTGACGATAACAATTTTATCAAATGAGATACTTTCTGTACATCTTTTAATGTTTCATTAGACAATAATTCTATGTTTTTTTCAAAATGCTCTGTTGGTTTTAAATATCTTCTTGCATTAGAAACTATTTTTATGACTTGTTTGTTTATTAATGCTAAAAATGTTGGATCCGTACTCCCAACTTGTTTATTTACAATGGTAATCAAATCATTTATCGCATCGGCTGTTGATGGATCAACATAAATATTTTCATTGTCTGTTATACTATCCTTAGAATTATCAATTTCAAGAAAAGTGAAATCATGCGTGTATGAGGGATTAGGACATTTGGGAGTAACATTAAACAGCTTAAAAGCAATTTCTTGATTATTATTTACATAACTTTCAGATATTATGCCATTTTGGAAAACTCCTTCAAATTCATTTAGAGCATTTACAATTCTTAGATGAATTAAAAAATGCTTATCATAAGCACCTGCATGAATAGCTGATAAACAAATAGAGCTATCTTCAGAATATATATTTCCTTCTCCTCCAATTACAGTTGCTTCAGTATCTCTTTCTAAACAATCATGAGGACATTTGATTAAATATTCACTGCCAACAATTTTATTAATTTCATTAGATTCCTTTAAAGTAGTTTTACAGTTTAAATTCACAAACTGTTCAGGTACATTAATGGAATCAATATTGTCAGAACAAACAAATGCAGACATTTCAGAATTAGATGAATCAAAAAAGGCAACCCCTTCACTATTTACACCAAATGTATTTCCTGTGGGATTCCCAAATTTTGATACAATATCATTTACATTTTCTTGAAAATCTAAGGAAAAAAAGGCTTCTGTATTTCTCCTAATGGCTAGAGGAACTGGATTAGTAATATTTACATTCATAATATGAAATAAATTTTTTAAAGAATTCATTTGATTTTCATGGTGTAAATGAATAGGATATAAACCATATGTTGCACACACATTTTCCACATCCTTTAATTCTTTAATTAAATTAGTATCTATGGGAGGGACATAGTAAGTACCTCCTATTTTCATATCACAAAATACTCTCAAAACACGCTGGGAGCATGATGGTAGAACATAATAAAAACCTGATGGTGAACTAGGTAATGTTTTTTTTAAATGAAAGCAGTTGTCTGCTGGATTTTCTGGTGTTTGTCCTAATTCTTTTGTTGAAGTAGAATAATAAGTACTTAAAGAATTGATATTGACTATGTTCTGAGTTTGATTAATTACATCATAAATATTTTTAAGAATAATGTTTTTTATATTACTTATATCACTATTCCTCTTTTCCTTTTCTGTTTTGCATTTCTTCAGTTGAGGGTTCAGTTTTTGAATTTTTAATGCTTCATTTTGTATTTTTTCGGCAAACTGTTGTAACTCTTTATCTAATCTTTTTAATTCTAAACCTTCCTGCATAAGTACTTCGGACACGAATTCAAAAAAGTACTTATCTCTAGCATCATCTGAATCTTTTATTTTATCACAATCATCTACAATTGATTTAATTCTATTAGAATATACTGAAAATTTTTTAATTCCATAAAATAATTCGTCTTCTTCGGAAAATTCTGGGTTAGGTGTTATAAGTTTTAATTTAATAAATTGAGCTTCTGTGTTATGTAAATTGTTTATAGTACTTCTTAAAAAATTAGCTAAGTTGCTACTTACTTCCTCATAGTTTTCTCCATCATTACTCAAAAATATAGAATACTTTGTAGCTGGATACTTCCAGTCAATTATTACCTTTTGTAGTTTATATTTGCTTCCTAGATTCACATCAAAGTAAACAGAATCAGGGGTTGTATCAATGTTAAAACCTTGGGAAGCCCAAAATGTATCTAAGTTTCCATCTACAGCTTTATCTGGAGAAAATTTCTTATCTTGCCTTGATAAAGTGGAAGTAGCTTCTTTGTGAAGTGCAACATCTAAACTACCTGATTTAGAGCCATCCTGTGATAGACAAAAATTTCCATTTCTTAAAATTTTTAATTGATTATTTGGTAATAGCTGCCAATTACTACGTCCATCATTATGCTCTAAGCTAGCATTACAATCTTCAAGTATAATTTTACCTCCATTAGCCGTTAAATTATCTTTTAAAGTTATGCATAAATTATTAATTGGATTATAAATTTGATTTTTTGCATTTAACTTCCATAAATCTCTACCATCTAAGTAGGAAATAGAATTAATACACCCATCTAAAACTAATTCATTTGTTTCATCTATTTGTAAACATAAATCTTGTGTTAAACTAGTCATTCCACTTTGTATTCTCAACGTTGGATCTTTGGATCCTAATACATTCACAAAATTAATACCAAAATATTCATGTAATGCATGTCTCATATTTAATTTAATAGACTTTGCTCTAATTACATGGTTAAATATGATATTTTGAACAACATTTCCTTCAAAATAAAAGTTTATATTAATAATAATGTAGAGGAATTTTATATATTTTCTTTTTATTATAATTTTATTATTTTTTTTTTTTTTTTATATATATATTTTACCAACTCTAGACTCAATAACTTGGTATGGAACTATTTCTTCATATGGCTCATTGCTATCGTAACTAGCTAAAACAGAAACCTCCCCAGGTGAATAAGCCCAATGTATTATAATCCCATTAAGTGATCTGACATTTTTTAAATGACCTATCCACGAAACAATATCATTAGCATTATGTTTTCCCTCTGAACACCAATATCCTGAACCTTTTGTTATAGCATTTTCAGCTGCATACTGAGGCAATCCATTTTCTCCAATACTTGGAAATGTAGATGTAGCTTCACAATTATCAAATTTAAAAAATGTATTGCTTACGTCATCTTCACTTTTCACAAAAACAAAATACAACAAAAATATTATAAATACATAATTAAAAAACAATTTTGTCATAATTTTTTTTTTATTTTTTCACTTAATGTTAAAAAAAAAAAATTGTATGCACACAAAAAAAAAATTAATATGTATTTATTTAATAAGAAAATAAAAGTTTTTCTGCATGAAACCTATAAAATATTAATGAAAAAATTAAAAATTATAGCTTAGAATTAGGATATTTTTATTATTATAAAAACTTATACATACATAATATGTATGTAATATAAGATACAACTGATGTTGCAGATATTTAAAGCACATGCATCAGTCAGTACATATAAAAAAAAAATATTTAAAAAAAAAAAATAATTAAAGTAAGAAGATAAAAATAATGTATAACAAAAGAAAAGGTATAAACTTATATATATTATTCATTAATACAATATTACTTTAATTGTCTATTGGTATCCAGTAATAAATTAAAGTTTATTAATTTATAAATTTTATATATTCCTTATTTACATGGAAATTTCTTTTTCTTACGCTACGTAGTTTTTTATATGTATGCATATTGTCAGTAAATAAAAAAATTTTAGGTTTTTTTTTTTTTTTTTGTGTATGGACCAATAAAAAAAAATATACTAAGATCATTGATCTATATATTGAGTACCAATATATTAAGGAAAAAAAATTTTTTTTTATATATTATCAGAATATTATTAAAGAAATAAATATGTTATTGATATAAATATATTAGTAAAGAAAAAGAACATAAAATTAAGAACTCTATAACAATATTTTATAATCATGCAGTTAAAGATTTATACTCCTTTTTTCATGGAAACGATCACTTTTTGTATTTACATTTATTCTTTCATTTTTAATTTATTTTTATTTTATTATTTAATTTTTCATTATTTTTACCTTTATCAATTTTTTCTGTCTTTTTTTTTAATTAAAAATTTAATATAAAAATACCTTTGTTTACCTCTCATATAATTATAATAAATTATGATACAATGTAAAAATTTGTTGTAAAAATATTTAATTTAAAATTGCCAAGAATGTTCTTGAAACTTAAGAATATTAAAAACTATTTTGCTTAAATACATTTTTTTGCATTAATATGTTCTTAAATTATTTATGGGGAAGAACAGTGAAGTGAAACATTCCTAATAGGTAAAATTAAATTCATTAAAAAATAATTACTTTATTTTTAATTTAAAAAATTTACAACTTTATATATTATTTTTTTGCTAATTACTGAAAAAAAACACTTATATAATTGGGAAGTACATAAAAATATACATGTATATTTTTGTTATCTTTATGCTTTTTTTTAAAATTTAATTTGTAGTACTACATTTTTTGTAAAAAAAAATCTAACATGGATTCTTATAATTTATGAAATAATGAATTATTTTGAATATTTAAAGAAAAAAAAATTTAATTCAGAAAATAGATTTTAATGGAATTTATTTGGAAAGGGTGAATAATTAATTTAAATTCAGTTGCATTTGGTCAAGAATTATTAATTTATTTTCATCTATTCCATTTATTATTAATTTTTTACAATATTTAACTTTTTAGGTGTAATATAGACATAAATTTGATATATAATTTATAACTTAGATAGACCTTCAAAGGAATAAAAAAGGTAAAATATTGAAACTGTATTATATATATAAAACATATTTGAAGTGTAATGTGTAAGTTTTATTTAATTTTTTTTTCTTTTTAATTGTAGAAGCCAATATATACTAAAATATATTTATATATATATTTTCAATAAAAACTATGCAATACATAAGTGATTTGAATAAATACATATGGATATATATATATATATATACAAAACACGTGCTTATGCAAATTTTTCAAGTTAATATTTTGTTTTCTTATTTTTTTCTTTTTTTTTCTTTTTTTTTCTTTTTTTTTCTTTTTTTTTTTTTTTTTTTTTTGCAGTAAATGTACAAATAACAGCGAAATTTTAACAATGGCCATTTTAATAATATATTTAAAAAAAAATGTTTTTAAAAAAAATAAATATGTAACAATTTTTCTCAAGATATATTGATTCAAATTTTCTTATTTTCTCGTTTTTCATTTAAATTCATAAAATAGTTATTTCATATATAAATTTAGTTACATTTTTCTTTTTTTTTTTTTAATTGCTAATATTTAATTTATAAAAAAAAAAAAAAAAAAAAAAATAATGCATCGTATAAACTTTTTATAAAGTTTAAAATTATTAATGTAAATATTTAAAAAAAATATTATACAATGAAAAAAATTAATAGTGTTTTATGCATATATATATGTTTATGAATATTATATATATTTTTTTTTTTATGGAATTCTTAAAGCACATGAAGCTTGACAATACTGCTAAAAAATGGATAAAATAGTAAAACTATGGAATAATAATAATAAACATTATTATTTTAATTTTTTATATATTAGGATATCAAAATTTTTTTATATTTTTTTTTTTTTCATTATTTATATATTTAATAAATTTTAATGTATATTTAAAATATATTTATTTTTCTTTTATATAAATATAAAATTTATATTTATGTAAATATGTAATAATGGCATCATCACAAATACGCCAATTTGCTACTTTGATAGATCAGTTACCCTGTGAAGCTGATGATTTTAATTTAATGGAAAAGTTTGAAGATTACAGTAAGTGCTTTGAAAATTCTTTTCATAATAGCAATTTAAAAAATTCAAATTCATTTTTTCCATTTAATTCAAATTTGAATGATTATATAAACAATATATCTAGTTCTCAATCGAATTTAAATTATAATAATATAAATCAAAACGATTCTTCAAATTCTTCATTTAATGAAAATGGAAAGAAAAATTTATTTTCAGAAAATTCTAATTCACAAAAAAAAAACAGTGAGCATGAAAATTTAAAAAATTTTAATGTGAGTTATGTAAATAAAAGTGAATCTAATTCATGCACCAATAACGAACCACCTAAAAATATTAATATAACAACTAATTTTGATGAAAATAATTTAAATATAAATAAAAATCAGAATGATACTAGCAATGATAATAATTCTAATTCCTCATTTTCTCTTGTTAATGATTTACAAAACTATGAAAAAAACAATTACATGGAAAAATTAAAGAATGAAATTGAAGACACAATGTGCAAATATTTAACAAATAAGAAAAATTCTTTATATAATAATAATTTTAGTGAAATTATTAATCATAATAATGAATACCTGACAGATGCAAAATTTTCCAATAATAATAAAAGTAATGATAATATTTCACTATACAATTTAAATAATCATGTTAATGATGAGTCAAGTACAAATAAAGGAGAAAATATTGTTTACAGGTATAACATTAATACACCTTTAAAAAGTGTGAATTATAATAATAAAAAGAATAATGTGGAAAATTTAAAAGCAAGTTCATACATAAATAATAATGAAGAAAATCGTGTAAATGAACTATTATACGAGTATAAAAAAAATGTCAATTCAGGTAAACAAAAAAGAAATAAAAAAAAAAAGCATACATTATATATTAAAATTTACGATATAAATATTATATTTTTTTTTTTAATTTTTTTGTTTAATATTATCTTAAATTTTACTTCAAATTCACATAAATAAACTTTTATTACTTTTCTTATTTTATTAAAATTATTGTAATTTAGAAAATAATAAAATATATGAAATTTTTTATTTTTTTTTTATTTTATATATTTTTTTACTTTTCTTTCCTATTAAATAATTTAAATGTCTTATTCATACGAAATTGATCATTTTAATACAAGTTAAAATTAATTTTTATTTATTTTGTTCAAATCATTTTCATTTAAAAAAAAAAAAATATATAAAATTATTCATATATGTTATTATAATAATTGTTTAGGAGAAATAAATAAGGAAAGTACATCGAATGTCTTGTATATGAGTGAAAACTTTGGAAATAATGAAGAAAATAATATGAGCATCAGTGACAACAATTTAAATAATGATAAAATAAATAATAATAGAAAATTATTAAATAAGAATATAAATTTAAAATATCCCCCTAATGAAAATTCAATAACTTCTGATTATAGAGAACTTCATAGCATGTTAAAAAAAAATGATAATTTTAATAAAAATATCTTATTAACCAAAAAGGCGAAAGTTATTAAATTAGATTCAAATAAATCATTAATTATATTCCCAGTAAATATTCATGAATATGGAGAAAAATATATTGCTGTCAACCAAAAAGATCTTCTTGAATATATTTCATCTTCAATTGAATTTGATAATGAAGATATTTCTTCATTAAAAATAAAAATTTATCAAAAAGAAAAAGAATTGCAGAACATTAAAGCTGCTTATAGTATGCAAACAACAAATATACATTATTTGATTAATAGGGTTATATTTAAGGAGTGTGAATATGAGCAATTAAAACATAAAAGTTTTACTTTAGAACATGAGATAAATAAATTAATTCAAGAAATTAATTCACTTATTAATCAAAATAAAGAAGGAATATATATGCAAAAGATTTTTATAGACTATAAATGCATGTGTGTATTAAAATTACAAGAATTGCAACCGTTGCTAGGTGCATATTACTTTGATATTTTTCATTATATAACTTCATGCAGAACATTAGGACAATTGAGTATATGGATTCCTGCATTTGAAATAAAAAATGACTCATTAGAATCTATTGCTAATCATTTAATAAAAATTTTATTAAATGGATTAGGTGCACCTTTTAATACATCCCCCCAATATTTTTTATATAACAAGCATTTCCTAAAAAAATCCATATCAATGGAATCAGAAGATACATTTTTAAATAATTTAGCAAAAAGAAAAATTATCGATAATTATTTAGTAAATAATTTTAATAGTTTTAATACAACAAAGGAAAATAATTCACACCTATCTAATTGCCAATCTTTATCAATGAATAGTGAATCTTCTTCTATTATGGGAACAGAAGAATTATTTTTTAATTCTTCTAAATTTCCCTCTATGCATTCGGTTATTTTAAAGAATAATAAAAATAATAAAAAAAAAGAAAAATTATATAATGAACTTAATAGGTCTAACACAACACATGAACTCCTTTGTATCTATAATGAATCATATAACCACAATGATACTTTTAGTAGTAAAAATAATAGAGAAGCATTTATTTGTAATAATCAGAGTGAGCAAAAATTCGATAATTTAATAGCGGATAAAGAAAATATTAAAAAGAGAAAAAAACCAATAGTAGATGATGGAGAGAAAGAAAACGAAAAAATTATATGCCCTAATAAAGCATTGAAAAAAAGGAACATTGAAAATGATCAAGAAAAAATAGAAAAAGAAGGAGATTGTAATGAAATGAATAATAAATTAAAGGAAACACAACAATCAAAAGAATATTATGAAGAAATAAAGCTTAAAGAAATACTGAAGGAGAATCAAATTTCATTTGAAAATCAAATGGAAAAAAATTTGGGTAGAGAAAAAAGTGAAAATACAGAAAAAAAAAAAAAAAGCGAAAAAGATAATAAAATAGATGAAGTAAATGACATTTTGGAAAATGAAAATAATAACGAAAACAATATTAATGAGATATATAATAGTATTATAAAGAAAGAAAAAAAGGCAAATAAAGAAAAAGAAAAAAGGAAAAGTAAAGAATATACTACTATAGATGAAAAAGAAACAATTACAGAAATCAAAAGTTTGGACGAAATTAATGCAGAAAAAATAATTAATGGAAAAAAAATAACAGAAAAAAAATCCAAGAAAGAAGCAAATATAGAAAAAGACATGAATAAAAAAAAAAGTATAGAAATAGAAATTGGGGAAAAAAAAAGTATAGAACATGAATTAGGTAAAAAAAAAAATATAGAATATGATAAAATTAAAAGAATTAAAATAGAGCAAATGGAATTAGTAAAAAAAAGTACAGAACAGGAATCATTCAAAAAAAATAAAATAGATCAACAGGAATTATTTAAAAAAAAAAATACAGAAGAAAAAGATAAAGAAAAGTACTATGAATCAAAAAATATTAAGGAAAAAGAAAAGCAAAATGAAAGTTTAAAGGATAAGTACATAAATAAAAATAATAAAAAAAGCAATGATTTTAACAAGCAGAAAAATTTCAAAAAAGAGTTAGATAATATAATTGAAGAAAAAAATGAATCAAAAAAGAAAAAAAAATGCAAAACTAAGCTAAAAAAAAATTAAATATATATTGATTTTTTTACAAAAAAATAATTTATGGAAATTTTAAAAAAAGTCAAATTAAAATTTTTTATAGAAAATGAATGAAAAAATAAAATTAGCATATTAGTAATTATAATAAAAAAAAAAAAAAATTGTATGAATATACATATAATCGGAGAATATAAACAAATTTAGTAGTATAAAATATCAATTTTTTAAAAACAGTAGTAAGGACACAAACAAAATTATATATTAAGTACAAAGAAATAATAAAAATGACAGAATTAAAAATAGTACAAGTTAAAAAAATGTAAAATTACATTTTACCTACTAGGAAACCCTCCCAATGTGGTTGTTGCTTTTTTAAAGTATTTCTTTTTAACAATATAAAAAACAAAATCATTTAGTTTTATTTTTATTCTTTATATTAATAATTTGTTACTTTTGTTTTATTTAATATATGTATACATATATACATGTATGCCTTAGTTAAATTTATGTAGAAAAAAATAATTGAGTATTAATTTATTTTTATACTTATTTCCGTTTATAAATGTGATAAGCACTTTAAGTTTCATGCAATTGCTAAAGAAAAAAAAAAAAATTTTTGAGAAGTATACCATATATTTAGATATAATAAAAATTCTTCATATATCTTTTTTTTTTCGAGCCCAATAATTCTTTGATAAGATTATAAAAAGCCAAAAAGAAATGTTGCATTTAATTTTTTTAATATTATATAAAAAGGCTTTACATATAAACCTTTTCATATGATTTCTTTTTTTTTAAATCTAAAATTTTTATATATATCAATTCATTTTTTGTATATATAAAGGGAATTATAATTAAATAATAACTCAGTCCTATGATTAATATGCTTCTTATTTTCGTTGGTTTAATTTTTTCAGTAGATGATACATTTAATCATTTTTTTTATTGAAAAATGAGTGTTTACATTTACAATATATATTTTTATTATATTCGTATAGTATTTATTAATTTTCATTTGAATTAAAAAAAAAAATGAATTTTCCCAAAAAGTATATATTATTATTTTTTTGTAAAATTATGTTGAAATGCACTTTAAATTTAATGAAGCATACCGTGTAAATATTTTTTTTTGTTTTTTTTTTGAGAAAAATTTTCCATCTTTCTCATTTTTTTTATTTTTAAACACAAACGTTTACAAAAATAAAATAATAAAAACATATGGCATATTACGTCTAGTAGAAAAATACTTTTTTTATGATTTAACTAACCAAAGTATTTATATATTTATATATTCATATTTACAACGCATGCATTAATTTATTTTTTTTTATTTTTTTTTTTTTAAATGATATAAAATATTAAATTTCCATATGAAAGCAAATTTATTATATATATTTTGCTTATTCCCAAAACTTTTAGTTTTTTTTTTTTTTTTCTTTTTAAAAGCATTTTAAAGTTCAAGAAATGAAAATTTAATTCTATAAAAGTTAATAAAAAAAAAAAAATTTAGTGAAAACCTAAATATTTACATTTATATAATTTTATATATATGTATATTTTATCTAATTTTCTATGCTACTGGCTAATTTACTGCATGCGTTGCACTACATTTTGCACAGATTATGTCGTACTTTAATATATTTTTTATTTAATCATTTCGGTATTTTTGAAAACAGAAAAGAAAATAATTTAGTTAATATGAATTGTATAAATATAAAAATAATGAATATGTTAATACAATGTATAGATATAATATTTTACTTCATTACAATCAATATTTATATTTAGAATAAATATATATATTTATAAAAATATAGTTATAAATTAAATAATAGACTTTTAAAAAAGCCGAAATACATTGTATCTTAATGAATATAGATAAAGAAAAAATAATATTTTTGTGTATCCATATAATTAATAGTTAGATAATAATTATAATTTAATAATAAAAATGTAGATTACTAGAAAGAATATCACATATATTTTTTTTTTTCATTATTTTTTTTCAAATTGATAAAAAAAAATTTATTACTTTACATATAGATATTTATAATGAATATTTTTGGAAAAAATAAAATATAGAAATAAGGTCAATATTAAAAAAAAATAAAGAAAAAAAAAAAGAAAAATAAATGAGAATAATATCTGTAGGTTTTACTATATACGAGGCACAAAATTTAGAAGTTCATGATAAATTTTTATTAGATCCATTAGTGATTGTTCGTTGTTGCAATAATGAATATATAACAAAGAAAAAAAAAAAAAAATACAACGCTGTTAATTGGGAGGAAAGTCATATATGGGATAGAATAGTTCTATCTGAAATAGAATGGAATGTAGCAAAAATAGAATTTGAAGTTCAGAGTGCAAATACATTTTGGAGAAATGAAACAATAGGTGTAATTTCTTTTGAATTAAAATTAATTAAGAATAAAAAAAATCATCAAATTCAGGGGATATACCCAATATATAATAAAAATGGAACAGAAATAAGAGGGCAATTGAGATTAAAAGTTATGGTTTGTGATGAGAAGGATTATGTAATAAATGATAATATACTTAATGATTTAGTAGAAAAAAATGATAATAATATTTCAGATAATGATGAGCTGTATGCAGATTTAAGTAAAGCAGTAGTTGAGGAAAATATTACTCCTTTAAGAGATAAAAATTCTAGATTTTATTATTTATATGTAAATATACACAAAATAGAAGATATATATGTAGATATTAACAAAAAAAATTATAGGGATCTTTATATAACATGTGAGTTTAATGGATGCCATTTAAAATCGAGTCAAGGAAGAAATTGTACCAATTATACTTTTAATGAATGCTTTAAAATTCCTATTTCTACACCAATTTTAGAAGATTCTATTGTTATCAAAATATGGGATTGGAATTTTTTATCAAACGACGAATTGTTAGCTATTGGGGTTTTGTCATTTACTCAAATAAAAAACAAGTCAATCAACCCCACATGGTTTAATTTATACGGTTTTCACAAAAATGAAATGAATTTAGAAAATGAAATGAATGATATAATATATAATGATTTCAGTGTATCTCTAGAAGGAAATTTTTACTTGGGAAGAATATGCATTAGTTCATATGTTGAAAGATTAAATAATTTTGATAATTTAAATGTAGCCATAACACAAAGCTGTTTAGCCTATGACGAGCCCTTATCTATACCTATTACTTTATTATGTGATGTTTATTTAGTTACAGGAATATTAGCAGAAAATATTTATGTACAACTATGCTGCGGCCCATATAAGAAAAAAACAGATTATGTTAATGCAAATGAAATAAAAAACAGTGAAAAGAAAAAAAAAAATAATGACAAAAAATATAGTTCTAAAAAAGAGAAAGAATTTTTTAATTTATTTAATTTTGATGATTTGCTAAATTTAGAGAATTTCTTTAATAAAATTAGTGAAAAGCAAAACATTATAGAAAATAATGAAAATACAGAGTTCTATTTTAGCTCTAGAAAAGGGAAAATAGAGAACATGAAATTATGTGTTGTAAGTGATGAATTACAACAATGGGATATTATAATAAATGTTTATGAAAAATCAAAAAGCTATAATACAAGTTTTTTTAATAACTTTTTAAATAATGATGGTAATTATGCAAGTATAGGAAATGAAGAATCCAAATTAACTGATTATCAAAAGTACAAAAAAAGAAAATATGAAATAGAGCAATATGAACAGCAAACATATAATAATGATAGAAGAATTGCTTATTATAGAATGCCTTTAAAAAATGTTCTTTTGCATAATGAAAAAATATCAAGGTGTCCTATATGGATACCTTTAAAGAATATCCCGAAAAATGTTGATGGAGATTTTAATTGTATGTATAATATTTTGCAAAATGGTTCTATATTAATTAATTTAGAAAAATCATATGATGTGCAATTAGGAGTAAATAAAAGAAAAAATTTAATTCCCGTTAATTATGAATTAAGATGTTACATATATGCATGTAGAAACATCATTTCTAATTTTAATGATTCTCCCAATACATTTGTGCATATATCTTGTTCTGGAAAAATGAAAATTACATCCTTGGTCTTAAATAATTCTAATCCTGTATTTTTACAATGTTTAAAATTAAATATAAATATCTTAACTGATTATTCTGTTGGCTTACCAACTATACCTCTTATTATAGTAACTTTATATGAGTTTCATAATAACACATTTTATTTTATTGGAAGGTGCTTTTGCAATTATGATGTCTACTTGAAAGATAATTATAAGAAGTATAATTTCACTAATAGAGGTTCTACCTACAATGTTGTTGAGCAGATAAATCCAAGATGGATTAAACTAAAAGGTAGCAAACATGTAAAGGCAATGTATCCAAATAATTTATGGCAACAGTATGGGACTGATAAAAGGATAATACAAGAAAATTTATATGAAAAACAAAAAGAGATTTATAATAATAAAGAAAACATGTTTCAATATAATGATTTATTATGTGGGGAAAGAGTTGGAGATATACTGTTGTACTTTGAATTAGTACAATCAAAAGATGCAGTTAAAATCCCAATTTATCCTATGATATCAGAAATAAAAAAATGTTCTTTATCTTTTTATTGTATGTCACTAGAAAATTTAGTTTTAATGAAGAAGCAAAACTATTTAGAGATGTTGTTAAATAAATCCGTTATAAAAAGCATTGCTCATCCTGTTATTGTTTTATCTATAACTTCTTATTCTTCTTATGGAAAAAAAAAAAATGAATTATTAATTAAATATGAAAAATGTTTAAAAGCAAATACAAGAATACAATTAAAAAGTTGGAAAAACTCATTTAATCAACAAAGTTTTGAAATGTTTTCTATAGAAAAAATGGATATTGATATACCATTAGATCCAATATTTGATCCTACATTAAACATTAAGGTATACAATAAAAAAATTAAGGAAAAATATTTTATTGGGGAAACAAATATATCTCTAGTTCCTTATATCCCATGGATTAAAAATATTGATGAGGTTATACATTATTTACAAGCACATGATGATTACTCAGAAACTATAAATTTTAAAAATATAGATGGTGCTTTTAATATATATAAAAATAAAAATGCTGCTTTGGTGATTACAGCTATATCTTTAGCTGATTGTGAACATACAATTAATTTAAAGGAAGAATTAAACAAATATGAGGAAGATGATGATGATATGTGGAAGCAAATACCTCTTTTTAATATGAGAAAAGAAAAACAAAATAATATAGATAACGGCAAAGGAATTCCAAATGAACAAACTACATTAAATAATAATTATCTTGAAAATAAGAATAATATGTATAATAACATGATTCAAAACAATATATATAATTATGATAAAATGATGGACAACAATATGTATAATAGTAATGTGAACAGAAATAATATTAATATCAATAATAAAATTATGAAAAATGATATTTATAATAACATGATTGTAAATAATATATATAACAATAATATAATAGCCAATGATATGGATGCACAAAAAATGTACAGTGATAACATGATTAACAGCAATCTGATTAACAACAACATGTATTATGATAATAATATGATGATCAATAATATGTATAAGAATAATATATATAACCCATCCAATTATGGTATGATTAACTACAATAATAATTACCCTAATAATATACAAAACTTTCCCTATAATGACGTAAATATTGGAAATAATTCTTACAATAATCCTTCGAACATGTATAATAATAACCCATATAATAAATACTATAACAATTTTTCATCATATTATGAAGCATATAAAAAGGATGTTTATAATGTTAAATTCAATGATAATGTTTATAAATTGTTTGATGATGGAGTTCCTGAGATAATAAAATTAACTTATAATGTAAAAAATTATCCATACATAAAAATTTTAACTAGTAAATTTATATTAAATGTTCATATTCCACCACGATTTATTATATATGTTGAAGGAGATAAATTAAATACTGAAAAATTTATAAAAAACTTTCATCGCTCATCTGTTGATGGAATATTAGAAAACTACTTAGACGATATATTAATACCCTCTATTCCCTTAAAAAAAAAATGTAGTACCTTCTCATTAGATCATAACATTGCAGAAAATAAAATACAAAAAGAAGGTATTTCTTTTGGGTGTTTTGAAAAATTTCCTTTCATGGAATTTTGTGGTGGATATATAAAATGCTTTGCTAAAATAAAATATAGAAATTTAATATCTGAGAATATTCCATTAAGTTTAAAAGACATAGATAGCCAAAATGTTTTTCGTAACAAATTTAGAGGGATAAATAAGATACCTTTGTATTTAAAAATTAGAGTATACGTCTTAAGAGGCATAGGAATATATGGAATAAATAATGAATATTTGGCTAATCCTTACTTAATTTTCTCTCTAGGTGAAAAGACATCAAATTTAAGAAATTCGTTTAAGGAATGTAATATAAATCCAGAGTTTCGCTGTTTGTGGGAAAGTGAAGCAATTTTTCCTGAAGACGAAACATTAACGATAAGTGTATATAGTGCAGAAAATAATTTTGATAAACAAATAAACGACATATATATAGGATCTACAGAAATTAATTTATTCGACAGGTGGATGAGTAAGGAATGGAGACATATGATGAAAAAAAATAAAATACCAATAGAATATAGGCCATTATATAATAACTATTTAAAAGGGAAAAATGATAATATTTATAATAAAATTAATAGTTGGAACAATATTTTTTCATTTTTTGATATTTTCACACACTTAATGAAATATTCTACTAGAAAAGGTTATTCAAAAGAAGATCAAACATTTTTAAAAAATTCAGAAAGAAATAATTATGGGATATTAGAAATGTGGGTAGAAATCATGGATTATGAACAATCAAAAAAAATTCCTATACATAAAATGGCATCACCAAAAAAAACAGAAATAGAAATAAGAATAATAATATGGAGATGCACTATATTATCTAATGAAGAAAATGGAAATAGAACATTAGATTTAATAGTTACCTCAGAATTAGATTGCCCAACTTATAATGGAAAAAATGCAAATATTCAATCAACCGATGTACATTATAATTGTAAATTAGGTAATGCAATATTTAATTGGAGAATTGTATATCCAAATATAACTCATCCATTAAATACATGTTTTGTGCAACTAGCTGCATATAATAACAACAATGTTGGAGTTAGTGAATTTTTAGGGGAGGTAAATTTAGAATTATCTAAATATGTACATAAAGCATCTCAAATAATGAATAAATTTGAACTAGACGCAGAATTAAAATTGAGAAAAAAAAATGGAATTGAAACCGAAAATAATTATAACGGTTATATACAAGTAACAGTGCAATTCATCCCTCAAGCGAAAGCCAATATTAAACCGGTTGGCTTAGGTAGAGATGAACCAAATAGAAACCCATATTTAAGAACACCTGATAGTGGTAGAGAATGGAATGATTTTATTAGCTCAATTGGTTTTAATGATATTTATAAACCTTTTTGGAATTGGCTGAAAATATTTTTTATTTGTCTTTTAATTATATGGGTATTTGTTTTATCATTTATTTATCCTTCTTTATTACTATAGATAATTAAACTATAATTAATAGCATAAATTAATTAGTATTTTACTATATATATTTTTTCGTTTATGTTTATAATTTTTTATATTCCTTAAGATTACGTTGATTTTCAACTTATTTTTTAGATTTCTTTTATTTTAAGTATTCTTTTTAATATTTTATTTAATTTTAAGTATTCTTTTTAAGTGTATTTAACTTTAAGAATTCTATTCCTTTTAGATTTCAACATTTTTATTTTGAGTTTTCCTTTTATTTTAATTTTTGGTCAATTATTTTTCTTTTTTGTTATTTATTTATCATTTATTCTAAACTCTTTTCCTTTCTATAAAATTCTTTTTAATTCTTATAACCTTTTCATATCCTTTTTGTGAGTTTTTTTTTTCCTTTTCTTTCAAAATTCCGATATATAGTTTATTAAAGTTTATAAGTTTTAAAAAGAAATTTGATCACAAAAAAAGAAATATAATTTTTGTAAAGTAATTATCACATATATATATCTAAATTTTTATGTATCAGTTGTAACAGTAACTTTTATAAGAGTAAAAAACACTGCTTTTAAGAAAATTTTTAACTTAAAAATCAATTAAGTATTATTTTTTTTTTAATGAGCAAGAATTCTGAATTCAGAATAAGAAGGAATAAGAAAAGAATAAATAATTTATCATTAATATTGAAAAATAAAATAATAAATTCATTCTAAAGACGGAAAATATTTTATATTCAAATATTTATGGTAAAAGGGTAATTTCTATTTTTGAAAAAAAATAAAAAAATAAAAAGATAAAATAAAAATAAATTACAAAAAAAAAATTAAGTGTTATAACATATACATGAATATATTAAAAAAAAAGGTTGGAGATTAATATATATTTTTAAGTATATACTTTATAAAGTATCAGGAAAATTTCCTATATTTATAAAATCTTGAAACCTTTCGTTATTTTTAAAATAAGATAACCTAACTTTCATAAGAACAGGTTTTTTCTTAAATAATTTATTAACAATTTTTAGATCTTGAGTAATTTTTGTTTTTTCAAAAGGTAATAATTCACTGGATGATGCTGGAAATATTTCTAATTTTATATAATTAGGGACTACAGCCTAAAAATAAAAAGGTATATATATATATATATATATATATATAAAATAAGTTAAAATATATTAACCTATAAAAATATATATAATATATAAAAATAAAAAATGAAAATAAATTTTTAGTACCTCAAAAACAAATGAACTTATTAATTCATTTGATTTATTTGAATATGTAGCTTTAATAATAGTTATTTCTGAATCTAAATTTTCCTTTTCAAAATTAAATATAATTTCAATATCATTTTTTTCATATATTTTCATTGGATTTATTTGAACTTTCTGTTCTATTTTATCATCTATTATATTTAACTATAAAAAAAACAATAAACATGCATATGCATTATATATAAAAGTGTCATATTCCTATATTATATATGATATATAATCATATTTTAAATCATATAAATATATTTATATAATAAAAAAATTAAAATTTACATTTAAAATATCATTTTGCTTATCTGCTTGTATATCTTCCAAAAATAAATTCAAAGAATCATATCCTACAAAAATAAATTAAAAAAATGAAAAATTGTATTGTCTACGTATAAATATATATAAAGTATATTTAGTAATAAAACATTTTACAATAATGAATATATTGTTAAAACAAACTTGAAAATCACAATGTAATAATATATAAACAAGAAATATAAAATTAATAGTTCGATACATAGATAAAAAAAAAAAAAAAGAATTACAAGAATTATATATGCTTAGATAAATAATAAAATGGACAAATTTTACCATTTCCATTTGCACAATTTTGTAAATTATTTTTTGGTTGATCAATCGAAATATTTCCAAAAAGATCTGCCAAAATATCTTCATTCTTTTTACTTGCAATTTCTAAATCATTTTCATTTTTCGTACTAGTATTTGAAAAATTGTCAACAATTGTTTCTCTATTTGTTACAGATTCATTTATGTTAGAATTATCATTTAAACTAAAATCATTGATAATATTAAAATCTTCTTTTTTCTTAGAATCTTCATTTATAATATGGTTAATATTTTTAATAAAAGTATTATTTATATCCAAGTTATCTTTATTGGTGAAATTATCATTATGTTTATTGTCTGAATTTTGTAAACCTAGCACATCATCAAGATCTAATAAATCTACGCATGCATTATTTGAATTATCATTAATTGTATAGTTTTCCGTGTTTGTTTTATTAGAAATATCAATAATTTTATCATTGCATATATTTTCTTCATCTACTTGTAATTCTTTTTTTTTATTTATTTTTTTATTACAAGGTATACGTAATAAAACATAGTCTCTGATATCATCCCACTGAGGATTCATAAATTCGTGGAATTCGCATGCTCTTTGTTGTATCTCTATAGATCTATTTTTTTTATATTTTTGAATTATTTTTTCTATTTTTTTTCTTTGAGAAGGAAATCTTACTGTTAATTTATTTAGACACATCAAAATATATTGCATAATAATGTTATTATCATCATTATTTATATTTTCATTTATATTACAGCATACATTCGAATTACCATTATTAGGAGTGTCTTCTAAAATATTTAGAGATTTATTATATATAATATTATGAATAGGATCTTTTACATTTATGCTATGTAGCTCTTTAATGCTATTCCCTTCATATGTTTTAACTATTTTTTCTAATAAATCAAAAACATCATCATAAGTAACAGTTATTATCTCTTGATCTGGTCCTACATTTTTTTCTTGAATTAATAAATCACCAAATTCTCCAATACACCAAATACCTACTTGTATCAGTGCATACTGATCTAAATTTTCTCTAATAGAAAAAAAAAGCTTAAAGACAACATATGAATGAAATTCTGGGTTTTGTAAAAGATAATAAATGAAATCATCTTTAATATGATCTTGTATAAAATTTCCAGCTAAACAAAATAATTTTATATATGTATCTAATAAATACTGAATATTTGGTGCATATTTATTGACAGAAACACAAATATTAGAAACAATATCACCTTTAATTTCCATATCAGCAACTAATAAATAATTTAACAACTCTTTTACCATAGTTTTTAAAGATTCTTTTGTAATAAGAGCAAATGCAACATCTAATGCTTTCTTTCTTATACTTATATCCTGGTCTTTTAAACACTCTATAATAGTATTTCTATATATATGCAATGTTTTAGGATCTTTTTTTAATAATTTCTGTAAAGTGCATAAACCAACATATCTAATATTATTATCATTGTTCTGTAAAAATTTTCCCAAAACATTTACAGCTAATACTAGTAAACCAGGATCTGTAGATATATATGTGATTGTTTTAACACATTCATATAAAATTGCATTTCCTACATTTTTCAAAGAATCTGTATTTGTAGCTACTTGAGCCAATATAGAATTTACCTCTTCCATATCATATGAGTTGTTTTGATTAACACTAATATCATTTTTTGAATATAAATTATTTTCTTTTGATAAATTTTTATTAGATGTATGCTTATTTGTTTCATTTTCACTAAATACATTGTTACAATGGTTTCCCGTTTCTTCTATTTTTAAGTTAAAATATTTTGTTGTAGACTCATTTTCATTAATATTATCATCTGAGTTTAAGTATTTTAATAATTTTAATATTTTAACTTGTAAAAAAGGATCATTAATACCGTATATATCATATTCTGCTCCATGAGAATATCCCGACATAACACAACTTTTCAAAATCTTTACAATTTTATTTGTATGAATTTTTAAAACGTTTTTGTATTGAGGTTTTTTTTCTATTAATGAAATCATTAAACTGATTCCTGCACTCAAAACACCATGATTCCTATCATCTAGCAAATTACTGATTTTATCTAAAAATAAATCTTCTATATCATTTGTTTTTTTTAATATACGAATGGCGCACATGGTTGCTTTCTTTTTTATGTAGGGGTTATTAATATTTATCATATCAAGGATTTCATGACTTAAGGAAGAACACATTTCACTATTTGCAATATTTCCTAAAGCACATAAGGCTATTCCATTAATATACTGATTACTATTTCTCAGATCATTCTTAATGGAATTTGTTACTAGCATTAAAATATCAGTATTTTCATCTAGAAGTATAGTTAATCCCAAATATCCAATTCTTTTATAAGAAAATTTATTTGATGCAATTAATTTTAAACATTCTATTTGCCCAAAATGAGTGGGATAACCTAGCATATTTATAAATAATAGTTTAGCAACATTTCTATGCCTATAAATATTATCTTCCTCTTTAAAAGCAGTTCTAATTAATGCACATTCTTTAGCAACAACTGATCTTTCTTCAGCAGCAGTTTTACAACTTCTTATATTTCGAATTAACTCTCTTAATTTTATTGACATTACTTTATACCTTTTTCTGCTTTAGTTTTTTATTTTTTTTTTTTTCCTTATGTTTTTTTATCTTCTATTTTTTTTTTTTTTTCTCTTATTTCCTTTTTTTTTTATTCTTATAATTTTCCTTCCTTTTTCTTTCTTTTATCTTTTTTTTTTCTTTTTTTTTTTTTTCTTTTTTTCAATAAACCTTTAAAGCCACTATTTTTTTATTTTTTTTTTCATAATTAATATGTATATCTAAAGAAAAAAAAAAAAAATAATATATTATTCTTATAATTCTTAAATAAAATTTTAGAAATTAGTACTACATATTTATCCATAAAAAATACATATATAAAAAAAAAAATAAATAAAAAATTAATAATATATTTATATATAACTATTTATTTATACGAAAAATAAAATGTTACTATAAAAAATATGTATCTTGTTGAATATCTGTTCATGCATTAAAAAAAAAAAATTTATATTTCCTTTACATAATATCTGTTTTTTTATGTCTTTACCAATAAAAAAAAAAAAAGAAAAAAAAAAGAAAAAAAAAAAAAGAAAAAAGGAATTATGAAATAAATACATGCTTAAATTGGTTATAGAACAATACAATTAAAAATTTATTATTTATATTTTTAAAAACGTAAATGTTATATTTTCAGCCAATGTGTGTTAGTACGCCTTTTAAATAAAATAAAGAAAATTTAATTTTTAATAAAATTACTATTAATAAAAATTACCTCATTTTATTTCTTTTTTTTTATATACATGCCTATTATAATTAGTATTAACAATAGATTTTATTTGTAATAATTTAAATTTGTTTGTTAAGAATAAAAATTAATAAAAACAGAGAGAAAAAAAAATGCAATATGCCATTTATATAATAGATTAATATATAATTAATCAGTAAAAAATATATAAATTATTCTTAAAATAAAAATTACATATCCTGATAATAAATTTAAATTTAAAACAAAAATTGATATTCTAAAATTATTTATTTCGTAGTATGCTTTTCTTTTTCAATGTGTATGTATTAGCGCAAACTATTAAAAGCTATTATTTATTCTATTTTTAATAAATGCATATATTACACAAGAAAAATAGTATAAAACCATGACCATTTAGTTAAATGTTTTATGAATAATTTTTATTAATAAAAATTATAAATTAATTTATATAAGAATATTTCACAAATTAAATATATCTTTTCATTTTTCAACAAAATAATAAATTATAAAAATACTGCATAAGCGAATTTATATAAGCATATTAAGGGATAAAAAGAAGAATGTTATTCCCGTGCATCTATTTTTTATATATATTTTATTATATATAATGAATATACTATTTCATTTTTTTTTTCTTTTTTTTAATTTATATTCATGTGAATAACAAGGGTTTAATTTTATCGTTATTTATATTCATCATTATTGTAAAAAATTCTAATGATTGATTTAAACTACTGAAATTAAGTATTTTAATACATTTTACTTTTATAAGGAAATAAAACTGAAGAAATGAGTAAAAACCACTTTTAAATTAAATTATAAATTCGGTAGGAAAAACTACCTATTATTTTTAGAAAATTTTTCCTTTTTTTATATTAAATTATTTTAAAAACCAAGTGTAAATACGATACATAATAGTATAATGAAAAAAATACTGCATTATTCCCTTACACTTTGCTTACATTTTTCTTTTTCAGAATTTTTCTAACATTCGATAAAAAAAAAAAAAATAAAATAAATTTTTTATTGCAAATCTAAATATATCATATATTTAATTAAAATTTTAAATTAATAAATTATTAATATATAAAACTTCATTATAATTACTTTTTTAATACATTCTTTAAATTTTATATAACATTAAATTTTATAGGATAACATATATCTAATTAAAATTGTGTACATTAAAAAAAAAAAAAAAAAAAAGATAATATAAAAATATTAAATTAAAATTTATAATCATTAATTACATGTAATAAAAATATGGAGGGCTAATTAACAAATATCAAATGTTAGTGGCACTTAATTTTTAATTTTTTTTTTTTTTTTTTTATCAATTTTCTGAATGAGTTAATTTTTATTAAATATATTATGCTTCAGTAATGAATATATTTATGTTATCTATTTTAATAAACCTTTTTTTTTAATGATTTTATAGATACAATATTACAGAAAATTTGCAATTTTATGTCTTTCTAAAAAAGTTATAAATAAATAATGTAGCATGAAAATGAGTTGAACTGAATATTATTAATTTTGCATAAAAAGAAAAAAAATGCAAATGATTTTTATATATTAAATTTTTATATTCATTTATAAAATAAATAATTTCATTATTTATTTAAAATTTGATAATTATAACTTTTTTTTTTTTTTTTTAATATTAATAAATAATAAAAAAAAAAATTTTTTTTTTTTTGCGTATGAAATCTATATAATAATTAAAATAATATTAAAAAGAAACTGTAGAATACGTTTATGAGGTTTATAATTTTTTAATATTTAATAAATTAAAGATTAATAAAATAAGAAAGAAAAAAGAATGAAAATTTTAAATGATTATTTTAATTTACAGTATTTTAAAAGTGTATTCTTAAATTTATTAAAAAAAGATAGCAAGACAAATATTTTTAATGTATCATCTAGTAATCCTAATAAAGATAATACAATAATTACATCTTTTTTTAAATCAGAAGATTTATCTGAAAATGACAGAAATGTAGTAGAATTATATAATGATAAGAAAATTAGCAAAAGCATGCTGATTAAATATATCGAAAGGAAAGACAAAACATGGTTTAGAGGAAAGATACATTTAATGTTAGTATTTTTATCTCCAATATGGATATTTCACATGCTAAATTTATCAAAAACAGCTACAACAAAAATGTGTACATCAATAGCAATATTATGCATTTTTTTTAATTTTTTTGCATCATTTCTGTTGCATAATTTTGAATGGAAACCTCAATTTTTTTTTTTAATTGAAAAATTGGATCATTTTGGCATTTTTTTAATGATAAGTGGATCTTCATTGCCAGTACAGGCATTGTTATTTAATAAAAGGAAACTTCTTTTTTTTATATCACTCCAATCTATGTCTATATTTTTTGGATTCATTTGCATTTTTTGTAGTTGCTTTTCTTCAGGAAATAGATTTATAAGGGCATTTACTTTTTTATCAGCAGGATTTTTACATTCATTATTTCTCAAGGATTATTTTATGTCATTATATACTAGTGAATTTATATTTTTAGTAGCACTAGCTGTTTTATATGTTATTGGAGCTGTCATATATTCAATAAAAAAGCCAAACATTATTCCTGGTATAATTATTATTTATATAATTTTTATATATTTCTTTGTTAAATATATAAATGTGTGTGTTTATTTGTAAAGTTTTATTTCTCTAAAAATAATTATTTTTATATTCATTCTTATTTTTTGTAACTCTTTTATTAAGATTATTTTAATTTTCTTTTCTTTTTTTTATTCACAGGTCTAATTGAGTTTCATGAAGTATTTCATGTTTGTTGCTTAGGAAGTGCCCTTTGTACTTTTGCTTTGAATTGTAGTGTTATAAAAAGAAACACGTAAAAATTCTCACTAATTCTTTTTCCTTGGATACTCATAAAAAAAAAATTTGTACTCTTATTTTTTCTATTAATGAGAATGATACATATATAAAATAATAACACTTAATGCTATATACTACTATATATAGTAAATTGAAAATATATACTTTTATTAATTAGATTATTATCGAAATACATCTTATAATATGAAGTAATTTTACATTAAATAATATATAATTAAATAATTCTACTAATAGTATTTAATAAAATAATTTTTTATTGTATAATTATTTAGTATATGCTGTTATAATTTTATACATCCATCTTGAATCATTAAAATATTAATTGTAATATATATTTTATATTAAATATTTTTTTATATTTTAAATTATAATTTAATACTACATAATTTTCACCTTTTATTTATGAAAAAAAATATTCTCATAATATGTATCCCTGTTATTTTATTATATTTTTTTTTTATTATAATCATTATAACTTTTTTTTTCAATGTATAATTAATAATTATACTGAACACAGTATAATATAATGAATTATTATGTACATTGATATATTTTTTTTTGTAATTTTTTCTTTTAATTTGAAATAATTAATTTTCTTATCATATAAAGAAAAATATAGAAAAAAGCAATTTTTCAAAAATAATAAACTCATCGTAAATTTGAAAAAACAAATATATTGTTTATTAAACCATAAAAAAAAAAGAATGCATACACATATATAAATAATATATATGTACAATGTGTAAATTAGCAATTAAAAAATTGCATATATTTATGTATCATTTCTTCATTTTTCTTAACATTTTCCCTTTTTTTTTTTTGTCTTTTTAAAAATGTTATATATCTAAAATGCTTTAATATAATACAATATATTAATTTATATTTAAAAGAAAATTTACTAAAATATAGTTGTGAAACGTATTTATTATACTTCATATTTCATAGAAGTTATAAAAAATTAAGAAAAAATATAATATAAATAAGCAACAAACATAAAAAAAAAAACGTAAAAAAAAAATTAGATACAAAAAAAAAAAAAAAAAAATAGCAATACAAAAAAAGCATAGTAATATTTATAAAAAAAGTATTGTTACTAATAAAAAAACAAAAAAAAAATAACAGAAATTAAAAAGGAAAACTAGTGACAGAAATAAGGGGAATATATCTATTATTATAGAAAAAAGAAATAGTTACGGAAGAACAAAAAATAATTATATGCATTATATATATGTACTTTTTTAAAGTATTTCATTATTTATACATTTATTTATTTATTTTTATCTATTTATTTATTTTTTTTTTATTTATCTACATACATTGTAACCTCTGAAATCCCCATCATACATAGGGCGAGCAATTATCTGAACTTTTTTAGGACTATGATACATCGGATTAACGTTTGGATTAACATATGTATTTCTTCTTAGGGAGGGAATTTGCATAAATTTATTTGTTGGAATGCAACCTACAGGTGGGAAAGATGATAAAACTTGGGTAGGAGCACATGATGCTTGCATGTTAGATTTATTTACATTTAATTGTTGAGGTACAGAGTTCTGAAATTTCACTACGTTTGTTGTATTGGATATAGCATTAGTTGGAATAAGCGTTCTAAATTGAGCTGAAGGATTATTTGATACTTGTTCTTGTACAACTGTAGTTGTTGAAATAGGACTTTGATGAATAACTTGTGGAGTTCCATTTGCAATTGTGGTATGTGCAACCTGTTGTGCATAATTGTTTTCATAGGTAACTGGTGTGTGGAAATTAGCAAAAGATTCAAAATTTTGTATTTGAGGCATTACTTGAACTCCTGTAGGTGTCATTGTTTGAACTGTTGGAGATGAAATTACTTGTGTTACTGGATTTCCTATAGCTTGTTGATTTAATAAATTTCCATTTTGTTCATGTTGAGAAATTACTTGTGGGTATGGAGTTTGTATGTTTTGAACAAAATTAGTTTCATATTCATTGAAAGCAGGATTTTGTTGAACATGGATGATATTATTATTTGGGGATACAGTAGAATTTTGTGTTTGATAAAAATTTGAACATTGAGTATCATTCATCATGTAAACATTTGGTAATGTTTGCAGAGTAATATCACCTAACTTATTATCTAATTGTATAAAGTTAGCTGGCATTGATGTACTGACAGTATTAGCATTCCCTTTTAAATAACCATTTTTATTATTAGCTACTGAATCTCCTCCTTTAATATTCATTGAACAAGGAAATTTTAAAGCTTCTTTTCTAACAGAACAATTTTCAGTAGCGCAATCTACCTGAATGGGTGTAGTATCCATATTAATAGGGTGCTGCAAAATTGGAGGATCATTTTTTATTATTATATTTGGCCTTGCATTATTTACATATATAGGTTGTGGAGATTGATTTTTAAAAATAACATTAGCTGGTGGTGGATTTATAACTAAAGGAGGCCTTTGTTCATTTGTCACAATCACAGTTGGTGGCTGTCTTACATATAACTGAGGAAAAAGTTGTTGATTTTTTAGAATAATTGGAGATATAGGATCAACAAAAATTGGATTTAACGAATTCAATGTATTTTCTCTTTTTTCTTGTGTATTTATAAATAATGTATGTTGCCCACTATCTACCACCTGATATATATTATCATTTGAGATATTCTCAGGTGTCATATATACAACATTTGTAGATGCATAAGAATTTTCAGAATTGTCCTCATTTTTATTGGTATTATTTTTGGTAGATGTTTTTTTGGAAGATGTACCATGCTTTTCAGCATTATTTTTTAAAATAGTTTCATTTGGTGAATTTGATAATTTTCTAGTATTTCTATTCTTGTCACATTTCTTATTTTTTCCTATGGATGTATTATTTTCATTTTTATCTTTTTTTGTGACAAATTCTATCCATCCCTCAAATTCTATTTCTTCTTCACTAGAGTCATTATTATGTGATGAATTTTTTATTATTGGTTTACAGTAAGTTGAATCGCCACTAGAAAATTTATATTTTTTACTTGAGCTTCTTCTTCTGCACTTACTTCTATTCATTTTTTTTTTTTTATTTTATAGTATGCTTTTATTAGTATATATATATTTATATACAAAAAATTATCTTATACATAATTTAAGTAATAAATAATTATTGAGCTATTTACTATTTCCTTGCAAACTACTTTGAAAATTAACTATTATGTACATAATTTAAGAAAAAAAAAAAACATAAATATAAAATAAAGGGTATTAAATATTTTAAAACACTTTTTGAATTTACATTTGTTCAATATTGAATTTTGTATCTAGGAAATTAAAAAAACTCTGTAAAAAAAAAAAATATATATGTAGATAAATTTTTTTCTTATTATTTCATAATAATTTGTTTTGGGAATATTTATATAATTAATATTTCATTAATAATTTTTAGAAATTTTTCATTAATACGAGCTTTCTACTTAATTTTTATTTTTAAAACAGTTTCTTCTTTAAATATATTTAAAAAAAAAATTTTCAGTTTAAACTAACCAATACTGTTGTACTATAGTAATCATACTATTTTTTTTCCATAGATTTATTCTACTTCTTAATTTACTATTTTAAATATATTAAACTTTATACTATACAATAGAAGTACAATTATATTAATAAAATAAAAAAAAATTTTCAAGTTTTTTTTTAAAAAATTATAAAACTTATTCTTAAAAAATAAATTTAAAAATCCTCATAGTTCATTTATATTTATTTTTTTTTTTAAAACAACGAAGAGTTGCTAACAAATTAAAATTGCTTATTTTTGAATTTAATAATTATTGAATATAAAAAAAAAATAACTAAAACAAAAAAATATATATAAATTAATAATTAAATAAATAGATACTATAGTTCTGCGTTGTGCAAAAATGCTTTTGCTAAGAAAAAAAATTAAATTAAACACATAGAAAACAATTTTATTAATATTTTTCTTACAATTTTATAAATTACTCTATAAAAAATGCTTTAAATAATTAAACAACATAAATATATAAAGTATAAAATTAGCCAATAAAAAATATAAATTATTATTATAAAAAAAGTAAAAAAAGGTAAAATTTACAATTTCTAATATTTTAGTATATAAAATTTCAAAAAATGCTTCTTTTGTATTGAAATATATAAAGCTTTTTATTTTTTTTTAATTTTGAAAAAAAATTGAGACACAACATGTATATAACAAAAAAATTATTTCACTATTAAATAAAAAAAAATATATCTTATTGAAAGTTAGTTTTTTTAAATGTTACTTTTGCTGCGCATTTAATAAATTGAAGTACATTTGTTGTATGTAAATATATATATATTTAGTTTCCAACTTGGTTTAACATTGCTATAACAATGTATAAAATAATTTAAAGAGTTATAACTTATAAATTTTATAAAAAAATTTACATGCCAATATATTTATAAGCACATAAATATAATGGAACTAAAAGGTAGTAACAAAAGGCCCAGTTTTAAGAAAAAGAATTTTTATAACAGCATTAATATAAGGGTTTTAATAAAATATGTAGAACAGTGTAAATACAGAGAGTTAAATAAAACATTTTATGATTGTTTATAATTTATATATAATTTATTTTTATTTATGTGTGCAATTCTTTTTTTTATGTATACGAAGTAGTAATAGCATGAGATGTTTTAGAAATATACGTTTTCTATTAAAAAAAAAATTTTTAATAGCCAATATTTATCATATTTTTTTTTATTTTTATTTTTTATAACTACGGATAAAAATTAAATAAGTTTTATCAAAATAATAAATTTCAATTCTGCATATTTAGAAATTATATTTTCTCCAATTTTCAATGTTCAATTATTAATAGGTTTCTTTTTTTTTTCTTTTTTTTTTTTAGAATTATGCACACAGGTGTGTAAATTTTTTATTAGAAGATTTATGTGCATTAATTGAAAATAGTTCTTTAATTTTACAATGAAATAAAAAAGAAAATTTGTTTGTCTTCTTTTTTTTACATTTAATCGCAGTATCATAATTTTATTCATAAAAACATAAACAAAAGTAATATGGATATAAAAATCATTGAAAATAAAAATATTAGAAAATTTTTCCTTATATTTAGTTATATTTTAAAAAATATAGGATTGTATTTAATTCGCACACTATGATATAGACTTTTTTATTTTTTTTTTTAGAATATTTTAATTTAAAAATAATGTTTAGGAAAAAATTTAAAAAAAAGAAAAAAATTAAAACACTTAAATTTAAAAAAACATTTCAATACTAACTATAAATAATTAAAAAAAAATATATATAATGATATTAATACATATATATATTATAAAAATATAATTATATTTTTATATAAAAAAAAATTACTTCTATATGCCTTAATATATTTAAACTAAATAAACTAAATGCAAAAATATTACATTATATTGAACCAAAAAAGAAAATATAAAAAATTAAAGTGAAGAATGTAAGATTAGGAAAAAAAAAATTAAACTTAAAATATTTGACAAAATTTCTTAAAAATAAAACTATTTTTAAGTTACTGTATTCCCTTTTTTACAAATATAAATATAATGCAAACTATCATCTACAGGAGGAGCTATAATAAAAAAATAATGAAAATGTAAAATAAAAATAAAAAAAAAAAATAAAAAAAATATGAGATATTTTAAGGTAAAATTTTAATTATCATAAAATTAACCCACTATTCCTAACATGGGGCGTTTGACTGTTTTAACAGTAATATCCCACTTATAATGAGGTTTCTAAAAAAAAAAAGAAATATTAAAATATTTTGGAATTTATGAGATGCTAAAGGTGTTACAAATTTTTTTTTTTAAATTCATTATAATGTAAAATAATTATATAATTTTTTTTATATTAATAATATTTATTATATTTTTACTTGTAAATATCCTAGTCTATAAGTTGGTTGCGCATGAGATATAATAATAAAAATACCTTCAGGCCTAAAAAGGTTTTATTTTTTATTATTTCAATTATATAATAATTATTCTTTAATAAATTTAAAAATATGGAAAACAGTTTTAATTACTTTAAAGTCCTTGATATTTCTGATAACATTTCTTCAACGTTTTTTAAGGAATCTTCTGAGCACTAAAAAAAAAAATGTAAGAAAATTTATATCTATATTTAACTTAATTTTGATTATTTGAGTAACTCTTTTTTCATATTATTTGAATGATAAATTAATATACAGAAAAAAAAGAAAAAAATATATTTTAATATCTTGAAAAAACGAAGTATAGAAGCATTTATTAAAATTACAAAAAGACAAAATAATATATCTAAAAATATTTAAACTAATTATTAAATTATAATTATCCTTTTATTATTGTTAAAATATATAAATGTTGTTACCACTATTGAATCTAGACATGCTTTGTCAATTATTAAATCAAACTCTTCATTTTTAAATTCTTTCATATCACACACATTCATTAAGATATCTAATAGAAAATTATGTATTCACATGTATATATATATATATTTTTGATGTAAAAAAAAAATTAAAAAAAATTAAATTGATAAATAAATAAGAAAATTAAAATATTTAATTAAATATTAAAAAGGCATAGTTACATTTTAAATTTGGTTTATCATTGTATATTTCTTTCATTTTTTTTATGCATACAGATGATGCATCTATATTAGTTATATCAGTATAACCACTGTCAGACATTTCTTCGCTAAATTCTAAATAAAAAAAAAAAATAAAAAAATAATAATAATAATAAATATTAAAAACACAAGAATTATATAATTTCTTATATATATACATAAGTGTAATAATATATTTCTTACTTGATGTTCCACATCCAACATTTAAAATTTTTGCATCGTTTTTTATTTCAAGTTCAGCAAAAATATGCTTTACACCATGCCATCTTTGATGCCAATCAAATTGTTCTTCTTCACTTTAAAATAAATAAATATAACAATAAATAAAGTATAAATTCTTTAAATTATAATAGAATTGAAAAAAATAATAAATAATTTAATATTACTTAGTATATCGCTCATTCCAATAAGATATTTTACCATACTTCATAAAAAAAAAAATAAATAATAATTATTATATATATTTTAAAACTATTACAACATAACTTTATATATTTTTTAAAGTTGGCTTCAAATTAAAATAAAGCATAATATGTATCCTTTTATATTTTTATTTCACTTTTTATTACCACTGCCATACTGAAAATAAGTTGTATTATTCTTACACACACAGCAATAATCAAATATTGGATTTGTGTTATATTAAATGTTTATTATTTGTATTAAAAACTAAAAAGGTTCTTTTTGTAAGGTTATGAAAAGTTTTATATTAAGAAACATGCAAATTTTTTAATTAATTTTTTTTTTTTTATAATATTTCTTACATTTAATGTAAAATATACCTGTTTTTGTTTTGTAATAATCGTTTTGAGTTCTTTTAATTTTTAATATTCATACGATCTTATGTAAAATACGTATGTTACAATACTTCGGAACTAATAAAAAAAAATGTATGCTTTATATTTTTAATCCAGAATTTTTTATAATAGAGTTTTCATAATTAAAAAAAATAAAATAATTAAATTTAAATTTTCTTCTGTTCAAGTATAATTAATGTTATATATACATATAATAGTAAACTTAATAGTATAAGACATATATGTATTTATTTTTTACTCTTTTTTTCAATAGTATGTGTGTGATACATTTAAAAATTTTTTTTTATTATAGTTTTGTTATCTAATTCTTTCTTTTTTTTCCCTTTTTTTCCCTTTTTTTCTTTTTTTTTTTTCTTAATAGTAGAAAAAAAATGTTTAAGAAATACTTCAAAAAGTAAAAGAGAAAAACGTTAAAATATTAAAAGTTAAAAAATAAACCATAATTCAATAAAAGAAAAAATAATATAAAATGATACGATGTAACGTGAGAATTAACATTTAAAGGTCTTTCTTTTTTCTTTAAAAATGTCAATTTATTGAAAAGCTAATGAAGCGAATTAAATAATATATTCATTAGAATATAGTCAATACATTTATTAGCATAAAGAGCTATAAATATTTAAGATCTTTAAAAATATTTTGAAATATATATATTTTTGTTTGCTCGTAAAAATAAAAAAAATATAATGCCTAAGGATTAATATAACACATTTTTTAGATTAAAATAAAAAAAAAAAATTTTATATTTTGCCATTTAAATGGTTTGTATTACATGATCAAGAGTATTGTTTATACAAATATATATATATTTTTTTACAAAATTATATAGTTAATTTTTATTTTATATTAAATTATATTATTATTTTTTTTAGTATAAAAAAAAGTATGCCAACAATTAAAAAAGAAATTAAATTTGCTGGTTATATTTCTAAATTGATAAATTAAAAATACAAAAAATATTTTTTTTTCATGGATATTTAAATAAAATTAGGCTGATTTTCAGTGATTTTTTTTCTTTTTTTTTTTTTACAGACTTGTTTTAGATGTATAAGAAAAAGCATATGATCATATTTTTACGTATGACACTATTAAAAATATATATTACTTAAATCAAATAATGCCATTTTATTATTTTTTATATATTACAAAAAAGTTTCTTTTGTAAACTTACGCAAAATTTATTTAAAAAAAGTATAACTTTTTCTTTCCATAAATATACAAGTAATATCTATAAAAAAAAAAAAAAAAAAAAGGTAAAAAAATGTAATGTTTTTTTTTTTTTTTTTTTTACCTTAGTTTACATTAAATTAGTATGCATTTATTTTTCTTTTATATCAATATTTCATTATCACAGAATAAGTCAAGTATGTTATTTTGTTTTTTATTTATCTTTTTTAAATACTCTTTTATCTATTCAGAAGAAAAATATTCATTTATTTATCATTGTATTCATTAATATTTCAAAAAATCAAAGCATATATATAACTTTTTCTTTTTTTAAATTTTAACTATATTTTTATTTTCTCTGATGCTCTTTTTTTTTTTTTAATATATATATGTAAAGTATATTTTTTAAATAAATTTAAAGAGTGTAATAAATTTATTTTGTTTTTTATTTTATAAATACTTTTATGTAACCATTAACATTCTTAAATTTATAATACATACAAACTATTCATAAATACATGAAAAATTCCATTAAGTGGAATTATATCATCTTAATATTAAAAAAAAGAAAAGTATATTTTTAATATATTATTTAGCGAAGTATTACTTCTCTCAAGATCATTTTCATTTTTTTGTTTTTTTCATTCGATTCTGTTAAACCTTCATGCATTTTGAGCAAAATTAATAATATAATATTTTTCAATGACAGAGTAAAAAAATGTATTTAGTTAAAATAAGACAATATATTTTTTATTACTTTCTTTATTTTTAAGAATAATAATAAAAAAATACTTTATGTAAATATATAATATTTTTAATTTTTTACATTATTTTTTTTAGTTTTTTCTGAAAATTCTAAAAAATTGTCGAAAAAAAAAAAAAATAGTTTTTTTTCTATAAAAAACATATTTTTATCTTTATATAAATAACTTAATATTTGCGGATAACTTTTTTTTTATTTTTGTGTGTATTTTTTAAACTGTGTAGTGACGATGGATTTAATTTTTTTAATATTCTGATGAGAATAATTTATTTTATAATATTATAAATTATAATTTTGCAATTTTTAGTAATTTTTTCTTTTCTTCATTTTACAATTCCACATATATTTATATATACTTAAATATATGTTATAATTTTTTTTATTCTTCTTTAATGAATAATACTTAATTTTTATTTTTATGTTTCATTTATTATATGTAAATTATTATTGTTAACATACATATAGAAGTGTAAAATATTCTATTAAGAAGAAAAAAAAATAAAATAAAAATACCAATAAAATATGAATGAATAGGTTTTTTTATAAATTAATTTATCATTAAGAATATATTAATAAAATTCAAATGAAAGTTAGCACAATTCATTTAATTATTTGTCTTTGAAAGCATAATGCTTTTTTTTTATTTTATTTTGTATTTTTTTTTTTTTTTTGTGTATACATTTCAAAAAAATTTTGATACAGATAATTTTACTAATCTCTCATTATCTATAAATTATAATTATGTAATTATTTTTTAATTTTTGTATTTAATGAATATATTTTTAATGGGTAGTTAATAATTATAAAAATTTTCACTTTCATTAATTTTTAATAGGCATATTTATATATATATATATATATATATATTTATATTTATATTTTTTTACTTTTATTTTTTCTTTATAAAAAATAAATTTAAATGATTCAAATATTACCGTTTTTATATTTGGGAGGAAGCAATGATGTAGATAATGTTGAAATCCTTAAAGAAAAAAATATAAAAGCATTAGTTATTTGCTGTACTTATTTTGAGTTTCCTAAGGATAAAGTTCCTGATGGATATGAAAATTTACGAATTGATTTAGAAGATATAGGATTAGAACAAATTTCATCATATTTCGAATTATCAAATAATTTTATTCATTCATTTATTTCTCAAGAGCAATCTGTTCTTATTTATTGTTGGTATATATTTAAAAAAAAAAAAATTTAAATCAAAATATAAACACGAATAAGACCCCATGTTTTACTTGTGTGCTAGTTTATGTAATATTTTTTATTTGCATAAAAATTTTTTTGTATGCATATTATATATATATAGATATTTTTTTCTTCATAGCCATGGAATAAGTAGATCATCTACAATAGCAATAGCTTACTTAATGGAAAAACAGGTTTTTCTTCCCTTTAAGTTTTTAAATTTAATTTAAATTTATCATTTTTATGAATTTATAAATTTTTTTTAATTTTACATATATGTATTTTCTATTAACAGAATTTTTGCCTTAATGAAGCATTCAATTTTATAATGAAAAAAAAAAAAATTTGTCCTAATATTGGCTTTATAGAACAGTTATGTGAATATGAAAAAAATGTGAAAGATAAAATCACTTTTTCGTCAAAAAAGTATATAAATTGGTTTACTTCAGAAAAGTGTGATAGTAATGCATCCGTAGACTTTAGTATTTAACTTAAAAACTTATTAAATATTCAGAAAATAAAATAATTTATAAAATTTATTATTATTTTTATTTTTTTTAAGAATTTGTTAATTTTCCTTTTTTTTTTTTTTTACTAAAACAAAATTTAAAACAAGCATTTTAAAAAATTATATATGTGCATATATCTTTTCTTTTTTAATTTTCAAATAGACTTTTTATTTATTAAAAATGATATATTTTAATATATATATATATATATATATATATATATATATATATATTTTTTTTTTTCTTTACATATATGTTATGTATATTTGTTTTAATGAAAAATAATTATTTTAATAAAAACTTTTTTTGAATTACTAAAATGTCTTTTTATAATTTTTAAGTAACAAATTTTCTTTTAAAATATATATTTTGTTTTGCTATATTTTTCTTTAAGTATAAAATATTTTTATTTACATATATGTGCATTTAAAATGAAGAAATAGCATCCCATTATTTTTCATTAATGCTTATTACTAGGCATTCAAATATTACTTCGATGTATAAAAATTTTATATTAAATTAGATATTTTGTATTTAATAGATTTTCTTATGTTACAAGTATCATAGTAATTAAATATTCATATTTTTAATATGTGTAGAACACATTGTATAATTAAAAGAACAATTAAATCTTGTCGTCAAAACTTTACTAGAATTTTTTAGCCTTTTATTTTTCTATGTATTATAATCTATATTTTATACCTAACAATTATAATAAGTTGAAATATTTAAGTATACTTGCCTTTTACCATAACTTTTGTTAATTTAAAAAAAGAAAACCCTTTTTTTTTTTTAATTTAAGGAATAAAAATATTTTTATGAAAAAAAAGAATTATTTCATATTTATATGAAGAAAAATAAAGCAAGAAAAACAGTCTAAAGGACCCCACAATTATATATAAAATTTTATTAATTAATTTATCAGATATTTTCTAAAACATTTTAAAAAATAAAAAGAAAATTAGAAAAGAAAAAAATAAAAAAAGTTTTATGTAACGAAAAAAAAAAAAAAGTTTCAAATGAAAAAAAAAAAACTTTAAAAAATGATAAAATATCTAAGATCAAATCAGAAAATAAAAAATTTAATATAAGAAATGAAAAAAGAACAAAGATCAAATAAAATATCAACTGGAAAAATAATATTGGAACATATTACTTTTGAGAAAAGTATGATTTATGATTTATTGATTTTTTTTAATATATAATAATATATACAAACATATATACAATAAGAAAAAAGTAAAAAAAAAAAAAAAAAAAAATTAAAACAAAAAAAATTAAAATATTAAGGAAAAAGCAAATATAATAAAATATATTTCGTTACGATTAAATGATGTCATACAAATAGAAAAGTTTACAAATTTCACACAATAATGCAAGGTTACATAGGAGGTAAAATTAAGAAAAAAAAAAAAAAATCAATGTATATTAGCATAGAATAAGAAATTAAAAAACTATAAAAAAAGGAAAAGGGCTTAAAGTTTTGGGGAAAAAATTTTAAGTTTGAAAGTGTGAAGTATTGCTTGTATTCATTTTCTTTCTTTTTTTGTTTTAAGCTTTAATATATATATTTATCTTCATCTTTTTTCATTGTGTATATTCATTAATTTTTATTATTATTCTTTTCTTCTGTAATATGTATTATCGGTACATTTATTTTTCTATTATGATAATTATAAAATTATATTTACAATTTTCCATATTATACATTTTTTTATTTTTATTTTATATATATATTGTTTAATGGCAGAGAAATTAGATAATTTTAAGCTGTATAAAAGAAGATGGTTGATGTTATTTTATTTTTCCTATTGTTGTATGGTTGATAATTTAATATGTTTTACATTCGCTCCAATAAATAATATTTGTTATGAGTTATATGGAATTTCAAATAATATATTTCCACAAGTATATTTTATTATTTATTCAATATTTTCAATACCTTTATCTTTTTTATTAAGTGAATTTTCATTAAGAACAAACGTAGTATTTAGTTCATTATTACAGTTTATTGGTTGCTTTCTAAGATATTTATTTTGGAACAATTTAAAACTTGTTATGTTTGGTCAATTTCTATCATCAATTGGCCAAATAATTTTTGTTAACGCTCCACCAGAAGTTTCTTTAATTTGGTTTCCAGTTGATGAGCGAATTATTTCAACAAGCGTTTCTATTATTTCCAATGTATTAGGAACAGCCATAATATATTTATATGCACCTTTTATAGTGATAAATAAAGATGATGTAAAAGAATTATTATTTTCCATTTGCCTTATAAGCTTTATTGGTTCAACTTTGGTAATTTTTTTTTTTGAAAGTTGTCCACCTATTCCCCCATCAAAAACAGCTGAAGCATTAAATTTAAACTTTAATAAAAAGAAAAATAATGAAAATGATAATTATTATTTAAGTTTTGATAATTCAGAAGTAACTAGAAGCAAATTAAGCTTAAAAAATTTCGGAAGAGAATTAAATCGTTTTTTATGTGATTTAAAGATTGAAGTAGTTAATATATTATCAAAAAAAGATATTGTAAAGATATTAATAATATTCTGCTATTCAGAATGTCTGATTAGTAGTTTTTCGGCTGATATGTCTATTGTTTTAAAAGGAATATCCGTAAATAAAGGGTATTTTGCTGTGTCTGGATCTTTATTTATTTTTAATACTGTATTGGGTAGTGCATTATTATGTTTTAATGCTAATAGCAAATACTTTAAGAAATTAATTATCTTATGTATTTCCATGATTATGACTGTATGTGTACTTTTAAATTTCACTAATAATAATATATTAATAATTATTATTATTAGTCTAATTGGCTTCTGGTCAGGTCCTATTCAACCAATATCCGTTGAAATGGCATCCATAGCAGTCTACCCAATAAGTTCTAATTTGTGTACTTCCATACTGCAAGTAGTTTCATTTACTGTCAGTGCTATTTTTATATCGCTTTTTTCATATATATCAAAATATTATAACATCACTATTTTGGTTTTTTTTTTATCCATTTTTATGTTGGCAATTAGTCTAAATATACAAACTATCAGAAAAAAACCTATAAATGCTTTAACTTTTTCTATTAGAAGTGGACTTATAAAAAGAAATACTTTTCATACACATAAGTTTGGAGATTTTTTTAATAATAATGATAATACTCAAGAATTATTAGAAAACTATAATGATTTATCAATGCTTCCATCAGATTCAAAAATTCTTGATGATTATTCTAATCCACCATCTGTATTAAGAATGTATTCTCATTTTTCATCTACTCCTCGGAATTCATCAACTAGTACATCCAAATATAGTAATAAATCAGAAGAAAGTATTTTCAAAATAAAAGAAATGAAAAATAATTGTATAGAAGACTTTTATAAAATTCATCTGAGTAAAAAATTAAATCTTCAAAATTTAAGAAAGGAACTTTTATTTTACGATCACAAAATGGAAACATTAAACAAAACAACTAAATCATATTCAAATATTAATTACGATGATTACAATACGATTTGTAAATATGATATTAAAAAAATGAATGCTATGAATTACTATTCTATTTAAATGAGAATGTATATATAGTTTATATACATATTTTTTTTTTCAATTTTGTAAATAAACATAAATTTTATAAATTTAATTTTATTTTTCTTTTTTTTCTTTTTTTTTATGTACCATTTCATTTGTTATATATATAGATATATGCATAAGTATTATGCATATATAAATTATTTGTTTATATCAGGCTTTTAAAAATAAAATTTCTAATTCCATAAATAATTTATAGAAAACACCTAATTGTAATTAATCACGAAACTTTATTTTACAATTTATTGTTTTTGCTATTCCTTTATTTCAACTTTTTACAATAATTTGTTAAAACTTTTTTTCTAAATAAAATAACAAAGAAAAAAAAAATGACTATTAATATACGTATTTGTTATTTTTTATTATATTTCTGTTTAAAAGAACTCTATATACATTATAAGCATTCATTATGAAGCATAAGAAATTATAATAAAATATATATTTATAAAAAAAAAATTTACTAAAGTAATAATAAAACATGTATAATTTGGGTAAAAAAGAAAAAAAAATTTATAAATTTAAATTATATACACACTTGCACTTACACTATACATATAATGTATTGAAGTATTTCAAATTTTAGAAAATTTAATAAAGAAAAATAAAAAAATTGTTAATGGCATTTTAATTTATTCTATTAGGTTATGTTTAAAAAAAAATTTCTTATACTGAAACTTTTCTTTTTCTTTCAAAATAAAATAATTATTTACTATCCGTATATTTTTTTGAATTTTTTTCTCGTTGAATTTTAATATAGAAATGGTATACACTTTTCTTTATTTTTAAAAATGTAATTATGTTATATATCTAAAAAAATATTATATTATTTTACTTGCATATATTAATGGAATAATGGGCATTTTTACCTTGAAAGATAAAAGACTAAGTGCACATTTTATATTACTTTTTACACAATAAAAAGAAACAAAATATATCTTAAAGTATTATTTGTCTCTAGACAGAAAAAAGAATCTTAATTTCATTTAAAAAAAAAAAAAAAAAAAATTAGAATATATTATAGACAATAAAATTTATGTAATGAGTATATATCGTAAAATTTTTTTTTTTAAAATTATATATGAAGTTCAAGATGCATGAATAAAAATATATTTTCAAAAAAAAAAAAAAAAAGGAACTTTCTACTTTTTATAAGTTAGAAAAATAGTTTTAGAAACAATTTTGTGCCTTTCTACAAGAAGAGATTTTTTTTTTCTTACGTTGTATTTAATGTAAATATTGAAGAGATAAATAATTTTTGTTTTATTTTTTTTTCAAATGTACACATACAAATAGAATATATATATTATATAAATTTAAACGAATTAATTTAAGAAAAAAAAAAAAAAAGAAAGAAAATAAGAAAAATTATGAGTAGAATCAATTTAATAAGCACAAAGGAAGTGTCTGAAGTTGTCAGCTGGTATACTCATGTTTGTGCTGGAACTATGCAAGGATATCGTTCTACTGAAGAAGATGTAATTTAATATTTTTATGATCTTTTTAATTTTAATTTTTTTATATAAATATTATATATATTTGATTTAAATGAAAAAAATATAAAACTTTATAAAAAATAAATAATGGTTAAGAAATTTTTTCATAATAAATAAAATGAATAAAAAGAATACTATTATTTTACATTTTTTGTATTTTTAGTTAAATTTTACACTAATTAAGATAAATAAAATAATAAATTTTGCTTTATGATAAAATTATTAAAAGTTAGAAAAATTATATATCAAAATATTTATAATTGTTTTATATGTTAGGCAACTGTTATTTTAGCATCTCTTAAAAATTTTCCATCATGCAAGTATAATTTTTTAAATTAATTTTTTTTTTAGAAATTCATATAAATAAGATATATTTAAATTGTTATTATAATTATTTTTTTAAAATGAACTATTTTAATTTTTTTCCTAATTTTAATTTTTTTTTATTTTATCTCATTGTATTTACCTTTTTTTGAAAATTTAGAATGTGTTCTATATTTGATGGGTTAATATAAAATCTTCAATCATAAGGATTATAAAAAAATATTAAATAAGGAATATTTATATATATATATATATTAAAAACTTCCTCTTTTTTTTTTGTGTAGTAAATTATATTTATAAATCAATTTTAATATTTTAGCCACATAGGAAAAGAAACTGCTTTATATTGTGCACGAAATATTGCTAATTTTATCGGTATATATAAAATGACGAAAATATTATAATATTAATGTAAAAGTATAGATATATTCCATATATTAAATATTAAAAAAAAGAAAAGTTTTAATTATTAAATAAATTTTTTTTTCTGAAGGTAATTGTAAATCTTTAGATTCTAATAATATAATAAATGCTTGTATTCAGATGGATAACGAAATTTTAAGTATGTAAACTTTTATTAAGATCATATAATATACTAAAAAAGAAATATATATAATTTAATTTATATCCCACATTTCATGATAAAACCTTTCATTTAGCATTATTTTATTAAATATGATTATTTTTTGTTATTACATTTGCAATTTTTGTATATATAGTTATTTTTTTATTGTATTGTTTAGGCATAGTGAACAGATTTTTTCTAATCATTTTCCTAGTTTACATAAATTTTATTCATTTTTTTTTTAGATAGTAACTTTGCTAATAGTGGGTCAACAGGTAAAATAACTAAAGTTTTTTTATATAAATTAGCATAAATTTTGTATCAATAAAATAAAATAAAATAATAATTTATTAAATAAATAATTTAATAAAAAAAAATGGAATTAGATAATTATATACCAACATTTTATTATTATTCCATTTTTTAGCAATAATTGCTATTATTGAAAAAATTGTGAACAAAGATTTCTTTAAGCTTTATATATGTAATTTAGGTAATAATTTTTAAAAGCATATAATATAAATTTCATTATTTTAATTTATTTTTATTTTGTATCTTTTGAAATAATAAATTGATCAAAGAATAATATAAATAACTTATAATTCTATTATGATTATGAATTATAAGTTTCACTCTCTATTTTTTATATATTTTAAATTTATAATGATATTTCATAACTGGTATGAATAATAATAAATATAAAATTAATTAATTATAATAATATTTCAAATTATCAAATTGTTGAAGGAGATTCGCGTGCAATGCTAATAAAAAGTGATGGTTCCTTTATTTCATTAAGTGAAGATCACAAGCCTTATAATAAAAAAGAAAAAGAAAGAATTGATAAAATTGGAGGATTTGTTGAAAATGGTAGAATACTTGGTTATATAGGCGTGTCTAGATCATTTGGAGATAAAGTAAAAATTAAAAATAATTAACTATAAATTATTTTCAAAAAAATAAAAAATAAATATCTTTTAACTTATATTTTTTAATACATTTATTTATCTATACATTATTTTTTTTTTAAGTTGCTTATAATTTCCTTGAAATAAATTCATTTTTAGCATTTGTTTATTATTAAAAGTTTTTTAATTCATAAAATTTTCTTTTTAGAATTATAAAAAAAACTCCAATTTTCCTTATAATCCACATGAGGCAATGATAACTTGTATACCAGATATAAAAATATTTTATGCAAACTACGATGATATTTTATTTTTAGGATGTGATGGATTATTCGAAACTTTATCATGGAATGATGTAGCAAAATTTAGTTATGAATACATTAATGAATATACATTAAGTGATGCTGTAATAAATATTTTAGATTATGCCTTATTATCAGGTTCAAAGGATAATATAACTATTCAAATAATTAAATTTTTCGATGAAAAGATAGACAATTTTTATTTTAGAGAAAAATTAGTACCAAGTATTTATATACATAATGAAAAGATAACAAAATACGAATTTTATGGAAATTTTTTAAATAAATATCATATAAATGATAAGAATATTATAAATAATTTAATGGAAAGTTGTGATGAAATTAAAGGTAAATACTCTTCTATTGAGCCATTTTTAAAAAAAATTAGAGAAAACAAAAATACACATATCATATTAAATAGAAGAAACAACAAAAATATAAAATATTTGACTCTACCTATCCTACGAGAGGATCTTGTAACAAACGATGTTCTTAATAAAATGGATCAAACTGACTTTAATAAAATGATAGAATTTTTTAGAGAATATGATAGAAAAAAAATGTTGAATTATTAAAAAAAAAGAAAAGGAAAAATAGAAATTGTATCAAAAGTGATTCTAGAAAGTTCAATAAATAAATTGTTGATTGTTTGAACCAACTATATATATTATATGAATGATCAAAACGATGAATAAAAAAAATGAGAAAACACTAGGTTTTTTATAAAAATGAAGAATATTATCATTAAAGAACGCCAAAAATATATCATTTTGCGATTTAATAATAGAATTTAAAATATATTCAATTTTTTGCATAATATGCAAGTAAAAAAAAAAAAAAAATTCAAAATTTAATAACAAAAAGTGTCATATGAACCAAATAAAAAGCATGTACAAAACGAATAAATAATTATTTTATTTAAAAATTTCCTAAACATTATAATTGTTAATTTTAGAACAAAATAAAAACTAAATAAACTCAAAATGTAAATTGAATCAAATTAATGTATAAAATAGTAAATTTGTCTTACATAATATTTTATTTGATTGAAGCTGAGCACAATATTCTAATAAATCACACACACATTAAATGAGGAGAAAGCGATATTTTCAATAATCAAAATAAAAATAAAATAAAGCAATAAAGAAAATAAAGAAAATACCACTTCATATTGCCACAAATAAAAATAGAAAAATATAATAGCTACTTTTGTTAGGTATTAATAAAAAATATATAGCATAATTAAGAAAAGAATGAATACTACTGATATTATGCTAATATACAGCTTCATAATTAAAAGCTATTTTATTAATTTTTTTTAATTTTTTTTTTTTAATTAACACCTCTCATATTAAATTATTTCTATTTTAAATCATTTTTAATTTTTATTCATTTTTATGATCCCAAAACTTATTTTTTATGTAAATGTAACATTTTAGTTATTAAGGCAGCAACATATAAAAGTTTATATATATCATTAAAGTACTTAAAAGAACTTTTTTTTTTATTATATGTATAAATATAGTGTCTTTCCTTTATTTTTATTGTTAGCTATTAAAAATCCAGAACTGTATAATGATATTAATGTTTTTTTTTTAACTTAAAAATTATTAATTAAATATGAATTTTACACACGAGATATTTCTGATTTAAAATGGAAAAAGTTTATCAAAGTACAAGATATAATTGCTTTACATAAAAGAAAATTATTAAATTTCACAAAATAAAAAAAAAAAATTTTTAATTATGATTTTTTATTCAGCTAGTAATATAAAATAACAGAAATAAATAAATATATATTACTTTTTCTTTCTTTTTCAGTAATCTTCTTATGATGTTGTATTTAATACATACTTGATAATTTGTGAAACTAAAAAAGAATACTATTTTATTATTAACAATTTACTTAAGATATTCAAATTTGCTTCTATTCCATTGGAAGAATTACACTTTTTAAAATAAGTAATATAGATGAATATAATGAACAAATATTTTCTTGAATTTTAAGAGATTTAAAAAAAATAAAAAAGATTTCAAAGCTAACAGTTTTCTTAAGTAGAATTATTTATTCCGAATTATAATATTTATATAATAAGAAAAAATCAAAATTATTTTAATTTTTTTAATTAAAGAAAAAATTATTATATTGTATAAATAAATATAATTTTATTTTTCCTTTGAATGTTTTAAAATATTAAGAAAAAGAAATTTTAATAACCTTAAGGTTAATATATTTACGGCCAATAATTAACATTATATATGATATAAATATTTTGTATTTTTTTCTTTAATATATTTTAGCTTTACACATATATATATTAAATCCTGTCTATATTATTTTTTTTTTTTTTTTTATTTCATATTTATCAAAAAATAACTTTATAAGGAAAAAAAAGATTATTTCTTATTTTCCTTTACTAAGATTATACACGAAATACGTCATTTTTCAATAGTAATCTAAGGAAAAAAAAAAAAAAAAATATAGCATGTGTACTTTTATAAATAAATAATTATGACGTGTTCATAATTAATTTAATTTTTATTAACATAGCATACGCAAAAATTATATATAGGTTATCTTTTTTGCTATGTGATTACTGTAATTGAATTAACTTCGTTATTTTTTTAATTTGCATTATATTTTATTAATTCAAGAAGTTTGTACATATATATATATATATATTTTTTAATAAAAATATATCGTTAATTTTTCATCTAATAAATCAAAAAGTTATTTAGATTAAAATATCGTTTTCTTGTTTTTATATATTTATTTATTATTATTTTTTTTTTTTTTTTTTTGTTGTTGTGTAAACATATTATAAAATAGTTTTCATTTCATTTTATAAATCTTGTTTATCGTCATAATTTATAAACAATTAAATTAAATTTGGAGCGTTTTCATAACTTGCAATTGTTTTTGTTACTATCATTTATCAAATTTTCCATCTTTCGGTTTTTTAATTAAAAATTTTCTTTTTCCACGAAGCTGTTTCAAAAATGCAACCCTTTAATTATATGCCACAAATTGATAATAAAATGAATGTTGTCTCAATGCAACCATTTCAAATGTATGTACCTAATCATAATGTAGTGTTACCTCAAACTTATCCTGATAATACACAACAATATTGTCAACCTATATTTTTTGAGCCATTACCACCAGTATATGTCAAAAACCAATTATTACCTTCTCCAATTTTGGTTCAAATGCCTGCAACAGTAGTTGTTCAAAATGAATCTCAACCAACAATGGTACTTAACCAACCACCATCTAATATTGTCGTCAAAAACAATCCACCAACATCCGTTTTTGTTAAACAATCTAACCCTAATGTTGTTGTGAAAAATGAAGCAGCACCAAATTATGTACAAAGTCTTGAGTCATGCCAAGACACAGTTACAGACATGAATCGTCCAATGATGACAACTTTCAATAAAAACACTTTGTAAATATAAAAATTCAATGGATAATTTTAGAATTATATTATTATTATTGAAATTTGAATCAATTTAATAAAAAAAAAAACCAAAAAAGTAAAACGTGAAATAAAAATTAAGAAAATAAAATAATATAAAAATATATATAAATATTTTCATATATTTAATAAAAAATTATTTATTTATTTTTTTTTTTTATATCATTAAGTTTTTAATACAAAGAAAATATATATTTTTAAATAAGTTCTTATGATGAATATAAAGAATTAAACAATTTTATATGAAGTTTATGATATACAGAATTTATAATTTATTTTACTCTGTTATTATTTATTTGTTTTATTTTGTTGTATTTTGATTAATTTATTTAATTTATTTTTTTTTTTTCTTTTACTTATTATCCATTCATAGATTTATTTTTTTTAATTTTTCCAATTTGGTAAAAAGAATTTTTATATTTTCTTAAAAAGCTCTAATATTAGAAAACAAATATTTGTTTTTAAAATGTTTCTGTTTTAACATAAATGAAAAATATTGTTATGAATTTAAAAATATAGCAAAATTACTATAAAATTCTTCGAATGTGGAATCTCAATATGACTTAATATTTGTTTTATCTTATTTTTAAATTTATTCAAAGTTTTCTTAGATTTATAAGACATAACATATTATTTTACATTTTTTTAAAGGTTGCATTTGTATTTTCAATGCAAAAAAAAGAAATTAATAATAATAATATTTGGAAAACATTTTTTTGTATGAGAAACATAAAAATTAAGAAGATAACTACATCAATAAAATGATTTGGATTATATTAAATAATATAGAATTTTTTTATAAAGAATAATGAATAATCAACGTTTCACTAATGTATTCAGATATAGTTTAATGAGATATATATTATTTTATATTATTTTTCATATATATGAAAAGTTTTATTATGTTTCCTATCATTTTCATATAAGCATATCTTCATAAAGACAAATAGTTATTTCAAATTTTAAATATTTTTATATTTCAAAAAAAAAAGAAATATGTATTACAATCAAATATGAAAACAATTTAGAATAAAAAAGTATAGTTTTTTCTTTATTATTTTTTATGATTTGAGATTAATTTGTTATTTTCCTCATAAATTTTTGAATACAAATGCTATGTGTTTAGCTATAAGAAGATTTTTACTGGTACACAAATGTGTATTTATTAGGAATCTTGCGTTAAACTTTTTCATATTTTAAGTACTGACTAGTGCTTTTTGGTTAAAAATTATTATTACATAACAAAATAACAGAAGAAAAAAAGTTATTTAAAATAAAATATTTTTGTTTTACCAAAAATATATAGTGGCGCTCATTCTAGAAAATTATTAAATTAGCAATTATATTTCTAAAACACAATTCCAGTTTTTAAGATACTGGTTAACGTTGTAAAACAGTTGACATGTATATTAATGATATTGTAAAGAGTAAAAAAAAAAAAAAATACACATAAAATATATATGAAAAAAAATTCTTATTTTATTAAATTAAAAATTATTCAATCTTATAAAATATATAAAATATAGAATTATATATTTTTCAATCTCGTAAAAGAATAATTTTCTTAAACATTTTCTCTAAAAATTTATCTGCTTTTTTTTTTCTTATTTGTTTTTAAATCATTTTATTTTCTTAATTTTATACATCTTTTCTGTAGTATGTTTAATTTATATACCTCATTTACGCTTATACTATTAAATTGTAACTATATTTAACATTAACATTTTTTTTTGGTACAAATAAAATTATAATTAGTCACATATGTAAATATATATATGTTTCTCTTCATGTATATATAGAAATAATATATACATTAATAGAACATTTAACTAATTACTACTATAAAATATTAGGGTAGGAAGTTATCTAAATCAAACTTTGAGTTCATTATGATGTATTAGCTTAATTTTCTAAGGAGAATTTAAATTTTGTTATATATTTATTTTGTTCTATTTCATTTCTAGATGATAAATTAACTGTAAATACTTTTTATATGTATAATGTTTTTCTTGTTTCATCTCCTTACAATTAACTGGTACTAATATAAGCTGCATTGTTATTAGCACATAACACTGTATTGTAAGGTGTATGTTTTTTTTAATTATTTAAAGCAGCATAATTAAAATACATATTGTTTGTAGGAATATTTTTATTCGAATATACAAGATTATTATTGTTATAAATATATGACGGATCAACGTGATCAATATACTGTGAGGTATTTATTGCATTTATATTTTCATTAATTTCTTCATCTATTATATTTGTTTTATTCATGTTAAATTCATTTAATTTTTCATGTGATCCTATCTTCAAATTTGGATTATTATAAAATTCATTTTGTGACTTTTGAATGATGACATTCGGATTTTGCTGTCTAACTATTATTGGTTGCGGTTCGTCACTTTTTAAAATTATATTTTGAGATGGTAAGTCTAATGTAATTGGTAATTTGGGTTGAGTGTGGATAATTATAGCTGATGGTTGCCTTACAATTATAGGTTGTACACTATTATTCTGTATCACAAAGTAATATAAATTATCCATGTTTGACAAACAAAAGCATATTAAAAAAAAAAAAAAAATACACAAAAACAAACAAGCTGAACAACGAATGATATTAAAAAAATATATAAATGATAAATAAAAAAAAAATTTAATAAAAAAAAAGACAAGAAAAATTTCTACAATAAATATTATTTTAGAATATTAATAACAATTAATATGTATTTTTTTTTTTTTATTAATATTTAAAAAATAAAGAAAAATATCTTAAAACTAAGACAATTTTATTATTTTATTACAAAAAAGTTAAAAAATTATATAAATATATATATATATATATATATATATATATATAATTTAATATACTGAAAATTTATGAACAATTTTTAATCATTATTAAAATTATTAAAATATAAATCTATAGCAATAAATAATATAAAAAAAAAAAAAAAATTAAATACATTAATCTATGACTTATGTGCTATATTCTAAAAAAAAAATAATCACATAATATAAAAGAGATAATAACAAAAATATTTTACTATATTTCTATGTAAAAAAAGTTGAAGAAAATTAATATTTATTTTATTTTATTTTTCTTCACTACACATAAATATATTTTATATATTAAGCCTTTTCTTTTTTTTTGAACTCAAATTTATAGTATTGAATACATTCTACAATATATAAAAAATTGCAACAAAAAAAAAAAAAAAAATTGAATAATATACACCCTTTTAATAAAAAAATACTTGCATAAAATTTAATGAGGTATAACGTATTCTTCAGAATTTCATTTAAAATTAAACTTTTTAAAAAATTTAGTGTTTTTGTTTCAATTGTTAAAAAATGTATGTTGTTTTTTATTTCATTTACTATAAAAGAACTTTTATAATAATTATATAATGTTAATTAAACTATGCAATTTCATTTTTTTTTTCCCCAATAATTAACATTTCCGCACGTTTAATGTCTAAAAAAAAATTTAATAAATTAAAATTTTTCTTTAAATAGAAAAGTATATATATATATAAATTTATTATTTATTTTGTCTTAAAAAGTAATATAGATGAATTAATACATATGTGCGTGAATATTTATATATACATATTTCTTAAAAAATGTAAAGTCCTTTAACCAAAAAAGAAAAAAATATATATGTTTTAAATTCTTTGAAATATGTATAAAAAATTAAATGTAAATTTCATAAGGATTTTTTATTAATATGCAACAATTTTGTAGTTTAAGATAAAGTATACTGTTTTTTATTTTCTAATTATAATGATATTGTTTTTTTTTTTTTTTTGTATTATCAATTAAAAAAAGTAATAAAATGAAGCTACATTTAAAAAAAATGGAAATTTGTTTTTAAATTATGCTTTAATTATTTTAAATATTTCCTTTTATGATATTGGAATTCATGTATTAACTCACAACTATATTTGGTACAAGCACATATATATGTGTGCATCTAAGAGTATATATATATATAAATCTATATAAAATATATTTCAGTTCCATATAGTATGATAACTTCCTTCGCGATCAATTCTTTTGTAGGTATGAGAACCAAAATAATCTCTTTGTGCTTGTACTAAATTAAGAGGTAAGTTTTTTGATGAAATCATTTGAAAATAAGCTAAACTAGCAGAAAATGCAGGAATTGGAATAGAATATTGGGTAGCTAATTGAACTATTTTTTTTAAAGAAGGCATTTTATTTTTAATTTCATCTGAAAAATCTTTATCTAAAAATAATAATTCTAATTTTTTGTCATTTTTAAATGCTTTTGTTATTCGATCTAAAAACACTGCTCTTATTATGCATCCCCCTCTCCATATTCTTGCAATTTCTCCCAAATCCAATTCCCAATTCATTTCATTAGAAACATGTTTTAAAAGGAATAATCCTTGTGTGTAAGAAATAATCTTACAACAATATAGAGCATTTAATATGTGATTTTCAATTGCATCTATATCTTCACATAAGTAATTTTGTGTTTCATTGTTAAATTTTAAGTCAGTTTTAGTTCTTAATTCCTTAAAAGTACTAATATTGCGTGCATCTAAAGCAGCACATATAGTAGGGCATGGTATTCCTCTTTCAATTGATTCAAGCATAGTCCATTTTCCTGTTCCTTTAGCACCAGCAATATCAAGAATCATATCTATTAGATAATTATCAGTAAGTTCATCTTTTTTTTCAAAAATTTTTGATGTAATTTCAATTAAATAAGAATTCAATATTCCTTCATTCCATTTTTTAAAGACTTCAGATAATTTCTGATTATTATAATTTAATATATTTTTCATAATAATATAGCTTTCAGATATTAATTGCATATCTCCATATTCAATGCCATTGTGTACCATTTTTACATAATTACCTGAAGAACCTTTTCCTATATATGTAACACAAGGAGAGTCCCCAACATGAGCTGAACATTTTTCTAAAATATTCTTGACACAATCATATGCATATTTAGAACCCCCTGGCATAAAAGAACAACCGTATCTTGCTCCTTCCTCTCCTCCACTTACTCCCATAGCTAGATATTCTACCTTTTTTTTTTTGCATAAATTTATTCTTCTTTCTGAATTTTGATACCATTCATTTCCACCATCAATAATTATATCTCCCTCTTCAAAATAATTTAATATATTATTTATATTTTCATCAACAGCTGGCCCTGCTTGTATTAATAAAATAATTATTCTTGGTTTTTTTAAATTATTAATTAATTCTACTAATGTTTTATAACCATATATAACTAAATTTTCTTCTTTTGCTCTTTTAATTGTTTCTTCTGTTCTGCTATATGTTCTATTATATACACCTATTTTAAAACCTTTACTAGCAATATTTAAACTCAAATTTTGGCCCATTACAGCTAGACCTATTAAGCCTATATCACACTTATTTTCCATATTTAAGTAAAAAAAATATTTAAATATCAAATTACTAAAGAAATAATTAATGAATATTTTCTTCGTGCATATAAAATTATTCTATACACATTTGAAATTAATTTAAAAATGTGATAGATGTTTATATTATATCTAAAATAATTTTTATGTTTATACAGTTATAAAAATATATACTTATATATATATTATAATAAATTTTATAAAGTAATTTTAATTAAGGGGAAAAAAAAAAATGGTGAGAAAATTATATGGTAAATAACTAATAGCGTTAATTTCATGTATATGTAATAATTTTTTTTTTTTCTTAATGATTATAATCACGAACTAATGTTTTATTTTTATTAATCAAACTTATTAAATTTTATTTTTTCTCTATGCATGAATATTCAATATATTCTATGTTATAAATTTTTCGGTGGATACCTTTTTAAAGAATTTATTTTAATTTTTCTTAGTATCTGAATTCTTTTGAATAAATATTTGATAGTAATTATATATTTTATACAATTTTAGTACTTAAAAAGAAAAAAAAAATTAGATGAGATAATTATATATATTTCCTTTTTATTATTTTTTTTCTTTTATATGTTAATATTTTTTTGTTGCTTGTAATATGCCTATTAGTATATATTTATTTATGTATATGTATGAAACGATTTTTTAGAAAAATAATATCTACATGTAAAGAATCAAAAAAGAAAAATTTCCAAAAATGTATTAAAAGTTATACATTTTTTTTTTTTTTTTATATTGTAATATTTACGATAAAATATGTAGTTTATGGTTAAGAATTAAATAATAAGAAAAAAAAAAAGCTAAAAATAAAAATGTAAGAAAGGAAAATATAAAATAATAATATATCAAAAAAAATATTATTATAAAACTATAAAGAATACGAAATAATTTTAAAAAATGAGAGTGACTAAAAAAATTTTAAAATTTAAAAAAAAAAAATAAATACATATGTTTGTGTTTTACTACAGCTAACAAAAGATTTTTCATAAATTATTTCATTTTTCTATGTTTAATATATATAATTTAAAAATGGTACTAATAAACAGAAAAAAATATGTTTTTATATATTAGGGATTTTTAAATTGATATGCAATTTTTATAAATTTCTCTTATTTTTTTTTTTTTTCTCCTTTTTTTGTTTGCTTTAATAAAATAATGTTTAAAATTATTAGTGTACTAAATAAATATTTTTACCTAAGAAATAATAATAAAATTTATGCTAATTCAAGTATTCTTAGGGGATACACAAATAGTTCTAGAATAAATTTAAATAATGTAAATAGAAAAATATTTAGAAATTATACCACATTATCGCAAGAAGCAGTAAAGGCAATAACAAATCTAAAGGAAACCATAAAAAAGCAAGATAAAAAAAAAAAAAATATTACACGAGAAACTCTTAAAAATTGTCAAGGCCACAAAAGAAGATTTAAGTTATTTGGTGATAGAGAAGAATTTCATAATATAGATAGAGATAAAAATAATTTAATAATAGAACCAACTGATTCTTTTCGAGCCGTTATTACTACATCAAAAAATAATGTGCATATTCAAGTTATAAACAAAAGCAAAAACTATAAAACTATATTTGGTTCTTTTGCTGGGAATGTAGGTTTTACAAAATCTTTACAACAAAGTGAAAGATGTGCTTATAGAATTGGTGAAAATATAGCTAAAAAATGTAGAAGACTTGGAATATTTTCTATTGATGTAAAGTTCAGAAGAATTATGAGAGTGGAAACAATTTTACAAGCAATGTATGCAAATAATTTAAATATAACACATATAATACATGAACCTAGATTACCAAGATGTGGATTAAATGCATCAAAACCAAGAAAAAGAAGACGCGTCTGAAAAATATATAAAAAGATAGACTGAAGATATACTTTATGTATATAAACATTTTACATATGTATTTATTTAAAATTATATATTTTTTTATTTAATTTTAATTTTTTAATATATAAAATAAATAAAAAATATAATATGGTAAAGAAAAGATTTAGTAAAATTAAAGGTTATATAAAATTTTTTTTTAATGACTTATTTTTTGTATCATTTTGACATTTATTTTGTATCTTTATAACATTTTTTAGTTATTCTTTATTATTTCTTATCAAATATATTCGTGAACTTTTTTTAAATACTTTTTACATTTGTTTTACTACTATCATATTAATACCTTTCAAAATGTGTATTTTTTATTTTTTTATCTTTAAGTTTTTAAGTAATAAAAAAAAATATATGTAAAACAAAAAATAGTAAGACAATAGCAATTTTTTGTAATGGATAAATGTAAAAAAAAAAAAATATATATAAAAATGAATAAAGCATGATAACCAATTTTTTTTAGTACATTTTCAGAGGAAATAAACGGTATATGAAAATACTAGTAACTAATTTTTATACAAGTTTTAAAAAAGAAATAAAAAAAAAAAAATTAAGAATGTTTATCATATAAAATTATGTTACAATATTTATTTTATTATATTTTCTTCTTATTTAAAAAAATGAAATTAAAACCAATATTGTATGTTCGTGATATTGGTTCATTAAAGCTATCAAAAAAAAAAAAAAAGGAAACATGAATAATAATAAAATTAATCACAAAAATAATAAATATTATACAAAATTAAAAAGAGCTTTATTTAAAAATTAATTAATTTATAACTTTTTCTCTGTAATTTTTAATGGCATGCTTTATGGCATCTTCGGCTAATAAACTACAATGAATTTTAACAGGGGGTAGGTTTAAATGGGAGGCAATGTCATCATTTTTAATTTTTAAAGCTTCATCAATTGTTTTCCCCTTTATTAATTCTGTTGCATATGAACTACTAGCTATAGCTGAACCACAACCAAATGCCATAAAACGAGCATCTTTAATTACATTATCTTCAATTTTTAATTGTAATTTTATAACATCACCACAAGATGCCTTTCCAACAATAGAAGTTCCAACATTTTTTTCATTTTTATCGAAGGATCCAACATTTCTTGGTTTATGAAAATGATCTTTTACATGATCACTATAATTACGTGTATATATACAATCGTTCATGCACTTACCTTTCAAAAAATTTACACATAATACTTCCTTTTGTTTACATATCTGAGTAATTTTATTAAACATTTTTTACTATCTCTAAAAAAAAATTTATATATATATATATATATATATAATTAAATATATAACAAAAATATTAAAATAAAATCCCTATCTCATTTTTATTGCTTAATTTATATGTATTTATATTTTATTTTATATATTAAAAATTTTCTGTTACATAAGAATAAATACAAGAACTCCTTATTTGCTTTTTTTATTATATGTGAACTCAGTTTAATTAAATAATTCATATAATCAAAATAATCAGAAAACAATATATATTAATAAAAAAAAAATGCTCGATGTAATACTTCTAAAAATTTTTAAGTAGAACAAAAAATGAAAATAAAATTAGCAGTATCATATAATTTCTTTTTTCATTTACATTTAAAAAAATAAAATAAAATGAAATATAAAAATATTTGAATTAAAAAACTTGTATATGTTTTATACGAAAAAAAAAAAAATTAAAATAAAATAAAATAAAAAATTTTTATTTAGGTTTTTTTATATTTAAGTAAAAAATTAATATAAAATAAATATTGAAGTTAATTTTTTATATTTTTTAGTGTACAAACAAAAAAAAAAAAAAATAGTTCTAAGAATATAATTTGTGTAAAAAATTTAAGAGAAAAAAAAATAATTTTTTCTAATGCAAAAAAAAGATGATTACAATTAAAAAAAAAAAGTAAAATTTTGATTTTCTTTTCATTATTATCATGGAATCTTTAAAAATATATAAAAATTATATGTTTTTATTTTTATTTTTATTTTTCTTTTTTTTTTTGTCTCAAAATTGAATGTTTTTATATAAAGAAAAATATTTATTTACTATTCTTATTAACATATATAAATAGGATAATTATTTGCAAAAAAATTAAAAAAAAATTATTAAAAAAAAATTAGTTAAATACGTATGTAAAAATATAATTTAAAAAAATGATTAGGCAAATAATTTAAAAAATTATATACAAAAGTAGTATTAACTTTTCAATTATTAACAAAAAATTTTTGGAATTTATATGTAAATATTTTAATATAGAAAATGTACTTAAGTATTTTAGAACAGTGCTTTCATTTGTTTTCTGTTATTTTTTAATATTCATTTACATGATCAACATCTTCATTAAAAAATTTGAACATTTCTACAATTTTATATATTAAAAATTTTTTTTTTTTTAATGAGATATAATTTTTACTTTTTCTATTACAAAATCTCAATTATATATTTTTTTATATTATTTTCCTTAATTGTTTTTCATAGTTTGATCTCTAATATATATATATTAATTTCTATCTTTTATCTACTTCACATTATTATGTTAATATAGCAAGAGGGAGAAATTCATTTGCATAAGTCTATAAAACATTTAGTAAATATTTTTTCCTTTAAACATAAGTTTTATACATGTATAAAATTAAATTATAATTTCAAGGAAATAAGCAAATAGTTTTATCTCTTCTAAATATAGCAACAATATATTTAAATAATATAGTTGATAAATTATTTTTTTTTGTTATTTTTCAGAATTTTTTAAAAAAATGTGTATTACTTCTCCTTTAAAGTTTTCTCAAAAGAGAAAAGTACATTTTTTTTTTTTTAAATTTTATAAGCTTACGATGATGAATATATTTAAAAGTTATGAAATAATAAAAAAAAAACATATAAAATAACATTAATAAAAGTTTATTAAAGTTTTTGAATTATAATCTAGGTAAAGATAAATTCTATTACTTATACATATAAACGTAGTAAAAATATCCATAAATTTTATAATGTATATTTACACACGTATATATGAAACTTCGAAAGTAATTCACATTATTTTTATTTTTGATTATTAAAATTTCTGACGAGTAAAAGTAAATTTGAAACAAAAAAAAAAAAAAAAATACTAGTTGACTGAAATTGGTTCAGTAATTTCCATTAAATAATCTATAATACCTTTATCATATTCTGTTGGATTTTCTTCTAATAAAGGAAGCAACTTTTTTCTAATGGTATCATGATACTCATTAATATCATTAATTTCCTCTTGGTTTAAGATAGAAAAATCTAGTAATTTTTTTTCATATGGATAAAGAGTCAAATCGTTAAAGGAAAGATATTCCGTATTTTCTTTTTTTTTTTTACTGATTACATACTGCATATTTTCAATTCTGAAACCAAATTTATTTTCTAAATAATAACCAGGCTCATTAGAAAGAACCATATTTTTTTTTAAAGGAGTTCCAGTAACTGGAGAAATAGAGCAACCTCCTTCATGAACATTTAAAGATAGACCAACCCCATGACCTGTACCATGACTATAATCCATATAATTTTTAAATAAATATGATCTAGCCATAAAATCTAATGCAAGAGAATTAGTGTAAGATGCAAAAATAACCTTTCTTAGTTGCAAATGTCCTTTTAAAACTAATGTATATGCTTTTTTTTCTTCTTCTGTCGGTTCCCCAAAGTGAGTAGTTCTAGTAACATCAGTAGTCCCATGAAGATATTGCCCTCCTGAATCTAATAAATATACACTCGGAGAAATCCTAGTGTTGCTTGTCTCTGTTGGCATATAGTGAATTATTGCTGCATTGGATCCTATTGCTGATATTGTAGTAAAAGAAGGAAATAAAAAATTCTTTTTAGTTGATCTGAAATAGTCTATTTTATTTTTTAAAGAAATTTCCGTTTCATTAAATAACTCTTTCGACTTTTTTTTTTCGTTAACCCAATGAAAAAATTGCAATAATGCTAAAGCATCTAATATATGTGCTTCTTTCATGTTTTCTATTTCAATATCATTTTTAATTGCTTTCATATTTACAATTGGTGATTTTTCTAATAAAACATTTTTTTTATCAAATAGCATATAAATAATTAAATTAATATAAGGACTTAATGAAATATCGTAATTTATAATTTCTTTGTTGTTACAATTATCACCTGTTAAATCTATAACAGTTTTATTATCATTTTTATTTTTTATTTTCGTTGATATGTTATCCCTTAAATATTCTATTACATTTTCATAATCCTTTATAATGATATTATTCTTTTTTAGATAATCTTTAACTTCTTCTGTTAAATTATTAACGATAGTAAACAGGATAATTTTATCAAAATTATTTTTCTGTCTATTAAATTGAAACAATAAATAAGAATAAAATAAAGGAGAAAATTTGTAATCATAACCACGTAAGTTTAAAAAATAAGCTATTTCATCTAATTCAGAAATTAATAAATTATTTACGTTTTTATTTTCTTCAATAAAATAGTGCTTCATTTTATTAATTTTTTCAGAAACAGAAGATCCATTAAACTTTAAATCATGTATGAATACACTCTTTGTATTTACTTCGAAGTCTTTTATTTCTATCAAAGAATTTTCCAATATCAAGAGATTAATATTATTATTTTGTTTTAAATGATCAAAGTTATTTCCATATATTACTTTTTCCTCAATTTTTTTATTACTATATCTACGTGCAATACTATTTCTTAATTTTTCAAAAAATCCAACACCAGTATTTTTTCCATCAAAAGCAATATTATTAAATTGCAAAGAAGAAATTGTCTCATACATTTCATCTAAATTACCTATTCTCATAATTTTTAGTGTAAAAATATCTTTATCTAATTCAATGTTTGCTTGTAATTCATATAATGGATTAACATACATTATTTGTTTATCTTGCGTTATTATTAAAGTTCCATCATCCCCACTATAGTTACTCAAATAATAAATCTTTTTATCTTTATCATTTATTACTTCTGAATTATGCTCATCATTATTCATTAATATATATACATCAATATTATTTCTTTTCATAACATTTTTTAATTCTTCTAATCGAGCAATATATGGCTTCATTTCGTTATTTTTAGAAATATTTCTGGTAACTCTTTTAATATCAGATTTTTCTAAATTATTTGTTAAATTATTTGAGATTGGAAATATTTGTTTATTTTCTTGATTTATGTTTAAATTAGAGGTTTCTAAAGCTTTCCTTAAATGCTTTGCATAGGAATCATAGCACACCTTATTATTTAAACAATTATCACTTATGTTATGTTCAGAATAATCGGTGATATTCTGAGATTTACTATTTGAATTTAAATAATGAGCTGAAAGAAAAAAATTTCCTTTATTTCTTTTAAAAACATTTAAGTGGAATACCATTAAAAAGAAAAATATATATATGAAAGTTTTTAAATGCATATTTAACAAACAAATATGTAAAAAAAAAAATATATAAAAATATATAAAGATAATTTATATGTGCATAAAACAAATGAATATTTTAAGTACAGCAATGCATGGCATGCATACTAAATTTTTCTTTTTTCTTCATTAACTTTGAAGAACATAATAATTTAGCATTTAAACATATATTTCTATATATAAAGGAACTACTTTAAAAAAAAAAAATGATAAAAACTAATAAAATAATAAAAATGGAAGACTTAAAAATTAGAATTATTAAATAATGCGGGAGTGTTATTTTAAAAAAAAAATTCAAATATATATGCTTTTCTTTAAATTATTATATAGAACAATGATCTCTAAAAGTTTTAAACTTAGAATTATAATTTTATATAAAAATTAACTTTAAAAAACAAAAAAACATTATAAAAACTATAAAATATTTTATTAGGAATTTTAATATATAAAAAATGAAAATTATAAACTTTTAAATTTACAATCTCTAGTAATATTTTTCTTTAATGAGTGCATTCAAATTTATAATTTTAAAAAATTTGATTCGAGTTTTTTTACAAACGTAAACAAGCGTATATTTTCAATTTTATTAGAATCATTTTTTTATAATATTAAAAAAATAAATAAACAAAAAATAACAAAAAATAATTTGAAATTTTTTTTGTAATATTATTAGAAAATGCTGAAATATATTTAAAAAAAAAAAAAAAGCATATAATAAAAAAGGTATAATGCAATAGAGGAAAAACGGATTTTTGCATACACATAAATAATACATATCTATACTGATGTTTTATAATTAAAAAATTTAAAAATTAGATGATGTAAAATTAATTTATTATTGTGTGTTTTTGCTGTGCTTTATTAACATTGTTTTTAAGTACAAAAATTAAAAAAATTAATTAAAAAACCTAACTCTAAAACTGATTTTTCATAAAAATTATTTCTTATTTTAAGCATAAAAATATTTACTTTTGTATCATATAAAGCATAAACTTATTTGTTTTATTACAAATATTCCATTTTTTGTTAAGAAATTTTATTTTAAAAATTTATCTATATTTCATACATCATTTATAAAATTTCTTTACAAGTAAATATATCAATTGTTATTCTATTTTTTTTTTTTTATACAATATATGCTCTTATAATATTATAATTATTTGAATAATTTAAAGGTTTATTGAAGTTTTTCACTACTTTTTCTTTTATATAATCCGTATCTTTTATACAATTTCACCTTTGCTATTAATAAGAACTCCTTTTTTCTTTTTCTTTTTCTTTTTTTTTTAAAATAGATAAATTTATATTTTTATTAAAAATAATTTTGGCAGCTATTTTGCAATTTTTTTTATTTATTATACTTATAATATTTTCTGAATAACTTATTTTTTTATATTTATGATTTATTTCTTTATTCATTACATTGCATATTCCTTGTTTATTATATCAATTTTTTTTTTTTAGAATAACACCCTCCCTTTCGTTAATTAAAAGGGCTTTATTTTCCTTTAGTTTAAAATTATCACAATATTTAATAAATGTATCAATACTTAATATGCTATTTTCCCTTTTAATTTTATAGGGTTTCAATTTCTTTTTTATTTCATTATACGTAAACATATACTGGTGTCTAAATATATAATTATTTTGATAAAGCACTTGATTTATTAAATTTAATTATGTTTAATTTAATTTTATTAATATTAATATTATTACTATTATATAAACTATATCTGTTTTTAATATCAGTGTAATCATTTGTTGTGTAATTATTTTTATTTTTGAAGCTATGGATGTTCTTATTATTCTTTTGGTTATCACTTTTATTTTTTAAACAAATGTAATTATTTCTTACTTTATCATCATTTATATTATTAATTTTTAAATACTTCTTAAAATTAGCTTTATTATTTATTATGTTTATTGGAAAGTATGTAATTCTTTTATTTTTTTAAATTTAACTTAATTCCTTTATTTTTATCAAGGATATTTATTTTAATATATTTTTTTTGTTGTTGTTGTTGTTGTTTATTGTAGCTCTATTATTATTTTTAACATATTTATCTTTATTTTTTTTAGTAGAATCATTAATTTTATTGTTGATATTAAAATTATTAGCATTGCTATTCCTTGTGCTGGTTATTTTTTCAGAGGACTTCTGTTTTATTATATTATTGTTATTCTTATTAATATTAGAAAAGTTTAAAGAGTAAATATCTTTTTGTTTATTTATTATTTTAAATAAACTATTGTTTGCTGAATTATTACAGAAAGAAGAAACTTCATTATTATTAGCATCATCTTCAATACTTGAAATAAGGAAATTGTTGTCTTTTTTAATCAATATATGATGAGAAAATAAATAATTATTTTTTGATAATATTCTAATAATTTTATTAAGCAAAAGGTGAAATGTTGTTTTAATAAAATTTTTCTTTTCACTATTTAATTGATTACATACACTATCTTTGTCTAAATTAGTAATTTTACATATTTTATTTATGATAAAATCATTATAATAAATATTATTCTGAAAAATTATCTTATATAAGCATGTATCACAATCAATTAAACTGCATCCATCATATGAATTAATTAAATTAATTTTCAAATTATGACTAGTGAACCATATATGATTTTTAATGTCATTTAATGAATATCTTTTTTTAAAATTTATGTTCAACATATTTTGAATTAAATTTTTTGCATTTAAAGATACATATGATTCGAAATGTAATATTCCTTTTATAATTTTCTGAAATAATTTATTTAAATCATTGTGATTAAATGGTAACTTATGATTTAGTAATAAAAATAAAATGATACCTAATGACCATACATCAGTTGATTCGGCTTTATATTTATTTCCTAATAAAATTTCAGGAGATGTATAAAAAGGTGATCCGCATGATGTTGTTAATAAAATATTCTGACTGAATATTGTAGACAAACCAAAATCAATCAATTTAACATTATTATTGTAATCTAGTAATATATTTTCAGGTTTTAAATCGCGATGAACAACATGCATTTTGTGTAAATATTCTATAGCATTTATTAATTGATATAAAATTCTCCTTGCTTTATTTTCGTTTATATAATTATTTTTATATATGTATGTTAATAAATCCCCGTTAGGCAAATATTCTAAAATCATATATAAATTTTTTCTATTTTCATGTACTTCATAGAATCTACATATATGATTATGATCAATTTTTTTATGTATTTCTATTTCTTTTACTATTTTATCATAACTTATCATTTGCAATAATTTTTTTTTATTTAAAATTTTGACAGCTACAATTTCGTATGTATATATATGAATTCCTAAGCAAACTTCTCCAAAAGTACCTTTACCTATTTTATTTGTTATTATATAATTTCCAATCTCTTTATTATTATTTTTTACAACTATTATTTTATATTTTTTTTTATTTTTTAGTATATTTAAATACTCTTTTAAATATTTTTTATTTATTTTTTCTTTTAATTCATTCTTTAAATTTTTCCATTTATCCTTTTTTTGTATTTTTTTTCCTTTTTTAAATTCTATTTCTATACTTTTTTCTTCATCTTCCTCTTTTGTTTCTGCCTCCACATCTTCAACATCGTCCCCTTCTTCTTTATATTCATTTTCTTCTTTCCCCTCCTTTTCGTTCAATTCATTTTTTTTTTTTTTTTTTAAATTTATAAATATTAATTTTTCAATAATTTCATCATCTACCAAATCTTTTTTTAGGAAATTTGTGCTTACTTTACATTCGTTTATATAACTAATTATTCCCTTATTTTCTTTAAGGTATTTTATATTTGTTTTACTACTTCTAAATGTACTTTTGTTTATTATTAATTTGTCTTTCTTATTCTTTTTTAAGTTTATATCGGAATTTATTATATTTTTTATGTAGCTCTGATTATTTATATATATATCCTCTGCACAGTTCTTTTTTTTTTTATACCCGTTTTTATAATTTATGTTACCTCCAATTTCACTTTGATATATACTTTTATATCCTTTTTCTTGAGAAATATAATCATAATATAATAAATGTTTCAACTTATTTTCAAATTTTTCCAATAATTCATTTTTATTATTTTTATTTTGTTTAAATAGTTCTGTTTCATTTTTTGGTTCTTCTTGTATCAACTTATTTTTTAAACTTGTATTTGTTGAAAAGGGAAAACTTCCTTTTTTTAATTTTACAAATTGTTTTATACTTTTGTCTATGTGCAAACTCCTACATATTTTTATTTCTTTAGTTTTAATTGGAACATTTAATGCACTCCATTCTTCCTTTTTAAATTTTTTTTTTTTTTTGTGTTTTTTTCTTAAAATTGAACTTACATCAGCAATGTTTTTTGCGTTAGAATTAATTTTTTTTTTGAAATTGAATTCAGTACTCTTTTTTTCTGAAAATTCCCTAGTGGATTTCTGATTATTTTCTTTATTTATATGAATTAATTTACACTTATTTTCATTTATTTTCTTTCTAACACAAGAAATATTCACATTTTCAAAATTTGACAACAATTTTTTATATTTTTGATACTTAAACTTATTTAGTTCTTTGTTTTTACAACCATATGATTTGTCATGTATTTCTTTATTGATTTTATTAATTAATGTACATTTGTTTTTGTTATGAAAGAAATTTTCATTATTTTTAATCTTATTTTGGCAAGTTTTTCCAATTGTTGAAAACTCCATTTTTTTGTTATTTTCATCTATTTTTAATTGACAAATTTCATTTCTATTTAAATTGTCAAAAATATGGATATTTATTTTTTTCTTAATTTTATTTATGTATAATGAAGGATTAATATTATTTTTTGTTTCTTTTGATATATTTGATCTTTCATTCAGATCATTTATCTCATTTTCAATTTTTTTTATTGAATTCATAGTTTTATTAGAATTAAATACTGTCTTAAATTAAATGATATACACAAGAAAAATTTTAATAATTTTTTATTAGAAATATGAACGAAAAGGGAAAAAAAAAAACTAAAAATAATAAAACTCTTAAATATTATATTTTTAATATATTTTTAGAATCTTTAATTTTTTTTTTTACAAATATATTTTTTAATTTAATTTTTTCTTTTAATATTGTCTTAATTTTTATTCTAATTTATTTTTATTTGTCCATTTTAATATATATATATATATATTTAATTTTTGTATATTTTTTATTTTAATTATTACGGAAAATAAATAAGAATTTAAAATATGATGAACTATTTTTATATTTCATTATTTAAACAAAAAATTGAAATTACCTAAATTTTTTACATAAAATTAATTCATAATTTATTTTATTATAATTTTAATTAATTTAAAATAATTACTTGAAAATTAATAAAAAAATAAAAAACAAACAAAAAAGGTTTTAAGAATAAGTCTAAAAAAAAAATAATAATTTGTAAACAAGTTTTGCTTCAAATCAATTTATCAACATATTCGTAATTAAATTATTAAATGTGTAATATGTATATTATTTATATCTTTTTTTTGTTTTGTTTTTTTAATTATCGCAAAATTAGCAAAAAAGATAATTATTATAATTTTATTTTAATATATTTTTTTTTATTAATTATTTTTAATGCCCTAATAGTTTTGATATATATTTACATAAATAAAAAAAAAAAAAAAATTAAAAAGATGTAAAAAGAAACAAGTAATTTTATATAACCTTTATGATACTTCACCTATTTCTTCTTAAATAGAATAAATGCGGAATGATTAATAAAAATTAAAAAAACAAAATGTGAACATATTTAATATACATATTAAATGCTTTAGCTTTAAAATTTAAAAAAATATATTTAATTAGCCATTGTACATTAGAATAAAACAATTAAGTTTTACAAATAAAAGTATACTATAAATTGTAGAATAGCAAAAATTATTTTTTACTTTTTTTTTTTTTTTTTATGTATTAATTACTATATTTTAATTATTTTTTTTTAAATTGTGGTTTTTTTTTAAAAAAAAAATATAAATATATATATATATATATATATATATATATATATATATATATATATATATAAAATAAATTTCTGCTAATTTGAAAGATTTTATAACATTTTTTTGTAGAATTATTTATTTTTACTTTTCTACTACAAATTTTTTTTTATGAATAAAATCAAAATTAAATTTAATTAAACAAAAAAATAAAATAAAAATTAAAAAAAAATTACAGTTAAAATAGTTTAATATTATTTTGAAATATATTTAACATAAAAAAAAAATGTTATAAAAGCTATAAAACAGAAGCAAAAGTTTAAGAATATTTAATATGAAAATTTATTAAAAAAAAAGAGAAATTGCCAAAGTAAAGAACAAAGAAAAATAAATAATTCACAAAGATAGAAGAAAATTATAGGATTTATCATATAAAAACAAAAATTCAATTATATTTAAATATGATAAATTAAAAAAAAGGATAAAACAAAAATAAAGCAGAAAAAAAAGGTAAAAGTGTTAAAAGAAAAAGAAAAAAAGAAGAAACAACAAAGGAATAAGAAAAATAAAAAAAAAAAATAAAAGAAATAAAAAAAAAAATATAAATAAAAATATAAGGAAAAAATAATTAAAATGGCACAAAAAGGTTCGAGGGATAGTATTCTTTTAGTTTCATTAAAAAAAGGTTTAAACAAGAATAATATTAATTTTATTGATTACGAAGATAATTATGATTATGATATACTAAAAAACCATTTGAAAGATTTAAAAAAACTAAAAGAAGATGTGATAAAAATAAAAAATAGTTCTAAGGAAATAATAAAAGACGATCTTGACAAAATTCTTTTCAATGACAGTGGAAAAAATTGCAACTTCGACATTTTTTATGATAAATGTTTACAAATTATTGAAAGATATTTATTAATTTATAAAGAAATGAATGAAATATTATTAAAAGACTCAAACAAAGAAAGTGAAAATTTTATAAATACTGATAATTCATATATCAATAATGAGGATAATAAAAATAAATCACATGAAAATAAAAATGACAGTCTACTTTATGAATTAATTGATAACAATGTATTGATTCATAATAATAAATTTTTGTTTGACTATGATGATGATAGTGAAATATATACTTCAAGTGAAGAAGAAATTGTTATAGAAAAAAACTGTTGTAAGAAAAAAAAATTAAAAAATAATAAAAACGAAAATAATATAAATAACTTAGATGATTTATCAAATAACGAATCAAAAATAAATTTAGAAAGTGAAGACAATTGTACAAAAATAGAAAAATATCAAGTTGAAAATAACTATAAAAAAAAAAAAATTAACTTTTTAAATAGATATCCTGCATATCTAAGAGACTTAATTAAAATTGTAAAAATTTCAAAAAAAAGAGAAAAAAAAATTTTGCAAATAAAATTATTAAATAAACATTGCAAAGATATGGATGTAGGAAAAATTAATACCCTTTTTTATAAAACATACGTATCTAACTGTTATATGCATAATAAAATTTATATTAAAAAAAAAAAAAAAAGAATATTATATAGAATATTAAGATACAATATGTTAAATTATTGTTATGATAATCACGACATTTTCTTAGAAAAATTGCTAAAAAAAAAAAGTAAATATAATAAATTAACTATAGAAAACATTGAAAAACTATTTATTCCACATGAATGTACTAATTCTGTAACATCATGTAAATTCTGCAAAGAAAACATAAAAAATCTTTTTTATATAACTGTTTATGATAATTTAAATTATCCATCTATTTTGAAGAATCCGAAAGTTAATAAAAAAATAAATTTGTTAACACATATTTTTATAAATAAAGAAAAATGCGACCCAATTAATGTAGATTATGATATTGTGTATCATGAAGATAAATATATATACATGGCAACTAAAAATAATGTATTTTGTCATATTTTACACGAAAATTATTTAAAAAATAATTTTAATGATTTATTATTGAGAATTAAAAATGGAAGCAAAGGATATAATTTATTAAATGTTATCTTTAATAAATATAAAAATAATAATTTTTTGAATTTAAAAAAATTAAAAAAATATTTAGAAGATACAAAAAATAAAAATGCAATATGGTTGAGAGATAATTTTTTTGATATAATAAAATCCAGTATTATTAATGATGAAAATTACTCGAATATTTTTTTTGATAAAATATTTTTTAATTTTTATAATATATTATATACAGATAAAACTGGTATTACTAGAGAAAGCCGTTTACAAAAAAAAAAGGATATAGAAATAATTAAAAATGAGGATGATGGTGATTCGGATGATTTTTTAGTTTTAGATTCATTAAACAATATAAAACATATAAATAACAATGATTACCTAATAAATCAAATAAGAAACAATCATCATATTTTATCACTTAAGGAAATGAATAAAAAATATATGAATGTTAAAAAAATTAAAAATATTGATGATAAATATATAGAAGATATATGGGATTATAATATGTATAAATATCATTACATTAAAAATAATAATAATAAAAATTATATGACTCATTGTAATTCTTTTGAAAATTACTTAAATAAAATAAATGAAGAGATTGCAATTATAGTCGATAGTGATGATAGTGACGATGATATAAAAAATAGTTACGAAAAGGCAAAAAATCTAATGAATTATTTAAAAGGAAAAAATTCTAAAAATTCTAATTCCAGTAATAAAATAAATATATTAGAAAAATCTAAGGTGTTACATTTAAAAAAAAATTTTATTGTGCATCCTTTGATTAACTCAAAATGTGTAGGTTTTAAAATAGAAGTGAATGATATATCTGATAGAAAATTGGATATATATTGTATTAATAATAATGAATATATTAATGTTTATAAAAATACTATAGATTATTTAAAAAATAATTTAAACGCAGATATTAAAAAAAATTATAATGAATATAAAAATTTAAAACATCAATTAAAAAAAAGAGAAAAATTAAGTGACGTTTATCAAAATTTTAATAAGATTGAAAACTATGTAAATAGTAAAGATAATAACACAATTAATGAATATATAGTTGTAATTGATGAAAACACAGAAGAAGAAACATATAAAATGGATATATATAATTATGCAGAAATGACAGCATACATAGTAAATTCAAAAAAAGAAAAGAAAAAAGAATTTTACTCTAATTTTATAAGAAATGAAATTTATTCTCATAAATGGATAAATAGGCTTCAATTTAAATTACTGAATTATAGCAATTTTTATAAAAATAGTTTTTTCAAAAAAAATCATATGAGATTGATAAAAGATTATTTATATGGATTATTAATTAATTCTTATTACGAAAATATATATGATGTTTCCTTAAATTTATTATTAAGCGAGCATTATAAGCATTATGATCCATCTAAGCAGTTTGTTCTGAAAAACATTAGTTGTAATATAAATCAAATTTATGAAAGCATGATGAATTCAATTAAAAGTGACATATTGACTAGTAAATATATAATAAATGGAAATGATGTAACAAAAGAAAACATACACTTAAAGGTTAATGAATATTTATTAAATTATAAGTGGAATGATGAAAATAGGAACTTTTTAATTAAAATTATTGAAAAATATAGATTTATATTATTATATTATTTATTGTATATGTATCCTAAATTTTTATATATTTTAAACACAATTCAAATTCAAAACTTTAAAGATGAAATAAAAATAACCTTACCTTCTCAAGAGGAACAACAAATGAAAGAAGTTCAAAAAGATTTCACCTCAGAAAGAAGAATGCTAAAAAGTGCAAAGAATAATCAAATTGAAAATCATGAAGTAAAAGAGATTCAGAAAGATTTTTACTTACCTCCATATATTAAAAATAGAAAAGATAATAGCATTTTAAATTCTTTTTCATTACAAAGCTTACTTCTGGTAAATTTTTACGAGCGTTTTGAGAATTCTTTATTTTTAAACATATTAAATAGAAATATTGATATAGAATCAGTACAAAAAGAAATACATCCTATTTGTTATAAAACTCTAATATATTATAATAGAAATGAATCATTGTCAATTAAAAAGAAATTAACAATACCACAATTATCAACCATTTTTATTATTTTAAATTCTTACCTATCTTTTGCAACAATACAGCATTATTCTTTTTTTAACAAAAATAATATATGGAAATTCTTGATATATAAATTTAGTGAAGTTGAAAAAAAAAAGGCATATGAGTTAATATCAAATGGGGATAACTACTTTTCACAATCTTTTCTTCAAAATTTTTTGAATACCTTTTTAATTAAACAGAATGATCGCTTCATAGTAACAGATAAAATAAAGTGTAAACTTATGATATATATTATATTAATACAATTATGCTTAACTGATAATTCTTTGCCTCTAAGCTTATCATTAATAAATAGAAATACAGGAAATATATTAAATAAATTAAATTTTTCTATAAAAGATAAAATTATAACTTTCAATTTGCAAGCATAGAACTTTTAAGATAAATTTTAAATGTATTTATCTCATAATATATTTTTTAAATTAATATTTTGTATATAATTTTTTAACTTTTGTTTTATTTATTATTTTAATTAATATTTTATTTGCTATTTTACTTAATATTTTATAATTAATATTTTGAATTATCTTTCTCCTATGATTCTATATATAATTTTATTATTATTATTATTATTTTTTTTTTATGCTTTTTTTAATGCTTTTTTGAATAACATATATTAATTTATTTCATATTTTATTTATTATTATACATAACATTTTATTCATTATTTCAATAATAGTTCACTTCACATTTTCCTGTCTATAAAAAGATTTATTTTAATTATTAAAATTGTAATTTTTTTCATATAATAAATTTAAATTATAAAGATCTTTTTTTTTTCTTTTTTTTTCCAATAATTTATTTAAATAAAATATTTAGTAAATATATTTTTTTTTATTATTTACTTAATTTGTAAGACATATTTTTCATTTAATTATAAAGCTTATAGAAAATATATATAAATTTATAAAAATTTGATTAATCTTTGATCAATATATATAAATTAATAAAAATTCTTATTGACAAAAATCAATAATATAAAATTTCTTCAAACTTTTTATTTTGTATTTATTTATTATTTTTTCCTATATATTTCTTCATATTTTATTGTCATAGTATTTTCATTAATATAAGCTATAATACCCTATGCACAAAAAAAAAAAAAAAAATTTTATTATAAAATATTTTTTTAAATGGCATATTGTTTTATATTTTTTTATAATTTACTTCTTTTCTAACACTTTCACATATTCTAACTATTATAATTTTTTCTTTATTATTTAAAATCACATTATCTTCTTTTATAAAAACTAAAGCAAATCCATGTTCATCTTCAATGCTATCTATAAAAATTAAGAAAATATAAACAAATACACACAAACATATATATATATATATTTATATGTATAATTACTTTTATACAAAATGAAATCTGCTCCATATTTAAATCCATCAACTACAATAAAATATTTTTTTAAGTCATTAAAAACAACTTTACGTTTAACATTTTTAAGTATCATTGAAAAAAAAGAAAAGAAATAAAGATTAATTCAGTTTTAAGTTATAGTTTTAATCTATTTATTTATTTATTAATTTTTTTTTTTTTTAAATTTGATTTTTAAATGTTTTTTAATATATCAGTATATATATACAAACATTAAGAAATATATCAATAAATATGTAATTATTGCATATATATCAGATTAAAAAATGTTACCTCTTTAATATTTAAACTTAAAACATAATAAAAAAAACAAAAAATTTAACTAAATAAAAAATTTTAAGAAATAAAATGTGCACATAAAAAAATAGATAATTCTAATTAGATCAAAAAGTTATTACAAAAATTATAAAAAATATATATTTTAAATGTATATGTAAAAAAAATTTCATTTTAATAGATTAACATAAAAAAAAATTTTAAATTTACATGAGTGAAAATAACATATAATAACAATTATAATGAAAAAAAAAAAAAATAAATAAATAAATATATATATATATGTTAAAATTTAAAAAAAAAATTTCAGTATAAAATATCTAATTTTTCTTATTTGAGTAATATTCCTGTTCATTTGCAAAAGAAGCTTCTACTTTTCTACCAGCGAATATTCTACCATTAAAAGTATTCATTGCATTTTTTGCTTGCTCTTTTGATTCATATTCACAGAATATTTTTACAGCAAGTGCATCATGAGAATTTTTATCAACAAAAATATTTATATTTAACAAATTACCAAACTTAGATGCTTCCTCCTCAATTTCATCTTTTAACGTATCGTCTATTTCATCAACAGTCACCAAATTAGTTAAGGCAATAATTCTTGTGCAATTGTTATTTAATGAATGTGTTGAAGAATATTTATCTTCACAAGAATTACATCCATTTTTTAAATCATTATTTTTTAAAATTAAAGGTGCTTGCACTATGACACCACTTCTTTTATCAACCTTCTGTAATATTAATGGAGCTTTAATACCCTGTTTATCTTTTCCTAACCCTTCACCTTTTTTCCATCCCATCTTTTCCATCATCCTTGTAGCAAAATCTTTTTTTACGACTGTCTCTTCTTTTTTAATATCATTTGAATTATGTGTTTTTTCTTTGTTTTTATTCATAAAATTGTAATTTTCATCTATTATATTTGATATATCACTATCATATATATTTTGTCTAGTACTTTTTTTTATTTTTTCTTCGTTCCTTTCTTTTAATTCACCCTCATTTTCACTATAATCTTCTCCTTTTTTGCTTATTTTTTCTCTTTCTTTGTATTCTCCTCCCTTACTATTCTCTTCATCTTTTAATCCATTTTTTATATATTTTTGTTTATATTTTTGTTTTTCTTTTATTTCGTATATACACTCATTTGTATTATTCCCACTATAACCATATAGTTTATTACTTTCATAATCTTTTAACGTGTTTTTGTTCTTTTCTTTTGTTTCTTCCATTTGTTCTATTTCTTGTTTTTTCTTTTTCTCAGCTAGCATAATAAGCTTTTTCCTTTTTCTTTCTTTTATTATTTTGTTTAAGTCATTAGGCTTATTAGGATCATAATCTTCATTTGCATTTAAGATAAAATATTTATCATATAATTCATTTTTAAAATAATCATTTTCAATATTATTTTCACTTAAACTATTTATTATGTTTCCATTAGTTTTACTTTTAAAATTTATTTCTATATTTCTCATAGATTTTTCTTCATTATTAGTTTTATTGCTTAATATGTTTTCATTTTTATTACATTGTTGTATTTTATTTAATCTATCACTAATTTTTTTTAAATCATCTTGAATTGATTTGTTTATATTTATTATTTCTATTTTTGTATCATTTTTTAAATTTTTATTATTTAAATGCTCATTTTTCACTTCATTTTTCAAAATTTCGTTTGAATTTTTAAGTTCATTATTTAAATTATTTACGTCTTTTTCATTTTCAGAATTTTTATTATCCAAGCTTTTATTTAAATTTTTAATATTTGCAATTTTTTTTTGAACAATCACAGGAGTTATTAAACTTTTATTTATTTCAATGTAATTTTTTTGTTTTCTTAAGGAATTTATGTGTTCATTTTTTCCTAAATTTTTATTAGATATTGGAGGAGGCAAATCACCATATAAGCTATCCATATTTTTTTTTTTTTAAATTTAAGTTTTTAAATTAATTAGAATTAAAAGAAAAAAAAAAAAGAATTATTTATATACTTAAAAAGTATATGTCAAAAAAAAAAAAAAAAAATTTACAAAATTTTATTTTATATATTTGCAAAAGTCATATAAAAACAAGCATCAAAGAAATTTTGGAATAAATAAAAATTATATTAAAAAAAAATAATAAAAAAAAATAAAAATAAAATGTATTTATATAAAATTAAATTATTATGATAACGTAGTAATTTTTTTTTTTAAGAATAATTATTTTTAAAGGAAATATATGAATACACGATTTCTTTTTTTTTCTTTTACTTTTTTTTATTTCCTTATAACTTTTGTATTTATAAAATATAAATTATTAACTAACATTTTATTTGAATTGTTTTTTTTGTATAAAATAAAAAAAAAGAATTATATTAGTATTATTCAAAAAAAAAGAATAATAAAATAATTAAAAACAAAAAAATTACTAATAAATACGAACTTTTATTTATAGTTTTAAAGCATTTACATTATCAGTCTTTGTTTTATGAGACTTTTTTATGAAGTATTATTTAATAAATTAGATAAAAAAAAATTGCCACGTAAAAACAAAATAAAAACATATATTAATGGAAAAAACAACTGAAATATTTATGGAAGAAAAAAATAATATTAAAAAATTTTTATATGTTAATAAATATGACTACAAAAAGGATTTTTTAAGATTTTTTACGAATACAATAAAAAAATATATATATATATTTTAAAATATAAAACAATACATTATTTTATAATGTAGAATGTACAATTAAAAAAAAAAAAAAAAAAATAGAAAGGTATAAATAAATTAAATAAAAAAAATAAGAAAAAAAAATAAGTTACTTTTTGGCTTCATTAATGTTATTTATATTTACAATTTTTTTTTTGGAATTTAAATTGTTATAATCATAAAAATGGTTATTGTAGTTATTTGAATTAAAATTTGAAAAATAATCGTTCTTATTAAATTTAATTCCATTCAATATTTTAGGGTTATATTTATTATATATATTATATGGTTGTGATGTAAAAAAAGAGTTAAATTTTTTATTATTAGTAGTTGCTAAACTAGAATGAAAATTTTGATTAACCCCAATAAATTTGTTAAAAATGTTTTTTTTCATTTTATTATTAATGCTATATTTGTTTGCAACATTCAATGTATTATTTAACTTAAATTTTTGAGCACTATATCCATTGCAAATATTATTTACCATATCATTTGATAGTCTAGTTATATCTTTCGAGTGATTAAAAATATTTAAATGATTATTACCAATGAAATTTTTATTATATTTTGTATTTATACATGAGTGATTATAATTACACTGAATATTAGAATTATGAATAGATAAATTATTAACACCTTTGTTCATTAAACTATTGGCCATATTTAAATTATTACCATTGTTAATACTATTTAAATTATTCATATTATTTATTGTATTAATACTATTTATATTATTAATAATAGTACTATTATTTAAGTTATTCATAGTACTCATATTGTTTAAATTATTAGTGTTATTTAAACTATTAATATTATTTAATTTATAGGCATTGTAGGTATTATTATTTATGTTATTATTAAAAATATTATAATTGATATTATTTGAACTAGTATTTTCATTAACATTGTTGGTATTTTTATAGGATAAGTTTTTAAATTTATAACTCATATTTTTATAAGAAGAATCAGCAAATGTTTTCACTTTTTTATATTTATGTGGACTATAATTTTTTAAAATTTTTTTATAATAATTTTTATAAATATATGGATTATATTTTTTTATATTTTTATTTATATAAATGGTTTTAATGTTTTTGCTTTTTCCATTAAAACAAGTTGCATTATTAACCATTTTGTTAGAATTTTCGTTATTATTATTATTATTTTCTAATAATTGAGTATCTGCAATGTTATATAAATCATTATAATTAATAAAAACATATGGTATTGATGGATTTTTTAGTACATTAAATAATTCCGAACATACGCTTGTACCTAAATTCATATATAAAGCATGTTTTAAATCAACATAAATATCTATATTTTCTTTTAATTGCTCCCTAATATTAGGAAAAATTAATCTTGAATAATAAAATACCTCAGTCTCATTTGAATTTAAGTTGATAATGCAACCAATTATTTTACGATTTTCTAGACATAGCACTGATCCAACACTTAAATTATATTCAAAATTAGTAGAATGAATTATCAATATATCATTTTCTAATTTTATCATTTTACCAATTTTTTCTATTTTTATATTTTCCTTTACACTTTCTGGTGCTCCTATTAGCTTTATTCGATTATACTTGTGATACATATTTTTACTTTCACAAGAATTAAATTCATTTCCTTTTATTGCTTTAGATTCTTCAGACATATGCCCCTCATTTAAGTCTTTTAAAGAGTTTAAATATGTCTTTTCACTGAAGTTTAAATGGGGACTATTTTTTTCATTGTTTATTTCATTTTTAATTTCGTCTTTTATCTCCATTTTTATTTCATCTTCAATTTCATTCTTTATTTCATATCTTATTTCATCTTTAATCTCACTTTTGATTTCATTTTCTACTTCACATTTTATTTCATTTTCTACTTCATATTTTATTTCATTTTCTACTTCATATTTTATTTCATTTTCTATCTCATATTTTATTTCATCTTCCATTTCATATTTTATTTCATCTTCAATTTCATATTTTAATTCATCTTTTATCTCATATTTTATCTCATAATTTATTTCATCTTTGACTTCTTTCTTTATTACATCTTTTATATCATCATTTTCGTCTTCATCCGTATCATTTTTTTCCTCCGCTTTTTTTTCTTCATTATTATATAATTCCTTTTTTATTTGATTATTATTCTTATCATCATCTAATATATTATCATTTGACAAATATGTAGTATAATTTATTGGTTGTTCATTATCAATAGTTTTGAAATTATTATTAGAGGTAACATTTTCTTCTTCAGAATCGTCTGAATCTGAATATTCGTTACTTGAACAATTTCCTTCATAATTATTTTTGTTTATAAAATTCATAGAATTATTGTGTTTCTTCTCAGATTGTTCATCTTGATTTTTATATGCTAAATCATAGTACGCTATTCTTGAAACGAGTAAAAACTCATCAACTTCACTTTTTCCATCAATAATAATTTGCCCTTTATAATTCTGATCTAAATATTGATCGTATTTATCTTCCTCATATTTTTTTTCATTTATTTTATTTTCATTTTCATACATTGAAATTAATTCTTCTGGATTTACATCTTTATACTTTCCATAATTGTTTGATACGGATTCAATAGATTCATTTTCACTTAATACATCATCATTAATTTGATCATTTTTGCTTAAATCTGTTTTTTCATTTTCACTTTCAGATAATGTATAAAAATCATCAAAAAAATTTTGTGTTTCATTGATTTTTAACAAGTTATAATTAGTTGGTTCTTTTACTTTATCTTTAGTTTTTATTTCTTCAGAATCTTCAAAAGATTTTGTTTTATTTATATTTTCACTTTTTATATTATCATTATTATTATAATTATAATTATTACTATTTTCTAAATCCTCATAATCTTCATTATAATTATTAACTTTCTTCTTTATTTCTTCATTTCTTTTTCTTTTTTTTTTTTGTATATCTAAATCTAAAATTATTTCATTATTATTCTTATTTATTACATTTGTCTCATTTAATATAAGAGAGCCTTTATTATTTAATGAATCTTTATTATTATTTTTATATTCTATGTTATTATCATATAAATACAAAGTTTCATTGTTTATTTTATAGTTAATAATTTGATGCAACTTTTCTCCTTTAAGCTCTTTTTCTTTTGTATTTAACATCTTTTAAATAAAAAATATTATACATTAAAAAAATATAATATATTAAAATATAAATAAAAAATAAAAAACTGAAATTACAAGCTTTACTTAATTTTATACTGATAAATAGAAACTTTGTTATTTAATTGATTAAATTTATATTTTTTATAAACAGTTTAAAAATTTTAAAAGTATTTTTTCTTATGTTCAATCATTTTTTTTCTCATAAAACAAATTAAAAAAGTTATAATTTACTTAAAATACCATTTTGTTTTAAAAATAAAATTAAAAATAAAAACATGTTAAAGGAGACCATAAAGTAACATGCTAAAAAAAAAAAAAAAAAGTTCCTTTTTTTATACGTTTGAACTTTTTTTGCGTGCATACACAAGAAAATGTTTTTTTCGACCCTTCTATTTTTAATATTTTGAATTTATAAATAAAAGAATTATTATTATTTTTATTCCTTTTTTATTTACTCTTCCTTTTTTAATATCATTCATTTTTTTCTAAATTTTTTATATTTTTTTCTTATAATTATTTCTTAAACAAATAAACAAGAATATAGTTTAATTTAGAATAAATAAATTATAAAACTAATTTAAGGATTCAATATAAAATAAAAGAATTATATATTTACTGTATTGAAGATTTAACAAATATAATAAACTAATTCTTTTTTTTTCCATTTAATGAGGACTTTTTAATCAATGTAACTAATCTTATTAACATTAATCCATATTTAATTTCGTAAAATAGAGATAATAAAAAAAAAAAAAATTTATATATATAAAAAATATATCATATAAATTTTTAATTTTACAAAATTTTATTAAATTTATTAAATGCACGCTTAAGTATAAATAAGTATAAATTATCATTTATTGAAAAGTGTCATATACTTATTACTTCCTATAAAAAAAAGAAAAAGAAATACGAATGAATTTAAAATTTTGATTTATATAAAAACTATAATAACATACATTATTCACTTTAAAAAATTAAAATAATATATATCTATATAATTTTCATTTTCCATTTCCATATATATATGTCTTTGAAAATGGATTACAAAGTTTTTTTAAAAAGCGTTGAAGATATGGACTATTTGCATAATGTAAAATATATGGAAACAAAAAATCTAGATGATTTTAATTTGAAATCTGCATATTATATATGCAAAGAAATACACGATAAGCAATTAAGTAGTGAAGATGGTTATGTAGTTATAGGCCTATCAGGAGGAAAGACACCTATAGATGTATATAAAAATATGTCATTAATTAAGGACATTGAAATAGATAGAAGTAAATTAATTTTTTTTATTATTGATGAGAGGTATAAAAGTGATGATCACAAATTTAGTAACTATAATAATATAAAGTTTTTATTCGATGATTTAAATATAAATAAAGAAGAACAATTATTTAAACCAGATACAACAAAAAACATTGTTGATTGTATACTAGATTATAATGAGAAAATAAAATTAATGTTAAAGAAATATAAGAAGGTGGACATTGCAATATTAGGAATGGGAAGTGATTTCCATATAGCTAGTTTATTTCCAAATATATTTTATAATATATATTTGAACAATTATCAGAATAGCTATATATATGACGAAAAATCTTTAAAAATATTGAATAGTGATAACTGTAATGATAATTTAAGGTTATTAAATGAATATGTATATTTTACTACCACCAATAAATTTGATGTTAGGAAAAGAATTACCGTGTCATTAGAACTATTATCCAAAGCATCAAGCAAAATTTTTCTATTAAATTCAGCAGAGAAATTGGATTTATGGAAAAATATGCTTTTAAAATCACATATAGAAGCTAATTATAATTTATATCCAGCTGCTTATTTAATTGATACATCTAATACTACTGTAATAACATGTGGTTATGAAAAATATACAAAATCAATTGAAGAAATATATGATTCAAAAAAATCCTTATCTATGCATGTAAGTAACTTGAATAAAAAAGAATTATTAACAATAATTATATTTGGATGTTCAGGAGATTTAGCAAAAAAAAAAATATATCCAGCCTTATTTAAATTGTATTGTAATAATTTACTACCAAAAGATATATTAATCATTGGTTTTGCAAGAACAGTTCAAGATTTTGAAACATTTTTTGATAAAATAGTTATAAACTTAAAAAAGAGCTTACAATGCTATGAGGATTATTCTATGTGTAAAAAAAAAAATCTTTTAGATTCTTTTAAGAGTAGATGTAAGTACTATATTGGAGATTATTCGTGTCCAGAAGATTTTGAAAAATTTAATAAATATTTGAACGAAGCAGAACAGGAAGCTACATTAAATAGTCATGCATATCATTGTAAATCAGAATACTGCGATGATAAAAGAGAAGACGAAAATGAAGAAAAACAAAATATAAATGAAAAAAAATTAGCATCAAATTATTCCTATGTTATAAATAGAATTCTGTATTTGGCTTTACCACCTCATATTTTTGTTAATACATTAAAGAACTATAAGAATTATTGTTTAAATATCAATGGTACAGACAAAATAATATTAGAGAAACCCTTTGGAAATGATTTAGAATCATTTAAAATTTTATCAAAACAAATTTTAGAAAATTTTAACGAACAGTATATATACAGAATTGATCATTATTTAGGAAAAGATATGGTTTCAGGTCTATTAAAGTTAAAATTTACTAATACCTTTTTATTATCTTTAATGAATAGACATTTTATTAAATGCATAAAAATTACATTGAAGGAAACAAAGGGTGTTTATGGAAGAGGTCAATATTTTGATCCATATGGAATTATAAGGGATGTAATGCAAAACCATATGCTACAATTATTAACATTAATAACAATAGATAATGCAATTGATTTAAATGATGAATCTGTTAAGAATGAAAAAATAAAAATATTAAAATCTATTCCTCCTATAAAATTAGAAGACACCATTATAGGTCAATACGTTAAATCAGATACTTGTAAAGAGGAAAATAGAAACGATGAAATATTTGATGAATCAAAAGGAAATCATAGTTATCATGATGATCCTTACATAAAACCAGATTCTATTACTCCTACATTTTGCACCTGTATTTTATATATTAATTCTATTAATTGGTATGGAGTTCCTATAATATTTAAAGCTGGAAAAGGATTAAATAAAGATATATGTGAAATAAGAATTCAATTTCATAATATTATGGGATCTTCTGATGAAAATATGTATAATAATGAGTTTGTAATTATTTTGCAACCTGTTGAAGCAATATATTTAAAAATGATGATAAAAAAAACAGGGTGTGATGATATGGAAGAAGTTCAATTAAATTTAACAGTTAATGATAAAAATAAAAAAATTAATGTTCCAGAAGCATATGAAACATTGTTATTAGAATGTTTTAAAGGTTGTAAAAAAAAATTTATTTCAGATGAAGAATTGTACGAATCATGGAGGATATTTACTCCCTTATTAAATGAATTAAAAGAAAAACAAATAAAACCTTTAAAATATCCATTTGGGCATTCAGGGCCTAAAGAAGTTTTTGATCTTGTTAGAAAATATTATAACTATGGTAAAAACTATACGCAAACACCTGAATTTGTCAGAAAATCTTCTTTTTATGATGATAATTTATTAGATATTAATTGATTCTATCAATACAATTTTTATTTCTTTTTATATATTAGTACGTAAGAATAAGTTCGTAAATTTATGTTAATGTAATTTTAATTGAATTTACTACAATTAAGTACGTATATATATATACAATACAAAAAATTAGTATTTAAATTATTTAAAAAATAAATAAATTTAAAAAAATTATTTAATTATACACTTCATTTAATATACATGCATGTCAATTTATAGCATTTATACAACTATAATTCATCTTTAAAATTTAAAATAAATTATTTATGTTTTAAAACTTTTTATTTCTTATATAATTATTTTAAAAAAAACAAAATAAAGAATATAAATATATTTTTTCAAAATGAATATATTTTTAAATAATTACGGATAACTTAATAATAGGATAGTGCTAATAGCATACCTTTATTCTATAGTTAATATAGCTTTTACTTGTTATATATCTCCTATAAATGAATTATATATTTTAACGATAAATAAATATGTTTATGTCTTAAAAGCTTATATATGCATATCTAAAATTTTTACTTCATTTACTATTTTTTTTTTAATATGATAAATACAAAAAGATTATGCTTATTTGTAGAATGATAAATATTTATGTCATTAATGATGATATTGAAACATTAAAGCAAAAAAGGCAAAAGAAAAAAAAAGAGAAAAAATTATAATTAGTTTTTTAATACTTACAAAGAATATTATATAAAATATTCTTCTACTTTCCTATGCTAATTTTTTTTTTTACTCAGATAAAAATTTACTTTTTTTTTTTTTTTCTTTTCGTCATAATACAAGCACTTTAAATGATGTAAATAAATAATAGATATTTACTTTTTATAAAACTCTAGGTTAATAAAAATTTATTAGAATATTTTATCATTTAAGATTTTAATAATAAATTTTTATTACAAACTTTAGGTGAAAAAAATATTTCTTAATAAGGTTTTTTTTATTTAGAACTCATTTTTGGATATAATAATTGATTTTTATTGTATCAATATATTCTCGAATATAATTAAAAAAATATCATAATACATTATAATATTAATAAAGCATTAAAAAAATAAAATTTTTTGTAATTAAGAAAATTTTTATGTAGAAGAAAATGCTTCCTAAAATTTGATATCTTTAAATAATATATACCTTTTATTTAAAAGTAAAAATAGCTTAAAAAAAAATAATGAAAAGACATTTCTATAATTTGTATATGCTTTTTTTTTTTTTTTTTATAAATATTCTTATTATTTTTTTTCTTCTCCCATTTTTTATCTATTAGATTGTTTATTTTTTTTTTTTAAAGATATTATTGTTCATTAAGTTACAATATTTACTAAAAGAACTTTTTTTTTCTTTTTGATAAAGAAAAAAAAAAAAACTTTCATTTTATAAAAATATATTTTTATGAAATAAATATAAAAAATATTAAATAAAAAGGTAGTTTCATAATATTTACATATATTGCGTATTAATTGTCATTATTTCTCCTTTTTAAAATGTAATCTTATATTCTGTTGGAATATAAAAAAACATAAAAATATAAATAATAAAAAAAATAAATTAAATATATAAATATATATATTAAGTAAATATATTTAAAAACTAAGCCACAGGTTCCTGAACTTCTACAATAGGATCTTGAATTTTCGTGTCTGCATCATTTCTATTTTCTTTTTCCATAGTACACTTAGACTCATTGCATTCTTTTTTTTCTTCTTCATTGTTTTGATTATCTATTTCATCATCATCTTCATCATCATCTTCTTCTTCACTTGAATCATCACCATATGAGCTAGAGTCATCGTCATTCATATTATTCATGTTTGGCATATTTTTAAATTGATCCATTCCACCTAATCCTGAAAAGTTAGCCATATCATCACCGCCCATACCCATATTACCTAATTTACTAAAATCTAAGTCTCCCATTCCTCCCATTCCTCCCATATTTCCTAGTTGACTCATGTCTGGCATACCTCCCATTCCTCCAAAACTATTCATTGCCATGTCATCATATTCAGTTGTTTTATTTTCTTCATCAGTATCAACCCAAGAATTCCAATCGCATTTAATCCAATGTTTTTTTCCATCATTATTTATTGTTTTCCATCTTTCTTTTTCTTTTTTTATTATTTTAAATTTTATATTTCTTTTTGTACTATATTTAGATTCATCAACATTTATTGGTTTTAAAAAATTTAAAGTAAATTCATATTCATTTTTATCTTTAGTAGCATAGAAATATAACTTGTCTTCTTTCAAGTCAATCTTGACATTTTCTATATCTTGTAATTCTATAGTTAAATAAAGGCACTCTTTTTTTTGAGCCCACAAAACTATTGGATATAATCTAAAAAGGAAAAATATATATATATATATATATATAAATATGAAATTTATATAAATGAACATATAAAAATTTTATGTATATTAAAAAAAAATTTATAGTAAATCATAAATGATAAGAAATTAGTTCTTTATGTTGCATTAAGATTATTATTCGAATATATATGTATTCAATAGAATTCTAAAAAAAAGCACGTAGTTATAAAAAGGGATAAGAACGTTATTTAAAGATTAAGCAATATTTTTATAAAATTATGTATACAAAAGTATACAAATTTGTATAATACAAAAAAGTGTAATGTATATATGAAATGTAGATGATATGAACCAATTAGTAAAACAATTTAATAAATTCAAAAAAAAAAAAAAACTTAAGGTAAAATAATAAAAATATAATACAAATTCATATTATTTTATTATATTTTTTTTTTTATTTTAAACTTACGGCATTTTTTAAAAATCTTTATTAAAAATTTTAAATAAAAAAATAAATAGGAAAATTATTAAATATTTTTGGGTTATGATTTAATTTTTAGCTAACTTTTAATTAAAAAAAATTAAAAAGTTATAAATATAAAACTGTTATATATAAATAATTTGTAATAAATATATAATATAAGTATATTTTTTTTAAATAATAATAGTTTATTTTTATTATTTATTTTTTTTATTTTTTTTTTGTATCAATAACAAAAAATTGTAATTTTTATTTCAAAAAAAAAAAAAAAAATGTATTATCTGCATATAGGAATTTCAAGATTCATGTAAATATTCTTAGTAATTCAAATATTTTTTTTTTTTTTATATATAAATAAAAAAAAAATTAAAGAACTTGCATTGGCATGCTCACCATATATAATTTTTTTTTTTTTTCGTATCTTAAAATATAATAGTATGATGCTAATAATTCATACTATAAAAAAAAGTTCATTCTATAAAAGAAAATATTAAAAGCACAAAAATTTCAGATGTCACTATTATATATAATAAGGAAAAAAAAAAAAAAAAAAAATGAGAACAACATATTGAATTATAATTATTAAAAATTGTTATGAGTAGTACTTTATCAAAATAAATTTATATAAATGTTGCATTTTTTTTTTTAACTTCATACTCTACAATGCATATGCTTACGCGAAAAAATAATTTTGCATAAACATATTTATTTATAATGCAATTTTCTTATGAAATCAATGACATATATATATATATATAAACTAAATGAAATATAAATTGTACCGAAATAAAAATATGAAATATTTCGAATTCCTTATTTTATTATTACATGTTTGAGAATTTAATAAAAACATTGACAAATAAACACGGAAACATTTTCTGTATTTTGTAAATTTTTTTTACTTCATAAATTTTTAAGGTGTAATAATTTACGTCTTTTACTAATTTTGCATAACTTGTATTTTTACATAAATATTGATAAAAAAAAAAAAAAAAAAGAACACAAAAGAATTCCAATTTTTTTTATATATATGAACTTTATAGTGATAAATAATTTAAATGGAAAAAAAAAGGAAATTAAAATATTAATTTTTTATAATACATGAATTGAATAAATAAAAAACAAATATTGCAAGTATTGCAAGTTAAAGAATTCCTTATTATCTATTAACAATAAGTTTTTTTTGAAGAAATTGTATAAGATTTGTAGATACTTACGGTTATAAATTATTACATTGATGTAAATAAGATTCTAAAAGTATATTTACTATCGATTTAAAAAATTATAATTTTTTTCCTTTTTATATTTTTAAAAAATTATACCATCAAGCATACAGAAAGAAATACCATATAACTTCTCATGGCTAATTTTGTTAGATTTTAATCTTTTTATATAAGTAATTTTTATCAAAAATTAGTTTTTAAATATGTATGTCATTCTTAATTTTAATTATATTAAAGGAATCATTATATGATTATTAAATTCCGGAAATCCCCTTTTACATGCATACTAAACATTTTTTAATATATCATATATTATTTTTGTGTTAATTTTAAACATATTTATTCGGAATTATTTTTTATTTTATTTTTGTATTGAAAATTATAATAGCATAATCAATTCTAAAAGCAATGAATAAAAATAAATAAAAATCTGAAATAATTTTAATAAAGATTCATCCCAGATTTCGTTCATCTTATAATATTCAATATTACTGTATATTAAAAAAAAAAAAAAAAACAATAATTTCTATATCACAAACTTTTTTTTATATTATTTTTTTTTTTTTTCATTTAGCGTATATACAATATATAAATTACTTCAATTACCTAAATAATATATTCTTATAATTATAATATATTCTTTATGATTAATAAATAAAAATTTACTTTAATTTTTATTATTAATTTATTCTAAATCAAAATTTGCATTTGATAATAAGTTATAAAACTCACAATTAAAGGTCTTATTAAAAATAATAGAAAAAATTATTATGAAAAGATTCTTATCAGTGGATTAAAAAAAAAATATATATATTATTTATAATATACTATTCTTTTAAAATATAAGTAAAATTATTATGAATAAACAATATTACATAAATAAAAAAAGTTAATGTTGAAAGTATATAATTTAACCATTAAAGTAAATAAAAAATGTGAATTTCATTTTGTTAAAAATTTCTCAATAAAAAAAGAGGATACATTAAAGGCTATAAAAATAAATAAGGAAATTTTAAAAAGTAACAATGTTCTTGAAATAATAAAAATAATAAAAGAAAATGAAAGAAAAACAAATATAATTAATCATGTAACATTTTTTCATAGATTAATGCAAATAATAAATAAAAACAGTAAAATATACTTACAAAATAAAAAATATATTGATGCAGAAATAGAAGAAAAAATTAAAGTATTTTTTAAATATTTAAATAATAATAAAGAATTAGAGAAAATAAATAACTATAACAAACGTTTGTTTTCTTCTTTTATATGGTCTTTTAGTAAATATTTTTGCCTTTTAAATGAAAATAGGAATTTAGATATACATAGTAACTTAGACAATTGCAAAAATGAAATCGAAAATACAAATATTTTCCAAAATAACCGAGAAAACAAAAATATATGTAAAGGTAATTATAATAGATGCTATAAAAATATATGTGAATATAATTCATTTCTGAGGTATTGTAATAAATGCAATAAAAGTAAATACATTTCCAATAAATGTGTATGTTGTAAAAATTACATAGAAATATATAAAAAAAAACAAAATACATTTCTTAAAACGAAATATAATGAATTCAACATAAATAAAAATTATATATGTAATATTTCTGATATTAATTTATTGTATCGATATGCAAATATATATTTATCATTTTTAAATCCATCTCGTTATGTTATAGTTATTTGGTCATTAAGTAAACTAAATAAAGATAATAAGGAAACACATGAAAATTATTGGAAAAGAAGCTTAAGTCTTATTGCTTTATTAAAAAAAGAAGAAGTTATAATTTTATTACACTCCTATTCTTATGTTAACTTTTCAAATTTCTACTTTTATATTAAAATAAAAGATTTTATTATAGAAAAAAAAATACATATAAGATTAATTAATGAAAAAAATTATGAATCTATAATAAATATGTTGTTAGCATATTCTAATCAAAATATTTTTTTTTCTGATTTATTCGAAAGTACAATAAATTATATTCTGAAAACAAAAAATTTTTTTAATTCATTAAAAAATAAAGAACTCTTAACAATTTTATTTTGTATATGCAAATGTCCATTTTTATATATACATAATGAAAATAAGTTTAATATGCTTAAAAAAAGTGCATTCAGAAAAAATATCCTTTTATATGAATTATTAAAAAAAAAAATCATGAAAAGGTGTAATAAACATAATTTTGTAGAAAATGTCTCAATTTACAAAAGCATTTCTTCTGTTAATAAAGAAACAACTGAAATAAAAACTAGTAATATTTTCACTTTGGAAAATTTGATTATAACTATTTGGTCTTTAAGTCTTAAATATATTTATTCAGCAAAATTGCTTTTATATAGTTTCATTAAGATGAATAATTTAATAAAAAATGAAAGTTTCATTTATAATTATTATCATATATTAACTAATTTTTATTTATCTTTTTTATCATTTGTGCTAGATGGTGAAACTCAGATTAATTTGTATTTTAATAGGGAAGAAAAAAATTCTTTAAATATCTTAAATGAAAATATGAACATTTTTATGAGGAATTTTGATATATTAAAAAAGTCGATAAACATGAGCCAACGAAAAAATAACATTGAAATTTCTAATATGCAAAAAGATATTTTTTTTTTAGTAAAAAATTTGGACTGGTCTAAAAATGTAATAACGATATTAGAACATAAAAATCCTTTGCAAATATCTATAGATATTTTGTTATTTAAAAAAATATATTTCAAAAATGATTTCAATAACGTTGAAAAATTTGAGATACAAAAAATTATAAATAATAAGAGAGATAAAGAATACAAATGCATGGATAATTTTGAAAACCCTAATATTAGTAAGAACAAAAGTAATAGCAGTTGCAATATTGACTTTAGGAAAAATAAGAATATAAATAGCATTCCTTTTTTTTTTTTTTTAAATATTAAAAATTATTTCTCAATAGGTTTCCATAAAAAAACCAATAAGAATGGGGAAACCTCTGAAAACTTACATAAACAAGACATTATTGCATATTCACCAAAGAAAACATATTTATGTATGGATGATAATAAGGATAATGATATAATAATTAATCTATATAAGTATATTGAAAGAATGAAAAATTTTAATTTGAAAAATACTTCCAATGAATTAAAAGAAATATATAAAGATTTGATCTCTTTTTTCAATATCTATTTTAAATATATTAGCAAAAATGATGTAATAAGCTTTTTTTATAAATTTTCGTCTTTCTTTACATTATTTTATAATATAAAATATGATATAAATTTAAATGAATTATTTAAAATTTTTTCTTTTTATCATAATTTTACTTTTTCCAATTTTAAGAAAAAGGAGAAAATTGTATATTTATTTATTGATACAGCATGGACATATTTCAGATATATGAAGTATATAATGTTTATATCAAAAGAAATAAATACTAATAAAATATTATTGAAAGAATTAGGTGGGACTAAATTATATTTATATGAGGAATTAAATATAGTAATGAAAGTGTTTAATATAATAAAAAAAAAAATAATAGAAGAAAATATAATAAATGAAATATCCTCAAAAAATATGACTTTATTAATTTCAATTTTTTTATATGTTAAAAACTCCGATGATATAATAAACTATTTAAAAAGAAACAACTTTAATAATATCGTATTTTCTATAAAAGATATTATATACATATTAAGTGCTTTATCTAAATGTGAAAACACATTTGATATTGAGAATTCTTTTTGTAAGAAATTTATTGAAAATATAGAAAAATGCGGGGTAAAGGATCTTGTAGAATTTACTTATTTATGTGCAGAACTAAAAATTAATAATAAATTTATAAGTAATAGTATAGTTAATAAAATTAATTCTGATGTTTACCTTAAAATAGAAATAGAAGAAAAGGATTCTAAACAAAATATGAAAAGTAACCATTTGGATAAAATAATAGATAAATCTTCTAACTATTGTACTCTCAAATTTATTTATACTTTTCAACAGGAGCAGTTAGCCTTTTTTATTAGAAATTGTTATAGAATGCACTGTTTTGATGTGAGATTTTTTGATTTATTATGTGATATAACGTTAAAAAAATATAAGGAGTTCAATATAGAATGCTTATGCATTGTTTTACCATGTTTTGCTCGTATATATTGTCTTCATAAATCTGAAGACAGTTATTTTGCAGAGAAAAATGGAAAGAAAAAAATGAAAAGAAAAATAAAAGTCAAAAATGAATATAATGATTTTTTAGAAAAAAAAATAACCAATTGCAAGTATAATGTACCACAATCATTAAAAAAATTAATAAAATATTCAGAAAAAAAAATTATATCGAATAAAAATATAAACTTTTATAATTTATGTTATTATATGGAAACTATTACATTACTGAAAATTGAAAATAAGAAATTGTACAATTTATCTATAGAAGAAACATTAAAAAAAATTCAAAATTCTTCATATAATGAAAAAGAAGTGAAGTTGCTTGGAAAAATTTTATGGTGTTTATCTTATTATCATAAAACAGAGTTTTTATTTTCAATTAAAATAATTAATTTTATTTTAGAAAATAAGATATATGAGATTATAATACCTGAAAATTTCATATCTATTTTCTCTTATTTTATAAAATCAAGGGTATATAATAAAAAACTATTTCATAGTATGGGTGAAACTATTTTACTAAACATTTCTTTAAATGACTATTTTTCGCTAGGTAAAAAGAAAAAGAAATTTTTTAAGTTAAATGTAATTACTGAATTATATGCTACAATGTCTTGGGCATATGCTTTTACCTTTTATGATAATATGAACATAACAAAGAAAGAAAAAGAAGAAAACAAAGCAAATATCAGTAATGATATCATTGAAAATGATTTAAAGTTTATTGAAAGAATCTACATTCACATTTTTAATGAAATAAAAATTTTACAAAATTTTCAAAATATTTCATTTTTATTATTAGCTAGATTTTTCTGGGGAATTTCTATTGTAAATTTAATAAATCAAAATTTTTTAAATTTTTTAAATGAATATAAATGGAACGATATAAAAATTGTTGAGCAAAATGATATGCATTTGCATATGATATTTATATTATGGTTAAGAATAAAATATGGTTATCCAAATTTGGAAATTTCCAAGAATTTTCTTCAATTTAAAGATAAAATTATCCTTCTTTTTGAAAAAAAAAAAATTTCAAAAACAAATACTATTAAAAATAATAATATATCTAAGTTTCATCAACAGGTATCTCAAATCCTAGATAGATTCAATGTAAAATATGAGAATGAACACATAACAGAAGATTTTTTATCTATTGATATAATAATAAAAAATGAAAACTTTCAAGATAAAATAGCTATTGAGGTAGATGGTCCATCTCATCATTTATTGCTTTTGGATGAAATTAGTAATAGCAACTTACAGAATATAAAAAAGTAAAAATAACAAAATTAAATTAAATAAAAACTATTAAAAAAAAAAAAATTAAATAACAAAAAGGAAACATTTAATAGAGCAATTATTAAAAATGTTATATTTTTTGAGTTTCCTACATAATAAAAGTAATTTTTATATTTAACGAATATATCCCTTTTTTTTTTTTTTTTTTATTTTATACTTTCAGGGAGTATATTATATGTGGAACCACTTATTTTAAAAGTTGGTTATTGCAGAAAAGTGGTTGGATTGTTATTCACATCCCTTCGTATAAATGGAATAAACTAAATAACGAAGATAAAAATAATTATATAATTCGAAAATTATCAAGTTCTAGTAAATATATGAAGGATCATTTTGAGAAATATACATGATATATAAATTTTAACTATCTTCCATAAAGATATATTAAAAAAAAGAAAAAGACAAAACAAAAAAAAAAAGAATATAAGAAGGCATATTTTAAAAATTACATATTTAGTTTTCGTTTGATAGAAGTTTAATTTAAAATACATATGCATATATATATTTAACCTATATTTTTTTTTAATAAATAAAGTATTATGAATAAAAAAAAAAAAAAAATCCTTTTAAAAATATGCATACAAGTTGATAATAGAATCATTTTTCTAAATATAACTTTAAATATTTTAAAAAAATACATTGTATATATATTTGCAAGATTAAAAATACCTTATGTTAAGGAACTATTTTATGTAATACATTTTCTCATTTACTTTATTATGTTATAATATTTCCCCCCCCCTCCCCCCCTTTTTCTCTTAATATGTTTTTCTCTAATAATTTTTTACTAAAAATGTGAAGTGTATGTACAAATAAAAAAAATAGAAAATATAAGAACATCATAATAAAATATACTTTCGCATATATATATTTATGTAGGTTTACTTATAACAAAACACGGTGTTCATTCATGTATATGTGCATATATTTATATATATATTTGATTATATGCATATGAAGCAATGATTAATGAAATATAGTTTTTTCATATTTTCTTTTTTATTAAATAGAAAATGTGTTAAAATAAAATTATGAAATACTATAATAATTTTTTTTTTTTTTAATGAAAATATATTTTGTTATTTGTTAAATAAATTAAAATTTTTTTATTTAAATTTTTTTTTTGTTTTATTTTATTCTGTTTTTGTTAAATATTTTTTTAATTTTTTTGTTGATTACAAGATTCGAATACATTTATTAATTCTATAAGGGATAGCTAATTATATGAATATATATTAATTATATTTATATGTCTAAAAGTATTGTAAACTTCTCTAAAGAGAAAAAATATAAAAAAAATGAAGAGAACGACATTTTGTCTAATTCTTTTTAATTTTTATTTATTAATTATAAAGAACAGTTATTCTAAATCCAATTTAAGGAATAACCCAAAATACTTATATGAATCAGTAGAGGGCAACAATACTTTTCAAATAAAATTACCTACTATTACTTTTCCATCAAATAATAATATAAACAGTTATAAAAATGTAGAAAGGGAAACAAGAAATGTTATATCGGATGATATATCTGAATTGTCATCATATTCCTTTTTACCATCGTTATTAAATGCAGTTTATTTATTTTCTTCTTTGTGTTTCATATTATGTTTAACAGGTCTAAATGATCATAAGACATCAAAAAGAGGTAATATGTTAGGTTTTATAGGAATAATAGCTGCAATTTTAGTAACATTTAGTCAAGTAGGGTTCGGATTCAGATATGAATTATTCTTTTTAATAGTAATACCAGCTGTAATTATAGGATTATATATTGCTCATAATGTAAATATGATTCAAATGCCACAATTAGTTGCTCTATTTCACAGTTTCGTTGGCTTAGCTGCTTTATTTGTAGGGTTTTCTAAATTTCATTCTGCGTCTTTTGAAAATTATGAAATGAATACAATTCATCTGAATGAGATTTATATAGGAACATTCATTGCTTCTATTACATTTATTGGATCATTAGTTGCAGCAGGAAAATTAAGTGGAATTTTAGATAGTAAATCTTTAAAATTGAAAACAAAAAAGTTAGTTAATATTTTATTTATGATTATTATTATAATTCTAGGATATTATTTTGTTAACAACCAACTTTTATACTTAAAAACTATTTGCCTATATACTTCCTTCATTATTGAATTATTCCTTGGATTCCATTTAATAGCATCTATTGGTGCAGCAGATATGCCTGTAGTTATAAGTGCTTTAAATTCTTACTCAGGTTTTGCTACAGCTATAAGTGGATTTTTGCTCCATAACAATTTATTAATTATATCAGGTTCACTTATTGGTTCTTCAGGAGCTATATTATCTTACATTATGTGCATAGGAATGAATAGAGATATTTTTAATATAATATTAGGAGGATGGGATGATTATGAAGAATTAAGTGAATCTTTACAAGAAAAAGAAAAAAAAAAGTCTGCGAATTCTACAACAAATAAATATGTTGCGGACAACTTAATCAATGCAAAAAATATTGTTATTGTCCCAGGTTATGGTGCTGCTGTTAGTAAATGTCAAAGAGAATTAGCTGAAATTTGTAGTATATTAAAATCAAGAAATATAGAAGTAAATTTTGCTATTCACCCAGTTGCAGGAAGAATGCCAGGTCATTTAAATGTGCTATTAGCAGAAGCAAACATTCCTTATAATATGGTTAAAGAAATGAATGAAATCAATCCATTAATATCTGATGCTGATATAGTTCTAGTAGTTGGGGCTAATGATATCGTTAACCCTTCTTCTTTAGATCCTTCAAGTAAAATTTACGGAATGCCTGTTATTGAAGTATGGAAAAGTAGACAAGTAATTATTTTAAAAAGAAGTTTAAGCGCTGGTTATTCAGCTATTGATAACCCATTATTTTATTACTCCAATACATTTATGCTTTTTGGGGACGCTAAATATTCAACTAATCAAATTTTGACTATTTTGAATGATTATATAAGTCATAAACATCCCGTAATTACTCAAGAAGATAGAAAAATCGCTCAAAAAGAAACAGAATCTGGATCATTGCATTCCATAGTGGATAGCTTTCCAAGTGAAGAAGATATAAAATTAACAGAAGATTATCCTAAACCTAGGAGAGTTATCGGTCTAGTAAGAAATGATGATATAGAGGAGAAAAAAAAAGAAGAAAATGAAGTCAATTTAACTATAGTTCCTCTTGCACCCAAATTTATACCAAATTTAAGAAAAATGGGTTTTCGTATATTGGTTGAAGAAGATATAGGAACAAAAATATTAATAAAAAATGAAGAATATACTAAATATGGTGCTGAAATAGTATCAAGAGAAATTATTTTTAAACATAGCAACATCATACTAAAAGTAGATCCACCAACAATAAATTTTATAAATGAAATACCAAACAATACAATATTAATTGGCTATTTGTGGCCAGGTATTAATCAACATTTATTAGAAAAAATAGTAGAAAATAAGGAAAAAAAAAATATTACTTATCTAGCAATAGATGAAGTGCCTAGATCTACTCGTGCCCAAAAATTAGATGTTAGAAGCTCTATGAGTAATTTACAAGGATATAGAGCTGTTTTAGAAGCTTTTTTTATTTTGCCAAGATTTAGTAAATCTTCTTTAACTGCAGCAGGAAAGATTAACCCAGCAAAAGTTTTTGTTGTTGGTGCTGGTGTAGCAGGGCTACAAGCAATTATAACAGCAAAAAGCTTAGGAGCTATTGTATATGCTCATGACTCAAGATTATCAACAGAAGAAGAAGTGAGAAGTTGCGGTGGAATATTTATTCGAATACCAACTGATGAAACTAACAATTCAGATATCTATACAAAAACAATGAGTGAACAATATGAGAAAATACAAAGGGATATTTTCAAAAAAATTATTAAGAAGTGTGATGTTTTAATTTGTGCAGCGTTTATTCCAGGAAAAACATCTCCTAAGTTGGTAACTACTGAAATGATTAAATTAATGAAAGCAGGAAGTGTAGCTGTGGATTTGTCAACAGAATTTGGGGATAAAGAAAATAATTGGGGTGGAAACATTGAGTGCTCCCAATCAAATAAAAATATTATTATAAATAGTGTTCATATATTAGGAAGAGATAAAATAGAAAGAAATATGCCACTGCAAGCTTCTGATTTATTTTCAATGAATATGATAAATTTATTAGAAGAAATGGGTGGAGGATTACGATTTAATGTTGATATTAATAATGATATTATTAAATCATTAGTTGTAATAAAAGATGGAAATATATTATATACACCTGAAAAAGCACTTGATAAATCAATTAAAAGTGAAAGTGTATTCGTATGTAAGAAAAAAGAAATTATAGAATCATCTTCAAAAAAAAAAATTAAATATCCTACAGGGACACGTTTAATAGAAAAGTTTATTGAATCGGATCCTTTTTTTTATATTTCTTTATTTCTTGTAGTAATAATTACATTACTAACAGGAAAAATATTATCACAATCTGATTTGTATCATTTATTTTTATTTACATTATCCATAATTGTTGGTTATTATTGTGTTTGGTCAGTAACCCCATCTTTACACACACCATTAATGTCTGTAACTAATGCGGTTAGTAAAGAACTGCTTAAAAACAAAGAATATAAAAATATATTTTTTATTTGTATGATGAATAAAAATAATAATTTGTTACATTATGTCTATATATGGAAAAATTTTTTTTTTTTGTTTTTTTTTCTAGCTATCTGGAGTTATAATTATAGGTAGTATGATTGAATATGGTAATGGTTTTAAAAGTTTAAGTTCAATTTTATCAATAATAGCTACTTTTTTATCGGCTATCAATTTATCTGGTATTATTTTATTCTTTTTTTTTCTTATTAATTTTTATTATAGAATATATTCGTAAAAAGAGAAACATATGTATGTATATATCATGTTGATGATAAAATTTTTTTATATAAAATTTTTTTTTTATATAGGTGGATTCTATGTAACAAAAAGAATGCTTGATATGTTTTTGAAATAAAAGGAGTAAAAACTTAATGTTTTCTTAAATTGTAATTCAAATGTAAAATACTTTTTTTTTTTAAGAATTTCCACTTACGCTATTATTTGGCTTTTTTCCTAATATATATGTAAATATTTTCTTAAAAATATCCCAAAACTTTTGTTTTTTTTTTTGTTATTTAATGGTTTTCATTGTACTATTACTGTTTTTTTTTTTTTTTTTATTGTAGTTTAAATATAAAAATATTTATTCTATTAATTTTTTTTTTTTTTTTTGTCGATATGAATTTTTGGAATATATATATATTCATTTGACTATTTTAATTTTAAAAATACTATGTAAAGATTAAAAAAATACAGAAAATTAATTTGTCTTATTTTTTTTTTTACTTTCCTATAAAAAAAAATAAGAAAAAAAATATATAAAGAAATGAAATAAAAAATAAAAAGAAATTTAAAAATTACAAAAAAAAAAAGAGATATAAAAAAAAAATAAAATTCTTATTTTTTATATAATGTATAGTAATTTCCCAAATTGCGGATTTACTAATTATACGCAAAGAGTAGAGAAAAAAAAAAAAATATAAAAGTCAATTTCTAAGATAATTTAAATCATTATAAGAATGAAAAGATAACATATTTTCTAAAATTGAAACTTTTTTTAAAATATTTTTGTCTAATCTTATTATGTGATTAAATAATTTAGAATCTTTATGTGGCCCAAAAAAGTTATTATCTTCCGTATTAAAAGAAATAATATTTAACTTCATCATAAACTCAGAAAAATGAATTTCGAACACCTTTGAAAGTATTTTTATATCATTTTTTATAGAAAAAATAAATTGTTCTTTTTCTATATGCTTAGAATCATTAGTACTATTCATATTTATTATGTTATTCTTTACTTTTTTTATTTCTTCTTCATCTTCATCTTCTTCGTCTTTTTTATCTTCGTCAAAGTCATTATCATATGGATTATCAAAATTTAGGTCAAAATTAATATTCAAAAATTTACTTAGTTTTATTAAAATTTCATATATCTGAGAAGGTATAAATAGCAAATTTAAAATATTGTTAGAAAATAATTCATTTAATAAAAACTGCTTATTAATTGAAAACTGATGCAATTTATAAGGATTCCTTTCCATATTATCTATATATATATCTTCTTTTGTATTATAACCTTTTCCTAAGTTATCCACATCTTTAATTATATTTCTATCATAATTATTGCATAAGTTAAATTTCTTAAATGAAACATTATCAGGAGCGGAGATTTCTTCTTTTTTATTTAAGGTATAATTAAAAAAAATTCTCTCATATTCCTTATAAATAGTATTATTCTTATATTCTTCGTTTACATAAAAATTATATAATTCTTCATGATCTGTTAGTATAGGTACTAATAAAACTTCTATTAAAAAATTTAAATAAAATTGATGATTGTTTTTTATATGATCTAATGATTTAGATTTTGATAAGTTGAATATAAAATTATTCCACGAAAAATTTAGCATCCATTGATAATAAGTGTAAATAGTATTCAGAAAAAAAAAAATTTTATATTTCAGATTATATAAAGAAAAAATAATGGTGTGGAAATTTTCGAAACATGAATTTTTTTTAGTTTTTAAATATTTATAAAATATATGAACCAAATTTAATATTTGTAGTGATTTCTTAATTTCTAGAAAATAAGAAAATATAGCTGAATATTTTTCCAGACATGCAGAATCAATAAGAAAATTCATAAAAGGTGATGTTTTTGTTTCTATAATTAAATTTCTATAATTAATTACATTAATTTTGTTATTATAAATTTTATTTTCTTTTAATTTAAAATAAAAACTTTTTAATATATTTGTTATTACTTCCTCCGTGTAAAAGCTAGTATTTAATTCTACACAAATAGTGTGCTTCCTTAAATTTTTATCGCTTATATCATTAAATTTATCATTACCTTTTTTTTTAAATTCTTTAATAATATAATTTGATTCTTCTTCAGATTTTTCATAGGAATTATCTAATTTCTTAATAACGCTATCATTATTATTATTTACTGAAGTATTAGAAGGATTATAATCCTTAAAATATATAATTTTTTTTTTTTTTGTATCTATATTAGATACATTTGAACTATCAGAAGTATTATTCGAATTACTATCATTAATTTCTTTAATATTTTTTTTTTTCTTTAAATTGTTTGTATTGTTTCCATTATCATAAGGATGATATATTTTTTTCTCTATAATATTACTATAATTTTCAATATTAAAATTTTTTTTTCTTTTGCTTCTTTTTTTGTGCTTAAAATTTTTACTCCTTGACAATAATATATTCATATGAATTAATGTAAACTTTTTGTGTAAAAAAGAGGAACATGAATAATTAAAATTTGCACTATTTTTTTTTTGAAAATATTGATTACTACTATAAACACACTGCTTAAATAAAGAGTTAATATTCCTTTCATCAATAAATGGAAAAGAAACTTCCTTAAAAACAAATTCAAAAAATGGTAAAATATAATCACTTATTTCTAGAAAAACTAAACTACGCAAACAACAAAAATACTCTAAGAGATAACAATATTTCATTAAACTATGTAGAAAAATACGATTACTTTTTTCATAAAAATTAAAAAAGTGCTCTTGAAAATACTTTTTAATATATAAATCATATGGTATGTTTAATAACATAATATTTTGATTAAAATAGGGTAAATTTTTACTTCTACTTTCTGTTAAAAATTTAGATATTATATCAAGTGAAGTATTTTGAATTTTTTTGATGTTCTCTAAATTGTAATAGTAATTAAGTGTATTTTCATGTAACTTTTTTGAAGTAATTTCATTTTCTTCAAAAAAAACAAAATTAGAATTGTCTTCATTTTCACATGAATATAACTTCAAATTTTCTTCATCTTCGAAATATTTTATATTTTTTTCTTCTTTTAAATAATAGTCAATATAATCTATATTTTTTTCATTATTAATTTTCATATATAAACGAATGTTATTTCCTAAACTTATTAAAAAAAAAATAAAGGAATTAAAAAATTCAGGGCATAATATGAATTCATTTTGCTTTCTAATAAAAAGACTATTACAATGTTTTCCTTCAATTTTTGAGGAAAAGATAAAAAATTCATTAAATTTATCATCAATTTTTCCTTTTTTTATCCAATTATCTATATGCTTAGAATAATATATGTTTAAATCATTCAGTAAAAATCGGAAAATTTTTTCTAGAGACTTGTTATTTATAATTTGGCAATTTCTCCAGTATAATAAAACCATATCATAGCAAATACAAAATTTCTTAGCATTATCAAAATTATAATTAAAATAAATATAATCATTTATGCTAATATTATATAATAAATAAGATAAAATCAAATTAATGAAATCATACAAGTTATTCCACATATAAAGGTAATTATTTATTATATAATTTAGATGAATCAAACTTAATGACCTAAAACTAGAAATTCCTTCACATTTTATTTTCCTTTCTCCTTTTTTTTTTTTTTTTTTTTTTAAATTAGCAAAATGGCTTAATTTTAAATAATCAATAACTTTTATTTTTTTTATTTTTTGTAAAAATTCGAAAATTTGTTCATCACATATTGGTACTAAGTTATATTGTTTTAATATTAGTAATATATGATAATTATATAAAATATCGATTACACATATCCATTCAAAATAAATATTTTTTAATGAACTCACAAAGGATTCTAAAAAATTTCCTTGATAATACATATTGTTTTCACTCTCATTATTCATGTTAATTTGATCAAAAAAAAAGAAAAAATTTTTTTTTTTTTTTTCATCATTGATATTTTCTCTGAAATATATTATATAATTAAAAATGTCACTTAAATTGGAAGACAAAAAAAAAAAAAAATTTCTAAATTTATTTGCTAAAAAGAAAAATATATTGATATAAAATATTTTTATACATACTTTTTTCATTTTTTTGATATAGTTATTAAAACTTTTTCTTCCTATATTATATAATTTAACATTCATCATTTTTTTTATTACAGCATAGTATTTATTATTAGAATTCTCTTTTTTGTTATTTTTTTTGTTTTTCTTTTCTATTTCTATATAAAATAAAAAATCATCTTTTATTTTATTCTTATCCATTATCCTATTAAATAAAAAATTAGAAAAGTTAGTAAAAAAATTGTCTCTAAATTTAATAGGGCAATTCAAAGATAAAATCATTAAAATTTCTTTTATAATAAAAATTTCACTCACAAAAAATGAATTTTTTTTTTTATTTCTTGCTTTTCCCGTTGTATATATTCCTTTAAACATATTTTTATTGTTAGTTTCTTCAACAATTATTTTGCTATAATAAGAGCTGTCAATTAGTTTATTATCATCCTTGTTTTTTTCTTCTAATGTTTCATTAATTCTTTTTTCTTTATAATAATATTCATGACAATCAATTTTATTTATTTTGGTGCTATTCATATCATTACTAATATTTTCTTTATTTTTCTTATTATCTTTTTTATCTACCAAGAAAACATTATGCAAATTATATATATCCGTTTCATATATTAGATTTCCCTCATTTTCAGTATTTTCATAATCCTCTTCATCAAATATATTAATATTATTAAAAAAATATCGTTCCCTTGATTTAGATTTAAAAAACATATCTTTACTCTTTTTTTGTTTTTTTTTTAAACTTATAAATATATCTTCATCAGACATAATACTTGAATCCTCCATATGATCCCCACTTTTATTTTCATATATGTTTTCATTTTTATAATTATTATGATTCTTAACTGATACATTATTATTAATATCTCTATTACTTAATAAAATATTTTTACTTTTTATTTTATCTTTTATGTTTTCATAATGAGGATATTTGCATATGCAATCGTATATTTTTTTAATAACATTTTCATAAGTTATCTCATTTTTATTTTTCATATAATTCTCTATATAACTATATTTGGTCTCATAAAAATTATTAAAATTACTATCTATATTATTATTTTCTATTTCATTTTTATAACTAGTTATTTCAATGTCTACATTACTTAAATAATCTCTATTTTCTTTCTTATTTTCGTCTTTATCAATTTCATCTTCATCTTCTAAGGAAGAAAACCTAGTATTTTCGTCATCAGTGTTATAAAGCTCGTTCAAATATTTTTTTTCTTCTATAATATTAAAATTATTTATATCTTCTAAGGCATTTTGTTCATTTATATTTAGAATTTTACTTTCTTCTTCTTTCTGTTTAATGAAGTATTTATTATATAGCAAATCGATTTCTTTTGTATTTTCATTTCTTGAACTTTCACTTATTAAAAAGAATAATCTTAAAATGACATATTTTAATTCATATCTATCTTTTTCATCATAAATATGAAATTCATTACTAAGAAAAATTTCGCATAAATGTTTAAAAATACTTTTCTTTTTATATTGTGCATTAATTGTCAATTCATTTATATAATCATTAATGTCAGCTAAAACTTCAGTATCATTAATATCTTGAAATGGATATAAAGCTATTTCATTTATTGACTTATTTAAAAAATTATTTAAAAAATTTCTATTGGAATATTTTTCAAATTTATCAAATAAATAACTTAAATATTCTTTCTGTTTTTTCCTTACTTCGTGTATATAAGTTGATGTCATATTATCTAAATGAGCAAAATCATAAAAATAAGAAAAAAAAAAAAAAAAAAATTATTTTTTTATATTTTTATTAAATTATATCATAATACTTTTTTACTCCTACTATTTCCCAAAAACATATTAATAGTATATTCAATACATAAATATTTTTAAAAAAAGTTTATTAAAATACACACTAAAATAAAATCATGGTTAATAAAAGAATTTTTTATAAAAAAAAAGTTATGTTTATATTTAATAAATATAATTATTAAAAATAGAAATACATGTATATAAAGCTACCCAAATAAAATTTCAATGATAATACATAAAAAATTAAGAAAAATCAATGGAATTTTAAAATATATTCTTATGGTATAGAATAATAATTTAATGTTATTAAAAATATCATTACTATTTAAACAAATATCTATTTTTTTATATTTTTTTAACTTCTTTTCATTTATAATTAAAACACTATTAATCAGCAATACCACACTCTCAAATAATAAAAAAAAATACATACTCATTTTTAAAAATATTCAAAATATATTAAATATTTCATAAAATGTTATGCTTTTCATGCTTTTTATTATAAAATCTTTAGTTTCATTTAAATGTAAATGTTAGCAAGTATTCATTAAAAAAAAAAAAAAAAAATAGAAGAAATTAATAAATATATTATTTTCTAATATATTTTTTAATAATTTTTATTTTATTATGCTATAAAAGCTTAATCAAATGCAAATAATATATACAATCGTAAAAAATTATACAAATAAAAAAAAAAAAAAAAATTATATTAAAATAATGATAAATAATATATTAAAAAAGATAAAATTAAAGATAAAAAATATTTTGTGTACACATTTTAATGCTATATACATGTATTTATTTAAAAGTTACAAAACAAAAAATTTATTTTATAACGAAAAATAAACAAAAATATATATCTCAAATACATTCAAAAAATTAAGTGCACAAAGACTACATATATATATGAACAAAGGGAAAAAGATATACATTTATATTCTTAGTAAATAACAAAAAAAAAAAAAACTAAAATAAAAAATGGTTTCATAAAAAATAGAATTTTCGAAAATTTTTAAATAGTAATAGAAACAAAATACAAGAAGCATAATTAAAAGGAATTTAGCTTAAAAAGGAAAAAACATATAATAAATTTACTTTTTAAAATTATATTTAATCTTTCTATTTTTCAAATCCATTAAATTATAACGACTTTTTATTTTGAAGTCTTTTTTTCCTATTATTCCTTCTTTGTTCTGTTTTTTTTCAAAAAATTGTTTAATTATATTCATTTCATTTTCAGTTAATTCAGTATTATATTCAATGTCATTATTAATTTTATTTTTTTTCAATTTAGAAACCTTCTTTTTTAGGTTTCTTTTATACATTGGTGTATCATAAGTATTTTGAAATGAAACTTTTTGTTTTTTTGATACATAATTTATTATATTTTCACAATTTTCTTTATGTAATGAGTTTGAATAAATTTTAATCTTGTCTAATGATTTACATTTTGAAATCAAATTATTTAAAAAATTAATTAATTCTCTTTTATTATTAAATGAATTACATTGTAATGATAAAAGATTTATATAACGATTTTCATTTAATTTCTTAATATTTTTATTTACATTAATTAAAAAATTGTTTCCTAAATTACAATTGTCTAAGCTGAAAAAAAAAAAAAAAAGGATTTATTAAAGAACTTTATTATTATATAATATATTATTTTTCTTTATAATATTTATTTTATTTTTTTCTCACCTAATAATTTTGCATTTAGTGTTATTTAATAAATAAAAAAATAGTTCATGAATATTTGGAGATTTTCCTATTTTCAGATCACTTAAATTTATTTTACTAAAAATAAAAAAAATAAAAAACAAATAAAATATAATTAAATGAATATTTTAATTTGTTAAGTAATAAATTTTTTTTTTTATTTAATTCATTATATAGATTATAAAATGTATAAAATAAATCATGTATTTGTTATTTTTATTTTAAAAAAGAATATTTTAAATACTTACAAGTAAACACTAAAATTTAAAAGGAAATTAATAAGCTCTTCCATTGGTAGATTTGAATTAATAAAATTGTTACTTAAAGATAATTTGTATGTCTTTATTCCGTATTTAGAACCTTTTATTGAATTAAAATATAATATATCTTCATTAGTTAAATAACAATAACTAAGATTTATATTTTTTACAACACCATCTTTGCACAGTTTTAAGATGAAATCAATCTCTTCCTTGTTAATCTTATAATGATAAAAATTTATTTCCTTAAAAATTAAAAAAAAAATATAATATAAAAGTACATATAAATATTTATATAAAAAATAAAAAAATAAAATAATAAAAGTTGTAAGGATGAATTTAATGCTTTATTAATATATTTTACATTTTCACTTCTCATAATAAAATAATTTAAAATATTTTCATTCACTTCTCTATTACTATTTATTTGCTCATAATAGTATAATTTTCCAAGTAAACTAAAAAAAAAAGAAAAAAAAATGAAAGTAAAAAAATATTTGTTTATACTTTTATATTTTAATATTAAATCTTACCTATCATTTACTGTGTTATAAAATAATGATGTTATATTGTGTTTAAATAATTTTAGGCTGAATTTGATTTCTTTGTTATTAAATAAAGCACCAATTAAAACAAATGATAAATCGTCTTTTTTCATAACTGAAATATTTTTGATAATGTATAGTTTTATTTCAGGTCTTAATATATATAAATAAATACTATATAACTCAAAAAAAATGTGCATACTTTTATCCTAAAAAAAAATTTAAATATAACAGTGATTTTATTACATATGTTTATGATAAGTAATAAAAAAGAAAATATAAATAAAAACTTTAATATATATATATATATATATACATACATATATATAAACATTTATATTTTACTTACACCTTCATATAATTGAGCAAACCCCCTTAAATTACAATAAAAATAATTTTTAATCTCGTAAATATTATTAAAACTAAAAATATTAGGAATTTGTTTAAAATATTTATCCATTTCTATTGCTTTTTTTTTTCTTTTAAATTCAAATGATGTATCAAAAATATCTCTTTGTATAAAATTTCCATAAATATATAACTTTTTAAAATCATTGTTTAATTCAAATAAGATTTTTATTAAGGATAAAATGTCAAAATATTTTAAATTATTAAATTCAACATTTAAATAATTTATAGTACTTGACATGTTTCCCTTTTTTTCCTTTATAATTTTAATTATATTCGTTATGTTATCTTCATTTAGTTCACATTTCATTAAACTTAAAAATGAAATATTTGTATTTAAAATTAAATTAGAAATAAAATATTCGGCTGATGAATTTGACAAATCGATAAAATCTAGGACAAGTTCGGTTAAATTTATACTTTTTAAAAATATTATAGTATCATCTATATCCTTTTTAATTACTTCAAATGATAAATCAAGAAACAAAGGATTTTTTGTCATAATTAAAGTATTACATTGATTAATATTAGAAAATGATAAAAATTCAGATAAATTTAGGATGTTCATATTTCTATTTGAAAAGTTAACAACATTTATGTTTTTCATTTTTTTTTTATATGAACATATAATTTTGTCAGCATTACTGTCATACGTAATATTTTTTAAATTTAATAAATTCTCTTCTAATAAAAAATAATGAACAGCATTCTCATATGTGCATGAATAAATGGAGTTTAAATATATATTATATTTAACTAATAGTACTCTTTTCATTATGCTATTAAAAATTAAATTTATTTGATCTGCATTTCCTGACAAGCAACAATTAATTATAATATTACCTTCATTAGCTACTCTTAAAAGTATTTCACTTATATTATTGTATTTTTTTTCAATTTTTGCAGTAGTATTTTCATTTATAATGAACGAATATAATAAACTATCTTCTGATATATGTGTACTATTTTCATACAACTTTATATGATATATAAGTATTTCAATAAAAAAATTACCTTTACTGATTCTCTAAAAAATTAAAATAAATAGCACATAAAAAAATATTATATATATATATATATATATTTAACATATTTTTTTGAATTTTACATAATTAAATATTTTTAAAGGATCAATTAATAAACTTTTGAATTGAATATAATATAAAATTGTATCTTTAATTTTTCTTTTTTTTTAATTTCTAACCGTATCTTTATTAATAAGAAAAAAGTCTACATAACTATATAAGTAAGTAATATTTATTTTAGGATCTTTATAATAAAATACTTTTTCAATTGCATTATCATTATAATATACATTTCTTATGTTAAAATATTCATAAGAAGATATAGTTAATGAAGAATAAGTATATTCAGAACTATTTAAATCAGAAGAATTTTTGTCTTCATCTTCAAATAATTCACTTTCTTCTGATTTTCCTTCTTCTTCCTCTTCTTCTTCCTCTTCTTCTTCCTCTTCTTCTTCCTCTTCTTCTTCCTCTTCTTCCTCATTATTTTGATTATCTTTTCAAATTTTAACAAAAAAAAAAAAAAAAAGAATAAAATAAAATAAATAAATAAATAAATATATATATATGTATAATGTAAAAGATAATAAAATACATATTGTATTAAGGTAATTTATTGTTTTTTTATTAACCTTTATGTATTTTTGCTAGTAAATTATATCCTGCTTTCGAAAATTTCATAGCTTTTTTAACATTTTTTTTTTTTTTCTTTATTATTTTTTCTGTCTGTTTTGATTTATGAATATACTTTTTTTTATTTAATCTATTACATATATAAAATTTTAATCTCCTTAAATCATCTTCATAAACTCTATCACTTTTTTTCATTACTTTGTATTTTTTTTTTAAATTATCTATACTTCTGTGATCGAGATATTCAAAATTTAAAGAACTATTAGTTTTAATTGAATCTTCAATTTCACTAACTTCTTCATCAATATCATCATCTTCCTCATGTATTTCATCTTTTTCTCTTTCATTCTTACTTAGTTTAATTGATTGTTCCTCATTATTATCTGATGATGCTGGTTTTTCTATAATTAAATCTTCTTCGTATATATTTATATTTTCTAATCTTAATTTTGTTAAATTCTCTTCTTCCTTATTCATTTTTTCATCTTCCATAATATCCTCTCTTATTTTATCATAAATTTTTTTCTCTGTTCATAAAATGAGAAATATTTATATAAGATTATTAGAAAAATTTCGAAATAAAGTGTATAAATATCTTTATTTTTTTTATTTTTTTTTAAATTACTCTTGAGATCATAAATATTAATTTTTTCTTCCTTTAGCTTTTTATTTAAATTTTGTGTAATTCTAGTGTAATAACCAGGAGAATATAAACTGTCTACATAATTATATTTTTGTAGTAATTCTGATTCTTGTTTCATTTTTTCTTTGTTCAATTCTATTTTTTTTTGTGTTAAAACCTGATCAAACTTAAAAATTTAAAAATATAACACCATTTAAAAAAAAAAAGAAAGTCTAATGCTTTTGTACTAGTATTTAGTAAAAGCATATTATCATTTCATAAAAAATATGTTAAAATTAAAAAGAAATATATATAATTTAAATAAAAATATATAAATATTTTATAAAAAGAAGAAGAAAAAAAAAAAATTATATATATATATATATATATCATTCATAATCATAAAATAATAATATTTTTTTAAAATTCTTTTATATATATATATACTTTTTGACTATAAGAGGTTTCATATTTATTAAACTTTTCACTATCTGATAAAAATATTTCTGTGTCAAATTGTTCAGGTATAAAATTAGTAAAATTTTTTATATTTAAATCATTTTTAACTTTAGTTAATAAATTATTAACATTATTTTTTATTTCTTCTTCTTCTGTTTTTTCAAATGTATAATTCTTTAAGGAAATATTTTTTTGATTTTGGAAACGATATGAATTATCAGACGTTGAACTTTCCGAAATTCTGTCAGCATTTTCATCAAAAAAAAAATTGTCATAATGTAGATAATCTAAAATATTAGTTTTATTATCTTTAATTCTTTTTTTTTTTATTATATTTAATTCTTCTGTTTTTTTTTTAATTTCTAATTTATCTTCCTAAACATACAATATTTTAAAAAGAAGTATAAGAATGAATTATTTTTTCTTAAAATTTTTTACAAATTATATATATATTTTTAACATTATTTTAAATTTGTTTATTACCTCTAAATGATCTATTTTTAATGAAGCTTGAGACCTATAGCAACAAAACCAAAGAAAAATACATATATATATAAAATTTTCAAATGGAAAAATTATTGGTAGAATTGAAAGAATATATTAATTTTAAAATAGTTACTTTTTATCTTCATCTGATTCAATATCATCAAAATCTATAAAATTTTATAGTTATAAATAAAAATTTTTATGTAAATCTTATTTATGAATTACGTATATTTATATTTATACATACTGTTATTCAAGATGTCTAATATTAAATTTTCTATTTTAATTTTATCACTAAAAACATCATTTTTATAAGCAGCTCTTTCATATTTGTCTACTAAAACTGAATCTTTAAAATGAACATTTTTAAATTTAGTTTTTTTTTTATTCCCTATATTTTCTTTTTCTTTATCGATGAAATATAGATATCTGGATTTATCATTCCATGCCTTCATATCATCTAAAAAAATAACAAAGATATTAGTGTGCTAAATTTCTATAATTTTTTTATTTTTTTTTTTCTATATCCTTTTAATTAATTTTTTATAACCTTCATAAATCAACAAATCATTATCACAAAAAAAATGTTCAGTAGTAATTCCTGTGTTACTCATCTTTTCTTGTACATTTTTTGTTATGTAGTATTCATTTGTAGCATTTATAAATTCATAATTTTTTTTATTATTTTTGTCGTTATAAGTATAATTATATTTTCTATCAGAACTATTTTTGTTTCTAAAACGTATTTCATCTTTAGGTATTTTTATTAAATCATTAACAAAGCTTAAATCAATATATTTTTTATCATTTTCAAAATTATGTTCTCTATTAAAAAGATAAAATAGTATATAAAAATATTATATACATATAATGCTGATACGAAAATTAATTTTTTTTTAATAATGTAAATTTTTATGTAAACCTTATATAAGAAGGGTGAATTATTGTTCTATATTCATTATTAGTTGCAACAAAACTTAAACCGTTTTTTTTTTTTTCTAAAAAAAAAGGAATTAAAAAAAAATACGTGTGTATATATTAAAAGTGAAATAAATTATACAAAAAAATACTCTTATATTAACCTTTCTTTTCTATGTTATCAAATTCATGTATATATTTTTTTTCATCTTCGCAAAAGTTTTTTGTATCATTTTCTTTATTAATATATTTATTATTATCTAAAAAATTAATAAATTTAATAAGAAAAATTACTTTCTTTTTTTTTTCTTTTTTTCTTTTTATTTTTTAACCTAGGTATTCATTTTGATAAATAGCTGATGATTCACAATCTTGAATGGTAGTTAAGAATGATTCTGTGCACAAAATTAAAAAAATATATTTTCTTTTTATATTATAATATTTTTCATTGTTCTAAAATTAATATTCATAAATAAAAAATTTTCTCTTTCTAAATATATATATATATATATATATATATATATATATATATATATATATATATATTAATAGCAATAATAATATTGTAATGAATACTTCATTATTAATTTTTTTTTTGCAACTAACGATTTAAATTTGTTAATATAGTTTTTTTTAAATTTAAACATTCCTCCATTTTACATTTGTGCTAATTCAAGAATTTTAATATTAAGAATTTTAAAACATTTATAAAAAAAAATATATTCTGAAAGTACAAAGAAAAATTTCAAATAATATTAAGTTATTTAAATTACTTTTTTATTAAAAAAAATGAGAATAAAGTGTGTATATCCTTCATTAAAATGCAAATTGACTAAAAAAAAAAAATATATATATATGCATTTCAATGAAAAAAATATTAATTAAATGTATTTTAAATAAAAGAAAAAAGAATTTTCATCTTAAAAAAAAAGACAATTGTTTATAAAAAAATGATATATTTTTTTTTTTTTTTTTTTTGCAATTATTTAATGCTCAAAAAAAAAAAAAATTAATAGACTAAAGTATCATAATTTTGTTTATAAGACGATCTTTATATTAAAACTAATTATAAAAAAAAAAGGAATAATATTTTTAATATATATAGATTGAAAATTATAACTTTGTTTTACACATAAATATAAATCTTAAATATGCTAATAAGAGAAATAATGTATTTTTCATATAAAAATAAATAGTTTTTATTTTTTGTGAATATCTAGAATTGTAAGTAACAAAGTATTTGGCTATTATTTGAACTTAATTTTTTTATATGAAAGTATGATATTTTATAAAGCAGAAGTATTTTTTTTTATTCTATTCTAATATGTTCTATTTTTTTTATGAAAATAAAGAAAAACAAAATTATTAGCTGTCTCTTTTCCTTTTAAAATATAAAGAAAAATATGAAGATTCACAAAAGAACAAAATAAAAGAAAAAAAAAATTTATATTAAAAATTTTTTTGTGTTTCTTTTCATATTATTTAATATATTTTGATTCAATAATTACTTTTATGTTAATTTATTATTGTTCTGATTTTATTAAAATAATTATTTTTACTGTTATAATAAAGGGTTTTATTTTATTATTTTTTATTAGTATAGTAACAAATGTCATTATCTAGTTTTTATTATTATCATTATTAGAATTAATTTTATTATTACTATTCTTTTTTTTTTTTTTTTTTTTTTTTTTTTTTTTTTTTTTGTTAATATTAGTAAATTAAAATGAAAAACAAAGTTTATTTATTGTTGGATGATAAATTATTTAAGTTAAAAGAGTTATATTTCTGTTTGATTTGTTCAAAAATTAAAAGTGATTTTAACTTAAAAAAAGAAATTGAATATTACTATTGTAATGGATGCACTCAGATTTACTCTAAAAATGAAACTTCTGTTTATTCTTATGAATGCTTACGATGCTTTAACTGTCCTTTTTGTTTTTGTTGCTTATCAATTGCTCATAAGAATTTAGATAATTCAATATCAAACTTAAATCATTTAGAATTAAAAAATAATGAAATAAAAGATAGTTATGCAGAGAAAGAAAGTAAGGAATATGGAATAAATTTTACTAATTCAAAGGTTTACGAAAGTAAGCATAAAGGGATTGATGAGTTTTCTGAAGAAAATACTTCAAATAGTGATTATGATCATCAAGTAAAAAATAATTTAAAGAGTGGATATATATCAAATGAAGAAAATAATTTAAAAAATAAATATATGATGAATAAAAAAAATGAATTAAATAAGAAAGATAAAAAAATATTTTACTTTAAGTGCAATTACTGTTTATGGAGTTCAATTTATTCTATATATAACACTAAGTTAGATGAATTAATAGGAGATATGATAATTTTTGAAAAAAATTGTTTCTTTAGTTGTTATTTTAGAGATATATTAAGTGAAGTAAAAAAGAATAATGAATTATTGAAGCAAAAAAAATTTCTTAAAAAAATAGATTTATTTTCGTCAATTCATAAAATAGAAAATTATGATTCTTTAAATAGTTGGAATTATACTAGATTAAGCGAATTAAAAAATGAGAAAAAAAAAAATGAAGTTTTAAAAGAAGAAAATTCTTCATTTATATATAAATCTAAAATAAGCATAGACAAGGTAAGTTTAAAAGATATTTTAAATGCCGAACATATTAAAAATAATAAAGAATTTAATGATATTTTTGAATTAGAAAACGAAAATATAAAATATTTAGATATGGTTATATTACAAAATCCAATTAATTTAGAAGACTATGAAGAAAATGAAAAAACAGACAAGAGTAAAAAAAATTATATTGAAAAAGGAAATGATATAAATTATAATATAGAAAGGGAAGAAAATGAAAATAGCATAAAAAATGATGATATAAATAGTGTTTCTGAAAGAGATTATAATGATTATAATCTAGAAAAGAAAGATAAGGTTAAAGATAATAATACTATATATTATAACGAAATTTATTTTAATAAAAAAGAAGAAAATAATACAAAGAATATAAATAAGAAAATAAGCAACTTAAAGAATAATAAATTTTCAAATACAATAATCCATTCACAAAATTATTTATCGTTTGAGCATATGAAAGATTATCCTTATAATTTTTACAAAGGTGTGAATGAATTAAAACCATTAAGAAAAAAATTATTAGCTAAAAAATCAAAGAGATGTTCAAAGTGTAAACAATATTTATTAAAGTTTCATAGCTCTAATTTATATTCTACATTTAGATTAAATAATAATGCTATGAAGTATATACCTAGAATTTACATAAATGATTTTAGAATAATTAAAAAAAAAAATGGAATTTTAAATTTTATTTTAATAAATCCATTAGACTTTGAAATGAATATAAAAATAATACCAAAAATAGAACATAACTTTTTAAAAAATTTGAATATAAATAAAATACCAACAAATTGTGAGTCAAAAGCAAATACTTTTGAATTTGTTATGGATACATATGATGATATTATTGATGATTTATCAAAAGATGAAAATGATATTAAAACTGTTATAGTAAATGAAAATGTAATTATTAAAAAACAGAATAATATGGCTTTAATAATTATTAGTTTTATTTATAATGAAAACCTAAATGAATATTCAGTTGAAGATAAATCTAAAATGTTAAATGCACAAGAAAAAAATTTTATAGAACAATCAAGAAATTTAAATTTCCCCTTAACTTTAGAGTGCTCTTTTTCTGATAAATTAAAAAAGATACATAAAATAGCATTAAACCTCATTTTTACAAATAATATTAGCACTAAAAGGTTTCATAATTATTTACTTAATTATTGAATATATATTTTTTTAATTTTATCTTTTTATTTTTCTCCTACATTTTTAGTAATTTTTTCTACATTTTCCTAACTTTATTTAGTTACTAGTCATTTTAATTAGTTTTTTTTTTTTTTTTTAAATATAGTAAAAACAAGTTTTGGAATACAAAAAAAAAAAAAAAAAAAAAAATGAAATTTTGATATATTTTATGCTGAAATTTTTTATTCTTTTTCTGAAATAATTTATAAATTTATGTATTGTTGCAATTTTTATTATTTATTTATTTATTTATTATTTTTTTTTTTTATTTTCAAGCTTTATATGAACCAATTTTATTTTTTTTTTCTTTTCTAATGTAAATTAAATAAATATCAGTATGGATTTAAGATTTTTATTGTTTATTTTTTATTTTGTGATAAATAATAATTAAAAAAAGATTTATTTAATATTTTATAAATCTGATAATTACTATAAGTTATAATAGTTAATAATAATAATATATTTTTGTTGTGAATGAAAAATAATAATTATTAAAAGTTACAAAAAAGAAAATAAAGGAATTGAGATAAAAATGATTAAAATTATATGAAATAATAAAGTAGCATATATATATGTATTAAAAATATAAATAATAAAAGAAATAAATAATTAATAATTAAAAAATTAATTTAAATACAAATATGTAAAAAATAACATTACATAAATGTTTTTATATATTTATTTGTTTTGTTATGTTTTCTTTTATTTTTTAATTTAAACTCTATATTGTATTATAAAAATATGGAAAAGCAAAATGAAGTATTGGATGAATCAGTAGAAAATGAAGAAACTAACAGCAATAAAAAGTACTTGAAATTATATGACTCAGATGGTGAAAATAATGAAAATCATAATTCATTTGTATTTTTTAAAAATATAAAAATAAATAGTGAAGAAAAAAATAAATTAAGTAAAATATGTTGCACTAAGAATTACTTATTTGTTAGCACATCAAGTGTTTTTAATCAAGTACATATTTTTAATTATAATAATTTCGTCAACTTAAGAAAAACAAATGAAATTAATGGAATTACTAAAGCAGAAGAAAAAGAAGAGAAAGAAGACGAAGAATATGAAGAAAATAAAAAACAAATAGAAGAAGAAATAGAAAATGAAGAGACTTTTATAAATTTAAATGATGTTTATAATAAAAGCTATTTTTTCAATGGAAAAAAAAATTCTAATAATGAAATTATAAATCCAAAAAATACAAAAATAAATAAATTTTATTATGAAGAAAAAAATTATAATAGTAGTATGAAAACATCCTATAATCTCAATGAAATAAATGAAGAAGAGAATATTGAAAACAATTTTTTAAAAATAAATGAAAAGAAAAAAAAAAATTTATCATATTATAATATAAATAATAAAAAAATACATTTTCGTTTTGCCAATGAGTTATATGATGATATTCCTTTTAAAGAAGAATATTTATACTATGGTAATTTTAATGGATTGCAAAAAAAAAAAAATAATAAAGATATTAAAATTAATAAAGAAATGAAAGAAGAAGAAATGAAAAAAAAAGAAAAAGAAGAAGATATAAAAAAAAAAAGGATAATAGAAGAGGAAAATTTAAGAAACGAAGAATTACTCAGAAATGGATATTTTTTAAATAATAATAATTTAGAAATAAATATAGATATAATTAAAAAAAAGACAAGCAGTATAGATAATTTGATGGAATATATAGGTTCATTCATTAATATATCTTCTCCTATAATATTAATGAAAAAAAATAACAGTGAAAGTATTTTATCATTATTAACATATAATGGTGCTATATATAATTATAATATTACTGAAAATTCTTTAAATGAATTAAAAGAGAAAAGAAATAGAAAACTAGAAATTTTTAGTAATATTGAAAATTATATTTTACAACAAGAATATTATGAAAAAAAGGAAGGTAATGCATCAAATGATCTAATAGGCGAATATGAAGGCGAAGAAGCAACATTATCTCCTTTGTCAATATATAATTCATACTTTACTTCTATTATTAAATGCTTTGATTTTTTACCAGATGAAAAAACATTAATTTGTGTTGGTCTAAATAAAGATTATTTTCTTTCATTTATTAATTGTTATAATGGAAAGCAGATTATATATAATAAAAAGATAAAAGTAAAAAAGCATAGTAATTTTAATGTAAATTTCACTTTGATATATGATTTCAATTATATATATGTTGAAAAGGAGAAGAAAACTTTCAACGGAGAAATTGGTAATTTTGTTTATATAGGATCATCATGTGGATACCTGGTATTTATTTTTATTAGCGAAAAATTTTTACACTTTGTAAATAATTTACTCACTAATGATCAAATAAAAAATGGTTCCTTATTTATTTATGATGATACTTATTCAGAAAATATATCTAAATACATTATTGGAAATGTAGAAGATATATATAAAATAAACAAAAATGAGTTATATGCACTATTTGATGATAATAAAAATAATCTTTTATTTTCTAATTGCAAGGAAAATATTTTTAAATGTGTTGAACATGATTTCTTTTCCTATGCATTTTTTATTTCTAAGAACGTTAAAATAACTTCATTAGTAAGTTTAAATACAAATAAAAATGAAAATATTCATTTACTAATAGGATTAAGTGATGGTAGATTTATAACTTTTTATTTCTATATTTCTTCATCCTTTTCAAGTAATAACTACTCTATTTCTAATGAAAATTACATAGAAAAATATGCTTCTGAAAGCAAATTAAATACACCAAAGAAAGATGATAAGTTACACAAAACAAATAAGCGAAATGATTTTAATGAAAATGATAAAAATGGAAATATAACTAAAGAAAGTAATATCAATGAAAGTAATCTAAATGAAAATATACATAAAGGTAAGGACGGATATAATGGTAATATGAATACTGAAGGTGCTTCTTCATTTTTATCAGAGAAAAGTAACAAACTTAATAGAATCGTAAATGATGGTAATAATTATCCTATTAATAATTTTATAAAAAACAGTGAAAAATTTATTTATGATTTCAGAGGTTTACATAAGTCAACGACAATATCAAATATAAATTTTTACAAAAATAAATTCCAAAATAATTTTATTTTAATAAATTCAAATATAAAAAAAATTTCAGAGATCTCTGACAAAAATTTTTATACAACATATATAATCGATTTATATAATAAAAAAATTAATATTTTATATCATCATCTTTCATATATTCTCGATTCATGTTTATCTTCTATTTTTTATTTTTGTTTAGATGATAATAATACTATTACCGTTTTTTCTTTATATGAAGATGCGTAAAATTATTTTAGCACTCTTCTATAAATACATTTTCCTAAATATATATATATATTTAAGAATTAATTTTTATTAAAAGTTATGTTTTTAAATAATGATTTATATTAGAAATTATTCTTTTTGTAAAAATTTATTTTAATACTTTTTTTTTAAATTTTTATGTATATATCATTTATTAAAAAATTCCATTAAAAAAAAATATATTAAAAATACCGTAATTTAAAAATATTATTAATAATTTTATCTAATAAATTAATAATCTAATAAAAAAAATGTAATTATTAAAAGTCACATTTGTAAAGATTATAAATTTACCTATATATATATATATTTTTTTTTAAAATGTTCATTTTTCCAAAATAAAAAATTATAAATATTTGCCATGAAATTGTAAAAAAAAAAAAAAATTCTATATTTTTTAATTAAAAAAAAATTAAATTATACATAGTTTACAAGAGAAACATTTTATATAATTTTTTTTTATTCATATTTTTATTTCATTTTATTTTTATTTTTTTATCTTTTTTTTTTTATTATGATAATACCATTAACAAACTTTTAAAAATATGACACTCATTAGAAAAGTTAAGAAAAATGTTTTACAAACTTTTAAAGAAATATATAAAAGAGGAAAAAGTTTAAATATTCATAAGACTACATTTTTATGTCAAACATACGAAAAAAATTGTTGGAGAAAAACAAGATTGAGAGAAGAAAAAGTTTATTATAAAAAATATAATTTTTTAAAGCACGCTTACGATGTTATTAATTACGGTATTGATAATAACTTAAAATTTGAAATAGATGAAAAAAATATTATTGAGGAAGACTCTTATTTAACTGACGAAGTAAAATCAGAATCAGAAAAAAATGTAAAAAATGATATAAGTGTTACTGATAAAGAAATAAAAAATATTCTAAATTGCTTAGAATATATAAATAGAAAATATAATGATAATTATAAGAATGTTACAAATTTGTATTATAGTGTTCTGAATAAAAATATTATTTTAAAAAAAATGGAATTTCTAAAAAAATATAATAATTTATATAATTCCACAGATTTATTAATTATTTATTACTATTTAAAAAAATTAAAATTATTAAATAATAAAAAGAATTACTTAGTTAATAAGTTGCATATATTAAAATCAAGAAGAAACATATTAGATAAAATAAATTATTCTTTCCCAATACATAAATTGAATGAAATGTTCTATACTCATAATAAAAAAATCAATGTGTTATAGTTTCTATTTTTCTTAAAAATATATGAAAATATATATTATATATATATTTCTAATTAAATTCTTTTGATTTTTTTTTTTTATTTCTTTGAATTTTTCACCAAAAAAAACACATTTTTTTTTGTTATTATATTTCGGTGTATATCTATATATTCATTAGAATTATACATAAATTATGAAAAACTAAATTTTATATTTTATACAATTTTTTAACTTTTGTAAGAGGGATAAAAATCATCTAAAAATTTCTTTTGATTTTTTGATATAGTATTTATTTTTTCATCTATTTCCCTTTTATTTATTTCTATTTTGTATTCTATACTTTTTATTTGCTTTTCTAAATGTTCCTTAAAGTCACTAATATATTCTTTAACTTGATTTACTTCATTATTTATCTTTTAAAAAGGAAATGTAATAAATATAATATATATATATATATATATATAATTAAATATAGAAGAAAATGAAGAATGAAAAATAATATTACAAAATTGACAGATTCTTCCCTTTTTTTGTTTAATGCTTCGTTTTCATCATTTATTAACTGAAGAATTTCAATATATTTTTTTTTATTTTCAATTTCATTATTTTCTTTGTATTTACTGATTTCTTCTTTTATATTTTCAATATTTATATTCATGACATTTAAAATCTAAAATACATATAAAAAGAAAACATGTATATAAAAATAATATATTTAAAGTTAATTTTTTTTCTTTTCTTTTTAATTATGTAATTTACACTTTTTATTTTATCAAAATAAGTTCTTGTGCTCGATTTTATAAGATTTATATTTTCCTCTTTTTGTTTTTTTAAGTTTAGTAAATCATCTTTTATAAAATCAATATCATCTTTAAAAGAATTACTGTCTAAAGTATTATTTTTATTGTTTTTATTCAATTCATCCAAATAATATTTCAACTCTTCAAAATTTTCGTGAGTATTATCTTTGAGAGAATTAATTTTATCATCAAAATCAGTTTTTATTTTATCTATAAGATGATTTAATTCTTCATAATTCTTTTTGTTATTCTCTTTTTCCTCCAAAAAGAAGTTTTGCAAAGTTTCAAAAACATTTTTACTTAAGTCCTTATAGAATGAAAAAAAAAAAAAAAAATAAATAGTACAAATAAAAATATGAAATTTCTTTAGAGAGTTAACAATAAATAATAAAAGAAAATGAAACATTTCATTATAATTACTTTATTTCTTAAACTTTCAATAATTTCTTCATACTTTTCTTTATTGAATTTACTTATCATATCAGTGTTTTCCATTTTTTTAATCATTATTCACATATATTATTATCTTATATTACTTTTAATACATATATACATATCATTTTCTATATTATAGATATTATAGATATTATTTATACGAATAATGTATTATTAATACTTTCTTAATATAATTTTTATTTTTTTTTATTTTATTATATATATAATTAAATAAAAATAAAAACAGAAATGAAATAAAACAAAATAGACAATTAAAATTTTCATACAAATTGGATACTAAAATATAATATATGAATAGGGAGAAAAAAAAAAAATTACCTTATAATCTTTATTAAATAATTAAAAAAAAAAAGTATGCTATTCCCTGTATTACTGGAAGTGTAATTAAAATGAAAATTCCATTTATATATATATAATAGTGTAACATTTCTAAATAAATTAATGTTTCAATTTATTTTTCTTTTATAATCAAGACAAAGAATAATAAAGGCCTTGTTATTTTTCAATTTATCACAAATGAAAAGCATATAAATGCTTATTAATAAAGATTTAACCATATTTCATTTTATTAAAATGAAAAAAAAAAAAAAAAAAAATAACAAAAGAATAGAAATAGAATAAAAAATAAAATGAAAAAAGAAAAAAAATATAAAAAAAGATATATGAAAAAAAATAAAGTAATAATATTGGAAAATATTATAAAGAGTGAATAAATATATCCTTTTACGTTTTTTTTTATTTTTACCTTATAGAAAATTATTTTCAAATAGATTTATGATAATAAAAATATGTCTATAAATCTTTACAAATATATATATATATTTTAAATATATATATTTTAAATTTTCATATATTTTATCTATCTTTTTTATGTCTACTTGAGCGTTTTCTATATCTGTCATTCGAATAATATGAACTATTTGAAATACTTCTATACGACGATGAATGCTTTCTTGATCGTTTGCTTTTTCTTGAATGGTGTATTTTATGAATTCTATCAGGAGATTTATGGTGTTTTGAACTCCTATAATCACTTGATCTTCTTTTATCACCATTTTCACTATTTCTTCTTCTTTTCAAATGATTATCCTTATCATATTTCATTTTTTTATGTTTTTCAATAATTTCTTCTCTTTCTTTTATTCCTACTTTTAATTTATCCAATGTATTTCTTATTTTTTCAAAACCTAAATGTTGTTTACCATTTATATGATTTTCAAATCGTTGAATTAAATCACCAACAGACTGCATAGCACCACATACTTCACATACCTATTTAATGTATATATATATATATAAATGAAAATAAAAATTTTGAAATATTTTCAGAAACCTTTAAATTTGTTTCATTTGCTTTATCATTTTCTTCATTTAATCTTTTGATTTCTGCTTGTAGCATAGTAATTTGATTATTAAAACTAGTAGCTTTTATTAAGTCTCCCTTTAAAAATAATACATAATAATGATTTTATTTAAATAATAAAAATATCTAAATAAAATATTAATATTAAAATAATAAAAAGTTAAAAAAATACCTTTTCTCCTGCTTCCTCTGATTGTTTTAAGAGATTACATATGTGATTATTAATACTTTCTATTCTAAGGATAATACAGAAATAAATAAATAAATGTGTATATATATATATATATATATATATATATATATATATATATATATATATATATATAATTTTTTTTTTTTAATTTTTTACTTCGATTTTTTATCAAATGAATTCTTGCAATTCACTGATAACTGTTTTAATTTTTCTTTACTTTTTTCTATTTTTATGTCAGCAACTTCAATAATTTTCTCTAAGGTTTCTAAGAAAATAAAATTATAAAATAATAAAAAATAAAAGCATATATTTTTTACATATAATGTATCAGATAAATAAAAAAAATAAAAAATAAGTTACTCATAAATTTTTGTTGGTATTTTGCTAAATAATATTTATAGTTTTCATCATTTTCAAGCTGTTCTTTTAATACTTCTGAATGAATATTTTTGCATCTATATATAAAAAAAAAAATTTAATAAAATTTAATAAGTATTTATTTATAAAACTCCCTTTAGTACCCATAACAATTTTTTTTTTTTATATTCATAATTATTTTATTAATACTTGAATATTTTTCTATATAGATTTTTTCTATTTTTCTATTTTTCTTTTTTTTTTTTTACAACATTTTTATCTTTGTATATATATTTATTTGAAATTTTATATTCACAAGACGTACCTTCCTATATCACTTTTCGTATTAGGAAATAGATCATGTGGACAAAAATCAATTAAATAATATTTGCATACCTTCAAAATAATGAAATTTATTATTTATAATTCATATATTTCATTTATATAAATATATAAGTATATATATATAAATATATAAATATATATATATATACATTTTCATCTTTAAAAGAATATTTTTTTTTTTTGGAATCCATTTCATTTCTATCCTTTCCCATAAGGGAATCTAACAATGCTAGAAAAAAAAAATATATATATATACATATAAATATCTTATAAATCTTATTTTACAAGAGTTGACAAATAGATGATTTTTAATTTAAAGGAATATAATTTCCATAACATAAATTTATAATATCATGAATATATTTCATTTATATATGAATCATAAAAAATGTATGTTTAACAAGATATTAATTATAAAAAAAAGTATATCTTTGATAAACTTATTATAAAAAAAATATATGTGTTATTAAATGTTAAATTCTTCACAAAATTTATCTTTAATTTTACATCGCATTTCTTCCATAATATCAAATTTTTTTTTATTAGAAAACATCCATTGCAATAAAAGATATTGGGTCTTTTTATTTAATTTTTATTTTTTTATTTTACAAATTTTTTGTTTTATTTTTTGAAGATAAATTTTTTCATAATGTTTTTTAAAATTTCAATAATTTTATTAAAAAAAAAGTGAACATAAATGTAAAATATGATAAAATAATATATATGATGTTTAATAAAATAGAGATAACATAAAATAAATGAGAAGAAAATATTATTAGGAGAAAAATAAAAAAACAAACAAAAAAAAAAAAAAAAATAGAAAAAATATATTAATACAATTCAAATAAAAATAATACTCATTACTTAAAAATTTTAAATTAAATGAAATGTGTACTTCACATATATTTAAGAATGCATTTCAAAGGATTAAAGCTATTTTTTAAAACTTCCAGTTATTTTATAAAAAAAATTAACTAAAATAAAAAAAATGATAAAAAGTTATGTTTTATAGTAATACCATTATACTAGGAATAATAAATTTATCTTTACGTATATAATACACTATGAATATATATATATATGTATATTTAATAAATATTATTAAAGCATAATGGATATGAGATAAGTTTTAATAATTCTTTAATAGTAATAAAAACTTTTCTATAAAAAAAAAAAAAAAAAAAAATGAATATATAAAATAAAAAAAAAATAAGATTTCACATTTTTTAATATATGCATAATATTTTCTTTTTTTTTTTTACTTATTTTCAGTGTTTAAACAATCTAACAAGTATGGGTAACAAATGAAAAGATGCGCTTTATCTTCTATAAAAAAAAAAAATGAAATAATATAAAACAAAATATAATAAAAAATATGTTCTTGTTTTAAAGATTTTTTTATTTTCTGAACCTGAGCCTTTTAATATTGGGTTACTTATATCAAAATAGGAATAACTGCATTTTAATTTTTTCATTTCATATAAAATGAATAGAATTTCATCAGTATTTTTTTCCTTAAAAAAAAATTAAAAATGTAAATTTAAGTTTAATAATATTAAAAATAAAAATTAAATTAAAAACATATTTTATCAATATAATTATAAAATATTTTAAAATAAAGGAAATAGATAAAATTATTATTACTTCATTATTTTCACTTGAAAAAACCTTTAAAGTCATTACACATTTCTTTAACATAGTTAGTGTAATAAAGGTAGTATAAAAATGATCATTATAATTTTCTTTAGTCATCTTTTCATATTCTTCAAATAATCTATAAAAAGGAAAAATAATAATAAATATCAAGGATTTCATAATTCAGAAAACATATAAAAAAGAAATAATATGCAATATAAAGAAAAAACAAAAACTTACATTTGTAATGTCCAACTTGAAAAAGCTCTTCTTTTTTTATCATTCAGTTCACTTATTATTTTAGTCTAATAAAAAAAATAAAATTTTTTATATAAACAAAAAAAAATGTAAAGTATTTTATTATTTTTTTTTTTTTTTAATTATTTAAATTACTAAATATATTTTTATAAATAGAGGGGCTATAGAATTTTTTATTAAATAATTATTTCTTATAAACTTAATCAACATAATATCTAACATGTCTATTTTATCATTGTTACCTAAGAGAAAAAAAAAAAAAAAGAAATAAAAAAGAAATTAAAGTGATAAAAAAAAAATATTTTATATAAATTAAATTATATTATTTTGTTTTATTTTTATTTTACAATCAACAAATAGGATTTGTTCAATAGAAAAAATAATAGAACACCAATATTTAAATATAATATGCTTTGGAATAAAGTTAACATTTAATAACAAGTTATAAGTTAGTTTTAATAATATAATTATGCTTTCGTAAAAGACAAAACATGAATTGTTATTTAAATTATTTAAAAAACATTTTAAATGAGTTGCTATTATATATGGAAACATATTTATTAAAGATATTAGAAGATAATTATTTTCTTTTTGATAGAATAAACTATATCCTTGTCTAATGAAATTACAAAAAATGATGGAATAAATTAAATTAATTCTATAATTGGGATATAAATTAAATTTATTATGTATAAAAAATACATGACAAGGAGTGAAATGCATGAATAGTCTAATTTTAAACATTTGAAAATTTTCTATATAATTATTTAAAGGATATAGTTTTTTATAGTTTAAAGTAAATAATCTATTGCATTCCTTATTTTCTTCTCTTTCTTCATTTGTGTTCATATTCATTTCCAACTTATTATATGTGTCATTTAATTTTATTTTATCAATTATTTCATCACAATTTTCATTAAAAAAAATTCTATCATTAAAAAGAAAATTTACTAATCTCATATAAATAGACATTTCTTCTTCATTTACAGATAAGTGATACAATAAAAGTTTGATAGAGCCGAGAAGTTCTTCATTTATTAATAAGTTTATATGATCATACTCAAGTGTTTGAAATATGATTTTTGTTATTATAAATTTGTCACTATCTATGTCATTATTTAAATATGATTTATAAATATTTTTGCTTTCAAAATTTTCATAAATACTATTTATATTATATTTGTTTTTATTATTTTCAAAAAAATTATGAATGTTATATGGATCGTATGAATTACTATTTGCCTTATATTCAAAAGTAAAATAATTTTTAAATTTTTTTTTTTCCATAGTGTTTTCATTTTCTATTTTCTCAACATTTTTTTCTTCCTTTTTTTCGATAACTTTTTCTTCTGTTTTACCAAAAATATGAACTTTATTATGCTTATCTATTTCTTTATCAATTAAAATATTTTTCGTAGAATCATTATTTTCACCCGTTTTTTTAAGAGTTTTCTCAATTTCATTATTTAAATAACTAGAATTGCTAATAAAGTAATCAAAATATAATTTATTTAATACAGAATCATAATTTAAAAATAAATAGTTTTTTTTTTCTTTCTTTTCTAATATGATTTCTCCATTACAAAATAATAAATGAAACATATGTAGATACATTAAAGTATTAAAATATATCCATTTGTCAGAATTTATAATTTTAAAATTTTCTATAATTAGCTTTACTATAAATTCTTTAATTTTCGTATCTTTAAGTGAATAAACATAATCATATATTAAAAAAAACGATTTATCAAATATGTTTATACAATCTATACACCTTTTATTTGCTAATGAATTCTTCATATTGAAGTAACATGCATTATAACATGAAATTTTCGATATAAATATATTATTTAGTATTTGCAATATAGATATGTGTAATTCAAACATGTGTTTGCTATTATACTCAATAAATAATACCTTTTTCAATATATTTACAAAAGTATCATAAAAATAGTATATTTTTTTATAATTTTTTTGCTCTTCTAAAATACGATTGCAACCTTCTATTATTAAAATAAAGCTTTCTATCCACTGTTTTAGTTTACTATCTCTTGAATGATGAATAATAATTTTATTAAAATTTTCATTAACATAATCATATAAATCGTAATTCTTTCCTTCTAAAAAGTTACCAGCATTTTTATTAGAAAAAGTTAAATTGTTGTCTATTTCTTCAAATAAATTATTCCTTTTTCTATTTTTTTTCTTTTTTCTTTTTGTAATATATTTTTTCTTTTCTTCAGTTAAGTTTATGAAACTCATCCTAAATTCTTCCTTAAGCATATTACTAATATTTTTCTTCTTATCAATAGTAGTAGTTTTTAGATTCACGTCATGAATGTCATTATTCACATTTTTATTTTTTATCAAATCATCATTTATTTTTTTAGAACTATTTTCGTTTATTTTTATAATACCATTTTTATTCTCTTTATTTTCATTTAATTTATCTTTTTCCATAAATATTTCATTATTATTCTGAATATCAAAAATATTATTTTTAATGTAAAATTGACTATTCTGTAAAAATTTATCAGTATTTTTTTCATTTTTATCTATAGGTAACTCTTGGTTTTTTTCTAATTCAAAATATTCTTGTAATTTATAAAAGAATTTAATGCTAAGTTTTTTTAACAACATACATATGGATGTTTTATAAAAAAAGAAATCAAATTTACATATATGCGTGGACAAAATGCTCATAATTGTTTTGATACTGCAGTTTCTAACTTCTATCCTTTCATCAAAACACAGCTTCATTAATTGATTTAAAATAAAAATGAAAAAACTTTTCATTTTTATATTTTTCATTTTAATTTCGTTATCACATATATATATTTTTTTATTTTCTATTAGGCAAACATGCAATAATATATTTTCCTTTTTCATGTTCGTTTCATCATTTTTATTTTCTTCATTAAATTTTTTATTATCATTTATATTTTCATCACCAGATTTTTTGTTATCGTTTGTATTTTCTCTCAGTAAATCTGAACAATTAATAATATAATCAACAATAGACCAGGAAAAATTAATGGCTCTAAATGATGTGTTGTTACTTAAGAAATTTAAGGAAGAAAATAATATAAGCATATGAATTATTACTTCCATTATTTTACATATAGGGATATCTTCAATATAATCTACTATTATTATTTCTAAAATATTAAAAATATTATTAATATTTGATATACTTATATCCATAATTTGGTTAATATCTGCATCAGATTTTTTTTTTAAGTCTTTTTCTTTCAATTCCTTTTTAAAAGATACATGTAAAAGAAAAATAATAAAGAGCCATATATGTTTGTCAAAAAATGATGCGTTTTTTCTTATGAAATTTAAAAATGATGTAATAAAATATGAACGATATGAAGCATAGGGATTTACTATAAAAAAAAAAAAAGGTTTAAATAATTGAAATTGCATAAAAAAATTGTGTTTGTAGTGTATTACAGATTCTTTTATAATATTAAATAATGTGTCAATACTTTTTTTTTGAATATCATTATTTTTACATAATGATAGTAATAAAATATTAATACAGCAATTGTTATAAATATACTCGATTCTAGTAATATTAATTACGCATAACATTTCCAACATATATAACGGATAAAAATCTTCAAAAATACAACATTTTTCTAATTTCTTTAGTACAATATATTCATGCTTTTTCCTTCTTTTATTACTACTATTATTATATTTTAAACAACCTCTTAAATTATCCATATCGCTTTGCGTTTCGTAATCTTTAAAATTTATATATTCTAATGATCTAACTTTTCTTTCATTATTAATTTTCCTATCTTTTTTTAAAAAATAAATATTACTATAAAAAGTGAAATAAGAAAGATATGTTGGGTCAAAATATGACAAGTAAAAGTAAAAAATTTCAAAGATATCTTTATTCCTATATATAAAATCAATATATTTTTCAATTATTACATTCTTTTTTTTATTTATTTCATTAAAATTATATTTTCTTAATTCGGTAAAATGCAAGCTTTTGCTCTTTATAAACATATATTTTTTTTTTTTTTTTCTATTATTTCTATCACAAAAATCAGTGAAGTCATTAATATCATCATTATTTGAAAATCCATTATTATTATTTTTTGTTATATTTTTATTTAACTCTTTTTTTTTGTCTCTATAAAGAAGGGATGAAAAGTTATCATATTTTTCGTTATTACTCTCATCATATACATTGTCCCATTCTTTGTGTATTAATATTTTCTGTTTAAAAAACTGATTAAATATCATAAAATGAATTGAATTAATTATGTTAATTAACGTGAAGATGTTATAAAAAACAGTATTTTTAAAAAAATAGGAAAATGAGGAAAATATTACAGTTATTTCAGCACATAATACTGGATTCTTCTGTATAAATCTTAAAATAAAATAACAAAATTCAATGCTTTTAGAATCAACATTTTGTATTAAATTATTTTTATCAGAATTAACTAAATTTTTACTTAAGGAGAATACAAATTCTTCCTCATTCTTATTAATATGGTGAAAAAAATTTAAAAACTCAATTTTTTTATTCTCTATTGATGCTATATATTTATAAATATAATTAATTTCAACAAATAAATTCATCACTTTTAACCAGTTATTAAAATCCAAATTATCTCCATATATATAAAATATGCTAATGATTGCTTTTATAGATAAAATATATTTTAAATTATTTAAATCATTACTTATATAATACGATTCTTTTAAAATTCTATTAATTATTTCATCAAAATAGTTTAATAGGTCTTCATTTAGTTGTGATTTATAAGAAATAAAATTTGATTCAAAACTTTCTATACTCAACCTTTTAGAAAAACTTTCTTTTATCAAGCTATTATCACTTCCATACCCTTTTTTCTTTTTAATTTTTTTTTTATTTATTTCATTTAGTTCATAAACATTGTTAACAATATCATTTTTTTTTATTTTTTTTAAATTAAAATCATTCTTTTTTAGATTTGCACTAATTTTATTATGATCAACAAACTTTTCTTTTAACTCATTTTTTAAGATATCTTCCTCCTTATTTTTATCTTCATAAGCTTCTTTCTTTTTATGATCCAAGTTTATTTTTTCATTCGAATTAACTTCTGCTTCTTGAGTATTTTCAAATTCTTTTTTATCAGAGTTATTTAAAACGTCACTAATTATATATTTATCCTTACCCTTCAAATTATGATCCTTTATAATTTTTAATTTATCAGAATTATCATTAATACTTTCTTTTTTTAATTTATACATACAAATATCAGGAATAACTTTTTGATGAAGACTTCTACTAATTTGATTTTTATTGTTAGAATCATTTTCTTTATTTTTGAAAGAAATAGCTTTATTCCCACTAGAGGAATATAAATTTGTTATTTTAAAATTAGTTTTGCTTCCTGTTTTATTTTTCTTTGAATGCATATTATTATCATTTTTATTTTCTTGTTTTTCATAATTTTTTAGAATTTTTAAAAAGAAAGGAGAATTTTCAAGAGTAAATATGCTACTACATTTTGTTAGAGTCTGCAAAATAGCATCAGTACATATATTTATTTTTAAATAAGTGCTGATAAAAATTAATTTTTGAAATCCATTAAAGAAGCATAAATCTAACTTATTTGTGTATGAAAAAATTAAACATAAAGAAGAAATAAAATACCTACAAGAAGAATTAAATACGAGAAAAAATAGTGATTTATGTTCATCATAATAATCATCTCTATTTTTATTATCACATTTATAAAGATCCTTTTTGTTGTTATTAACTTGACTATCATATATATCTTCTCCATTGCAATGGTTTTCATTTTTTGAGATATGACTAATGTTATTTGCTTGCTTCCCTCTATGGTTATGAGAATTTATAGTCGAATTTTCTACAAAATTATCATGATTTTCTATTTTTCTTATTAATTTACGATTAAATCTTAAATTATCTTCATTTGTATTTCTATATGATAAAGTTTTTATTGATCTATCTTTAAAATTATACTTGTTACTATTTTTTTTTTCTATTGCTGTATTAGATTTTTTACTATAAGAATTATTTCTGTTATAAATATGTGTATTTAACGAATGCAAATTTTTTTCATCATTTAAATCTATTGTTGCATAGCAATACTGATTAAGAGATTTTTTTAATATATTTAAAAAAATTATATAAAAAGAGTGTATAATGGATAATATATTATCCACTGATGAAGCAAGCAAACGTATTTCATCAACGTCTTTATAAAATAAATCATCAAATAAAATTTTATTTATTTTTTTTTCTGTGGAAAACTTACATAAATAAAAATCCTCTCTTGGATTAATAGAGTTGTTTGGTAAAATTACAGGATAACTAAAAAAATTAAAAAATGATATTTCTTTTTGCTCTTTTTTCTCTTCTTTTGCTTTTTGTTCTCGTATCTTTTTGTCTGCTTTTTTTTTTTTTTTTTCTTCTTCTTCTTCTTCTTCTCCTTCTTCTTCTTTCACATTTGTTTCATTTTCTTTTTTTTCTATCTTACTCTCTTTTGTTATATAGTTCAACTTTGTTTTAATTTTTTCGATAATATGATCCATTTTTTTTTCACTGGTATATATTCTATCATATTTAAATACTTTTAAATGAACGTATATTTTAGTTATATCTATTGAATGCAAAAATAATAGTTCATGTACAATTTTACTAATATATTCAACAATTTTAGTAAATAAATGATCATTTATATCATTGTTTCCTTTTTGACTATTCAAAACATCTGATGTTTTCGTATTTTTTTTTTCATAATTTACATGTACAAAAGGATTGATACCTTCTTCATTAAATTCCTCTTTTAAGTTATAAATTTTTTCATTTTTAATATCTCTATCTATTTTTTCATTATTCATTGAGCAGTTTGTTTCATTGTTTTCATTCATTTCCTTATTATCTTTATTTTTATTGTTTAAAAGGTTGATATTTTCATGATCATTTTTTAAATTACAAGAATTCTTATGTTTTACTTTCAATGATTTCTCCTTTAAATTATTGTAAATTGAATTGTAATCTATTCCATCCATAAAACAGCATAAGTTTCTTTTTTCTTCTTCTCTATTATTTTTAGATAGTGTGTTTTTATCATTATTTTCATAAAAAAAATATTTATATAAAAAATAAAAGACCAAAGTATTGTCAAACAAATAAAAAAAAAAATTTAAAACAATATATAATTTTGAATGCGGTTTATTCAAACATAAATACTGAATTAATGTTAGAAATATGAATTTAATTTCACCTAAAAAGTACTGAAAATATTTATCACATATAATTTTAAAAATTTTTAGGCATCTGAAAAAAATATCTGTATGTAAATCATTTTTTAATGAAATCAATATTATATAAATAATTTCAAATTTAAGTATTTTAAAAAATTCAGAGTTATGTAAAAAGTTTTCATAATTATTGAGAAATATGTATAATAAATCCAAGCAAAAATTAAGAGGTAGTATTAAATTATTTCTATTATAGCTTGACAATATTTCTGTTTTCGATTCAGATGAATTTGCATCAAAATTTTCATTAAATTTTAAACTGTTAGAGTTCTCATTTCCATTTTTATGGTTCGTATTTTTTAAAATTTTTAATAATTTTTTAATATTTGAATTTTTTATATTGCTGATATTATTATTCTCTTCCTTCTTACGATTTTCTTTATTATATATTTCTTCATTACATATATTCTTTTTTTCTTCTAAATCATTAAAACATTCATTTTTTTTTGAAAACGCTTCATTATTTGAATTACTTTGTAATTCGTTATATAAAGAACATTTATCATCACTATGTAAAAAAATCTCTTTGTTAGTAATATTTTCCACGACATGATCATTTTTTGGATTTTTTTTATTTTTATCTGTAAAATTACGATATAAATAATTATTAACTGAATTCTTATCTACATAGTTTTGTTTTGAATCCATGTTCCTTGATTTATAATTATCTTTCACTTTTTGTTCATTATTTAAGAATTCATCATTATCATTATCGATTGTATTTTTATTACTTTTGAACTTTTCATTAGGTATATTAAAATTTTTCTTTTCTTTTTCTTTACATATATTTTTTTCATAAGAATTAATATCTGAATTATATTTTGATCGAATATTTATGAAGCAACAATAGCATAAGTAATGAATTAATGATAATAATTTGTCTTTATTTTGTACATTATTTATATTTTTTAAATCATTTATATAAATTAGATCTATAGGAGTATTTGTATTATAATGTAAATCGTAATTTTCATAATAAAAATTTATATAATTCTCATCATTTTTTTTTTTTTTTTTTTCTGAATCATATTTTCCCTTACTTATATGACTAGATTTCCTTAAATTAACTTGATTTTCTTTATTGCATATATCTATAAGTGAATTAAGTAGTTGCTCATAAGTAGCACAACATGTCTTATATAAAATATGATTATTTTCATATAATGATGAATAATAAATAGAATATAAAATTTTCAACAAAGTATTAATATTATCTTTGTTATAATATTCAATATAATTAGGTGAAAATGCTGTTAAAATTATTTGTAATATTTTAATCAGAATTTTTGTATCACCAATAAACGTTAAATCAAATAATTTATTTGTAATTATTTCTATATGTTTTTCTATGTTTATTTCTTTAAAATTTTTTATTAATTCTCTATTGTCTATTATATATAATATATAAAATACAATTCGTTGAATTATTAATAAGCAAATACAAATTATTTTATGACTGTTAATATTAATTGATATATTTACAATTTCTATAATTTCATTCAAAGGAAATTCAAAATTATTTAGCAAGCAATTTTTATTAGATTTTAATATACTTTTGTAATTTTTGATTTTTATAGTAGTTATTTCAATTTTATCTTTTATGCATATATTTTTTTTTTTAGTTTCAATGATTAATAATTTCAAATCATTTTCTAACTCTTCAAATATTAATAAGGGATCCATAATTTCTTTGTGTATTTTTATCTACATACTTATATTAAAATAAAAATATATTTTTTTTGTTCTATTGCTTTTTTTTTTTTTTTCCTTATTATATTTTCCTATATTCTTTATTCTTTCTTATTTTTACTTATAATTCAACTGATTTATTAATTTTTTTATTTCATTAGAATATGTTCTCTATATATTTAAAAAACAAAAGTAACAATTTAAATTTTTTGAACATTAAGAAAATTTTAAAGTATTTCGATTACAAAGGTAGCAACATAAATGACAAAAAAAAGTAAAAAAAAAAATAAAATAATTAAGGTGAATAAAAATATATATATAATTTAAAAATTGGTGGAATTAATTTTATTACCAAAACATAAAAAAAGAAAATTTTTTTTTATATGTAGAATAAATAAGAATTAAAATAAAAGTCTTTTTGTTTGATGAATAAGTAATGCGTCTGTTCTTTCTTATTAATTGATTTATTTTCTTGAATAAATGAAAAACAAATAACAACATATATATATAAGATATAAAGTAAAATATGTTTAATTTAAAAAAAAGAAAAGAATTTAAATTTTTATTTAACAAAATTTTTAAAATACAAAGAAAAATAAATACATGTAAAAAAAGGAAAATAAAAATTGGAATTAATGATTAACATAAAAAATTTTAAATTGTTCTATTTAGAAAAAATTAAAAAAGATAAATAAATAAATAAATTCTTTTTTAAAACATTCTTTTTCATGCCATTTCTTTTTTTCTTTAACGAAATTTTTTTTCTCAATGTGTGCAGCTATAGGTTATTATCACAAAAATCAATACATAAATTTTAATATTTGAAATTAAATTTTTGTTCATATTATTTTTTTTTTTTTAATAATAATATTTAAATATTATTTTATTTTTTTTACTTTTTTTTTATTTCCTTTTTTAATATTTTTTTTTTTTTTTTCTTATATAAAAGAATTTCAATTTTAAAAAAAAAAAAAATAACATTTATTATATAAAAGTAATTCATGTTTAAATTTTTCTTTTGAAATTTTTATTATCCATAAAATTTTCTTTTCTTTTATTCTCTTTTTAATTTTTTTAAATGGATTTAATATTCTCCACATTCTTCACAATTTTTTTACAAAAGAGAAATTAATTGATGGTATAATTTTGTTATTAAAATACAAAGATTTTAAAAAATAAAATTGATGAAAATAAATAAATATTAAACTACAAAAAATAAAACTTAACACTATGATAATTTAATTACGTTCTTTTATAATATATTTTTAAAGAATCTTAAGAATAATTTTAAGAGAATATTTGAAACAATATTTAAATTATCATTGAATTTTTAACCATATGTGATATTTCATTTATAAAAACCATTTACCAAAGAATATGCAAATGCACATATTTCAGAACTAGGATTATGAAATATAGACTGTAAAGTATTTAAATTTTTTTTTATCAGCGTTTTAAAAATTGGAAAAAAGAAAATTTATTTTAATAATATTTATCTTATAAAGCTTGCTTAAACACTATTTTTTTATTTTATCTTTGATGGTTCATTTATTCAACTTTTCTATATAATATTTTATTTTATATAATTTAATTTTTTTGAACAAATAGTAAAATTACATTAACTATATGGAAAAGTTGAAAATACAATTTTTAATATTTTAATTTTTTTTTAATTTTTAAAAAAACATTAATTGTTTAATGATAAAAAAAAAGGAAAGGGGATAAAAATGGATGGTAAAAAAGTTGACCCATTTTATGAAGCAAAACAGTATAGAATAAAAAAAGAAAAAATGCTTTTTAATTATTTTTTTTAATAACCAGATATTATGTATATTTTTTTTGTACTTTTAATATGTATTAACCACTTGGTGTTATCCAGTTTTGTCATTCATACATATAGACACACATTTATGAATATAATTATTTTTATGATTGTTATAAATTCTCCTTTTATTTTATAACTCACGTAAATATTGAATGTTTTTTTTTTTTTTTCTTTTTCTCATCTATTTTTCTTAGTGAAGTTGACATGTCAATAAATAAGCTGCAAAATTTATATAATAAGTGGAATAATTTACCTGATAAAAATTCTTCGTAATTTTTTCCTTAAATTTTTAATATATTTTTATAACTTTAATATTTTCTTGTAATTTTTTTTGATATAATGTATTTTTATTTTACCATGTTCTATATATATATATAAATTATTTTTAGTTTAGCAAAAGAGAAATATACTTTGATAAAAGAAGAAATAAAATATTTAAATGAAGATATAAATGATTTGAACAATTCAATAGATATTGTTAAAAAAAATTTATATAAATTTAATATTAGTAGTGAAGAAATTGAAAACAGAACTAAATCTTTAAAAATTATTCGAAATATTCTAAACGATATAACAAATAACATAAGCTATAATGTTAACTTAAATAACAAATATAAAAAAAAAAAAAAAAAATAGACAAAAATGTTGACAGTGAATATAAATATAGTAAATTATTTTTTTTTTTTTTAGACTCCGAAATATAATGATAATATGAAGATCGATTATGATAACGTAAGTTATATTTAAAATATATATATACAACACATCTTTGATATAAAATTAAAATAAGATAAAATTTATTAATATGAATTTGTATATACAGAAAAAGAAAAATAAACTAATTTTTCATAATTAAATTTTTTTTTATTTGTTACATTATTTGAAACATTTTTTTTTCTTAGGTTATTTTAAAAAGACAAGATAACGATTTGGAAGAATTAGCAGAATCCGCAGAAAGGTTGCATCATGCTGCTGTAACTATTAACACAGAATTAAAAGATCAACAAAAGTTAATATTTTACTTTTTCAAAAAAAATTTGTTCTTTTATTTTTTCATAATACTTTTTTCTTTTCTTTTTTTTTTCTCTTTTAAATATATAGGTTACTTGATGAATTAGAAAATGAAATGGACAATTCAAGTAAAAAAAATTATGAAATTATTTTAAAACGTCTTTTTTCATAGCACAAGAATAAATAAATATTTCACTGTTATGAAAAATCTTTTTTTTTCTTTTCCTTTTCTATAGATGAAAAAATGAATTTTGTAACAAAAAAGATTTCAGATTATCTAAAAACTAATAGTTAGAAATTAAAAAAAAAAAAAAAAAAAATGAACCATTTTAAAAATTATATATTTTTTATCCTAAAAACATATTTGAATAGTTAATTTTATATCATATATAAAAAAATTATAGAATATATACTTCTCCATATTACTCCTATTTAAAATTAGTAATTTTTTTTTTTTTACCAAGATCCGAAGGCTTTATCTTTAATACTTTATTTGTCAATGATAGCTTTTATTTTATTGCTTGTTCTTATAGTTACATAAAATTTTTTTTTTATGAAAAGGAGAGGAAATAAAAAAAGCCACAAAACTTTAAAACTTTACTATTAGATTATATATATATATATTTTTTTAAGTATAAGATTTAAAATAATTATTGTTTTTACTTTTTTTTTTTTTTTTTTTTTGCCTCAAACTGTTAAATATTTACTTGTGGTATTAATAAAAACATAAAAACTATATTTGAGAAATAAAAAAAAAGAATTATAGGAAATATAGGAATAATTATTTTCCAAAATAACAAAGTTATGATTTATTATATTTTTTATTTTAATTAATAAAATTATATTCGTTTTTATTAATTTTTTTGACATAACAATTAGAAAAAGTGAAGAATTTTCTAAACTTAATTTTACCATAAAAAGTATGCTTACATTATTTCAATTTTTTTATTGTACACATTTTTATTATATTTTATAAAATTTTATATATATATATATAATTAACCATAATAAAAAGACCATATATATATAGTTTATTTCATATTTCTTAAATTTAAGAATATTATTCAATTTTTTAAAAGCTCTGAATAACTCTAGTGTATAAATTATTTAAGAAAATTAAACATATGCAAATATTATTATTTCTTTTTTTTTTTATGTTAAAGTATTATATATATGTATAATATGCTATAATACTTGAATATATTTATAAACAAATATGAAAATCATTTTTTTTTTTTCTTATATTGTAATTAAACATTAAGTATTTTTAATCAGTTATTAAATATACAAAACTATTTTTAATTTATTTAAATAAAGTTTTAATGATGACTATTTTTTTTATTAGCACTCTTGTTTTTAAATGCATCTTTATATAAATTAGGGGGTCTTTTATTATTATGATAATTGTAACTATTTGTAGTATTATTGTTATTATTAAAATTCTTATTTTTAATGTTTATATTTACGTTATTATTAGAATTCTGGTTATGAAAAACTGAAGAAAAATTTCTATTCATATGAGAATTATTGTTTTCGTCTATTATAAGTTTATTTTGGATGTGATTTTTATTTTGCAAATTATGATATTCATTATAATAATTAACATTTGAAAAATTGGAGTTTTTATATACCTTTGTTTTACTTTGCATATAGTTACTATAATTTTTAGAAATATTATTTTTATCATTATATTTATTTTTATTATCACTTTTATTATTATCATGCATAAATTTATTTTTATTATAATATCTATTGTTGCTTTGAAAACATTTGTTGTCATTACTATAATTATCATCATAAGTAAAATTATTTTCTATTTTAAATTTATTGTTATCGAATTTATTATCTTGGAAATATTTATTTTTATAACTATTATCTTTGGTAAAACATTTATTAGTATCATAAATATTATCTTTTGTTAAATTAATTTGATTATTATAATTATTATTTTTCATAAAATTAATTTGACTACTATAATTATTATTTTTTATAATATTATTTTTATTGTTATCGTGATATAAACATTTGTGTTTTTTATTTTTTGTATCTATATTATTATTTTCTAAACTACTAAAAGGATAATTTCTTTTTTGCTTATATTTTTGTGAACTTTTTTTTAACGGATTTTTATCATATATTTCTTTTTGATTTTTATTTCTTTGTTCTTCTGTATTATAAGAACTAAATTTATTATAATTATTATTATAAAAATCGTTATAATTATTATCATTATTATTGTAATTATTATTATAAAAATCGTTATAATTATTATCATTATTATTATTATTATAATTATTATCATTATTATTATAATTATTATAATTATTATAATTATTATAATTATTATAATTATAATCATTATTATTATTATTACTATCATTATCATGAATTGAGTTATATTTATTGTTATGCTTTGTTTTATTACTTCTATTAAGATTTTCATTCATATGATTAGAATTTTTTATGGAGTATTTATCTAAACTTGATACAATATTTTTATCATTTTTAATTTTATATTTATCTATATTTACATTATTTAGTTCCCATATATTGTGAGGATTTTTCAAATATACGTAATATGATGGATCTATTTTATTGCTAAATCCTCTTCTAAAATTATAGGAATATTTTCCAAATATATATGGAGGATTTCCACATTTATAATGGTTATTTTTTAAACACTTCAAACAGGATATACTTTTAAATGGAATTTTTATATTTTTATATTCATTTAGTAAGTTAATACTAGATTTAAATGCGATATACTGAGTTCTTGTATTGTGACACATGCATCCAAATACACATATATTACATAAAAAGCAAAACATATTTTTACATTTAAATCTTAAAAATTCATCTTTCTCACAATCAGCAGAACCACAATGTTGACATAAAATTTTTTTATCTTTATATGATTCAACTAAAAAATATAAATGAAAAAAGAAATTTTCAGAATTTATATATGGAAATCTTACTAACCAATTTTTTATTTTTTCTTTAAATTCTTCCATTACTTTATTCAACCTTAAATCAAAAACAGAATTTTCAGTAATCATATTTGTTACATTTTTTTTTGCTTTCTTCTTTTTCTTTTTATTTAGAAGGTTCATATTTTCACTATTATCATCTTCTGTAAAATTAAATTCTTCTATCTCATTTTTTTTTTTCATCTTATTTGTTTCTTCTTCTTTATCTTTACTTATTTTTGAATTATTATTCATATTTTTTATTCGGTCCGTCATTTCTTTTATAAATAAATCATCATCAATAAAGGTATCTACATTGTCACAATCACTTCTTTCTTTTTCACCTAAAGGCTTTGAATCAATGTAATACCTACTGTTTACTTCGTTTAGTTTATTTTTTTTATATTTTTCTTGAGATGAGAATGTAATTATTTGAATAATTTTATCTTTTCTTAAGCTTAACTTAGAATTCGTATAATCAACATTTGTTTCATTAGATAAATTTTCTGAATTTTTTTCTTGATTATTTAAAATATCTTCATCTTCAAAGCATTTAAGAATATATTTTCGTATTTTTTTTCTAATATTTTCATAGTCATCAACTTGCTTATTACTTAATTCGCCTAGTAAATCAAAATTATCATTTTTATTTATATCCTTTAATTCAGTTTCTATTATGCTATCATTTTCACTTATATCTTCGCACCCTATTTTTATATATTCATGGTTCTCTTTTGTTTTATATAAGCGAACATTTTCATCTCGATTTATATTTATCGTAAATAATTTATCCATCAAGAGATATTTTTATTATTATATACATTCATATATATATATATATATATATATATATATATATATATATATATATATATATATATATATATATATGTATATGTACTTTTACTTTTTTTGTTTTTATTGATATATTAAAACATAATTCATAGAACAAATAATGTAATTAAAGGCAATATTAAAAAAAATAAATAAATAAATAAATAAAATAAAAATAAAATATATTAAATATATTTTTTTTTTATTCAAAATTTTTTTTTTTTCTATTTTAACAAATTATGGAAAAAAATTAAAAAAGCAAAAAAAAAAAAAAAATAACATAAAATCATTTTATTCAAATAAGCTGTTTTTATACATTTTTCATGGAAAGAAATAATCATAAACTTTTTTTTATCTCTTTTTAAATTTTAAAGAAATTAAGAAATATATGTGAATTATATTTAAAAAAAAGAATTAAATTTCATAACTATATTGAGAATTAAAAAAAAAAAAAAAATATCACCATAAATTTAAAAAAAACACTAAAGAAAATAATTTCACTATTTTAAAAATAAACTAAAAAAAAATTATATTTCTTAAATTATAAATGAAATATATAACACAATTATTACTTTTGTTTTTTCTAAATTAAAAATTTTATATAAAAAAGAAAAATTAAAATATATATTTTGTATTTAAATAAATACATAAAAATGTATTTTTTGTATATTTTTTGTTGAATTATTGGTAATTAAACTTTAATAAGACTTAACTTTTTTTTATTTAATTTAAAGGTTTAAATTTTTTTTTTTTTTACACAAAGTTTTTTTTCAATATTTTTATTGAAACATGTTAAAAATTAAAAGGAATTAACTTTTAAAAATAAAAATTTTAATTTTTTGAATAGGATTTTCATAATTAGAAGTATGGTAAAACTTTTAAAAAGTTGCTTAATAGGTTTATAAATATAATTAATTTATGACCTTTTTGAAAAAAGAAAAAAAAAGAAAAATTAATTTATTACTATTTCTTTTTTTTTAAACACTTTATTTCATTGTTTATTTAGATTAAGGTAGAAAAAATATGTGCATAAAACAAAAAACAATAATTAACTTATTAAATATTTTTTTTATAATAAATTCATTTTTTTAAAGATATAACTAATTAAAAATTGGAAAATTAAACTTCTGATTTCTTAATAGATTTTTATCTGCTTCAATGATATAGAAAAAAGCATTTAGTAAAACATTTCATCTTAAAAAAAATTTAATATTAAAAAAGAAAATATTAAAAAAAAATTTATATAAGTGAAAAATATATACGAATATATGAAGAATTTTTTTTTTAATGAAATAAAGCAAAATAGAAATATACAAAAAAAAAAAAAAAAAAAAAAAATTATTAGATATATAAGAAAAAAGGAACAAAAATAATGTTGTTAAAGAGTGTGAAAAATATTAATATGAGAATACGGATTATTTGTTAACTGAGTTATTAATCATTTTAAATGAAAAAAAAAAAAAAAAAAACTAAAGAATCGTTATTATATTGGAATACAAACTAGTTATTAATTCTGAAATGTAGAAATGAGAATTATTTTTTTGATTCAGGTTTAATATTTTAAGTAGAATAGTTTTTTAGAAGTATTTTTTAATATTTATATTTCAGTATATTAAAATATATACATATATATATTTCTTTTATATACTAATAAAAAATGAATATTATTTTTTATACAATTTTTTTTTTTTTATATATAACTAATTTTAAAAAAACAGATGTCGGATGCGCAAAAATATATGATTTTAAGAAAATAAAGAATATACATTCATTTAACTTATTACATGAAGAGTTTAAAAAAAAAAAAACAAGTAATTTTAATCATGTATTTTATCAAAAAAGGAATTTTTTACACATCCGAATTCCAAAGAAAATAAAGGAACTTAATTTGTATAGTAATGATATACAAAATGCAAAAATTAGCAAATTCATAGAAAATAAAAAAAAAAATAAACTATATTATTTAAATATACACAATAATAATAATAAATTTGTAATAAAAAAAAAAAAAAAAAATAATAATAGAGTATTAGAATTATTTTTTGAAAAAAAGAAGTTACTTAAACGATATATGCATAATTTAAAATCGTCATTGTTATATAAATATAAAAACACAAAAATTATAACTAGAACTTTTTTAGCATCTTCTTTAATAATAACAGCACTTAATATATTAGGTTTAAAACCAGAAGATATTGCACTACATAGTAAAAGAATAATAAGATCTTTTGAATTTTATAGAATTATAACATCAGCATTATTTTACGGGGATATATCATTGTATGTTTTAACAAATATATATATGCTATATACTCAAAGTCAAGATTTAGAAAAATTCCTTGGTTCATCAGAAACACTTTCTTTTTATTTATCACAAATAATTGTATTGTCTTTTATATGTTCATACTTAAAAAAACCATTTTATTCAACAGCTATATTGAAATCCTTATTATTTCTAAATTGTATGTTTAACCCCTATCAAAAATCCCAATTAATTTTTGGTATTTATATCTACAATATATATTTACCTTATTTATCAATTTTGATTGATATTTTACATGCGCAAAGTTTAAAGGCTTCGTTGTCAGGAGTATTAGGAGTTACAAGTGGATCAATTTACTATTTTTTAAATATTTATTTACATGAAAAATTCAATATAAAAATTTTCAAAATTCCTAATTCTTTAAAAAATTATCTTGATTCATTGAATTCAGAAGAACTACTTTAATTAATTGTAACAGGTATTCTAAATTTACTATAAAAAAATTTTCAAGGGATATTAATCATAGGCATAAATAAATATTATATTATTATATGATATGAATTATTGTGTACCATAACTTTTGATTATTTCATATTTTTTTTTATTTGAATAATACTTAAATATATAAATTTAAAATTTTTTTTTTTTTTTTTATCATAATTATGTATATTTTTTTATGTAATTATTATTATATTTTGTATATATATATTATTCATTATAATTCCTTTTTATATTTATAAATGTGTTATAAAATTTAAAAGGAATAAATAAAATTCTATGCTTTTTATCATTAACATTGTTTTTAATATATATATTTGCAGAAGAAGAAAATATGTCTTTTTTAATATCTTGTATTTTCTTTTTAATTAAAAAGCATAATCCCATTATATTATTATAAAAAAAAACATTACCAATTGTATTATTTAAAATAGAATCATTATTTATATTATTGTTTTGAATAAATACATTATACTGATCTTGATAGTTAATTAAATTTTCTTGACTTTTCATAGCATTTTTTAATAAAAAAAAAGAGGATTTCAAAAGATTCTTGTCATTAAATTCTTTTAAATATTTATTATATATAAAATCATCGCATATGGTTCTACTTAAATCATTTAATTTATTAAAAAACAAGTCATAATATTCATAATTAATGCATAATGATAATTCATATTTATTTATAAATATCTCATTTCTAATTCTATTAATAGCTTCTTGCCCTACATAACAGCCTTTATCATTAGCTAAATAATTTAGTTTGTCATAATTTAAATCAAAAGGTGATAAATCTTTAAATAAAAAAATATCTTTTTGTATTTTTGTTCGTTTTTCATCTTTTAAATCATTTTCAATCCTATTCATATTATTAAGGGTATTATGACTAATATTATTCAATGCACTATCTTTAAAAAATATATAATCTAAATATAAATTTTCAATAATTCCTAAATTTAACTTAAAATAATCATAAATAAACGTACTTTTAAGTTTTAATTTTTCTTGTTTTTGAAATTTACAAAATACATTATTAATTTCATTATTCATTTTTTCATTAACTAAATTACTATCATTCTTTGTATTTTCAACATCATTTATATTTTCAATATTATTTTTGCTATTATCAAAATTTCCATTCAACTCTTCTCTTGTTTTATTAATAACTTCGTATATTCTATATCCTAATAGATCACTTCTTTCATCTTTTGAAAAAAAAAAACTTCCTTTACTTCCAAAAGTATTTAACAAATCTATGTAAGTACTTGATATAATGTCATAATTATTATTATTATTTAGTGATGATATGCAAGGTAATAACTGATAAATATTGATATTTTTCAATTCCTTAAAATAAACATCACAAGATAATTTGCGTTTCTCTAATATATCTAATAATCTCTTCAAGATCTGGATATTGCAGTCTATATAAAATAAGCTAAATAATTTTGCTTCATAAATGTATTTTATATTGTATATAAAACAATCAAATAAAATTCTTCCATTGTTTAATAAAAATAGGGAGGGTAAACCTATTATTAATTCTTTATATTTTTTGTTAGTATAATTAATTTCATATCTACTTCTATCAAAGTTATTAGACAAAATATTATTAGGAAAACTCTTATTTAATGTAAACTCATTTTCGGTTATTATTTTATTTAAATCGTTAGTTGTCAAACTTTGAAGAAATTTAAAAGAGTCATTCCCCCAAATTTGAATAAGGGTCCTATTTTTTAACTTACAAATAAAACATTTATTCATTGAATTTTAAAATATATATATTTATTTAATGTGCATATATTTTTTTTGTCATTTTCATATTTTTCAAGCTCATATTATAAAAAACTTAATCACTAATTTTTTTTTTTAAACTGAAAATTTTTAAGAAATTAAGCATATTCATAAAAGTTAATGGAAAGTAAAAATAATAAAAAATTCAATATAAAAAAAATATAACTTATATATAGATCTCTTTTTACATAAATTTTAAGTTTTTGTATAGAAAAAAGAAAAAAAAAACAAATAAATAAACGAATAATTAAAAAAAAATTGTTTAGCAATTCATTTATTAATAATTAAAATATGGTTCGGTTTATATGCATTATATCTATGCATACTTATGTTTTTCGAAATGAAAAAAAAAAAAATTAAAAGATAAAAAGTGCATAATCACATAAAAAATAAAAATATTTTTTTAATTTTTATTGAATTACGAAAGAAAATGAAAATAATGGAAGAAAATAAATATTAAAAATATAATTATCTATTAATTTTATTTTATGATACCTATTTACTCCATTTCATAAATATTTTTAATGAATTATTTCTACTTTATTTTTATCAAATTTTTCTTTTCCTTATGATTTATATATGTTTTATTGCTATCTTATTCTTTTCTCTTTTTTTTTTTTTTTTTTCCCTTATCTTTTTTTTTAATTTGTAAGTTATTTTTGTTGATATGCATGTTTTTTTCCTTTTTTTCAATTTTTAACGATTTACATGTGTTAATATTCAAAATATGGGAACATGATGTGTTGTTATTTGAGCAATCAAAGCAATAGTTCACAAATTTTCTGTTATGTGGGATAATAACCGAATTAATAATAGTTAACTGTTTAGATTTTTGAACAAAAATATTTAATAATTCTATACTTAACTTTTTAAAAAAAGGATTATCTGAAATAACTATATTTTTTAAGTAATTTAATTCATTCAAATAATTTAAAAAATTCGGTTCAATAATAAAATTATTCTGTATAAATAACAGTTTTAAAGAAGTCATATAAACTATATCTTTTTCAATATTTAGTAACTTATTAGAATTTAATCTTAATTCCTGGACATTACAGAAATGAGAACCAAAACAGAATTCTCTAATTTTATTAAAAGAAAGGGATATTTTTTTCAACTTTGCCATTTGCTTTGTTGGTTTAATAAATGTTTTAATATTGTTGTTCTTTAAAATTAATGTTTCTAAATTTTTTAAATTTGACAAATTGGGAACTTTTTCTATTTCATTGTATGCTAAAATTAATGTTTTTAAACTTGTTAAATGGCATATGCTATCTATTATTTTAATTTTATTATTTGATAAATTTAAATATATTAGGTTATTTATATTATTTAAAAAATCAACATTACATATCAAATTATTTTCTAATATAATTTTCTGTAAATTTAAATTCATTTCAATCATTTTCAAATCTTTTATTTTATTTTGACTTAAATCAATTTTATCTAAATTTTTCATTTGATATAATTCTTCACATTCTTCTATATTCTTATTTCTTAAAGTAAGTTCCTTGCAATTTGAAATATCTCCATCTTTAATAATAGAAGAAATTTTTAATACAGTTAATTTTTTTATGTTTTCATCTCTTGTTTTTTCTTTGTTTTCATTTATTTTGTTATCCATATTTATGATAATATGAAATATTTAGTATATCCTATCAATTATGAAATTTGTAGTAATAAGGAATTCAACATATTTTAATAAATATCACAATGCTTTATACTCTTTATTATTTAAACTTTTTATTTCTTTCTTTTTTTTTTCTTAGAGAATATTTTATAGATAATTGAACTTTCAAGAATATAAATTAGAAAAGTAAATTAAAAAATTTACATCAAAATATTTAACAAAAAGAAAAATCAAAATTATATTTTTGTTCTAGAAAAAACATTTTTTTTTTTTTAAATAATAATAAAAAAACTTACAACCTAACAAAATAGGAATAATCTTTTAAATTTTACAATTATAAATAAAAATATTATTTAAAAAAACTAATAACAAAAGCAATATTTAAAAATTTTCTCTTGATAAAATGTACAAATTTTTTTTCTTTTTGTATATATATATTTTATAATAAAAATAAAAAATATAATGCTTAATGCTATCTATAAAATAAATGATTTTTAATTTTAATTTTTTTGTTATATTTTATAAAAATAGAAAAAAACCTTAAAAGAACTAAAATATTTTCATTTGTAAAAAAACAAAAAAAAAAAAAAAAGATAATAACAAAAAAAAGGGGCATATTTTTTTAATTACGAAAAAACATAACAAATTAAAAAAACTACAAAATCTAAAAAAAAAGTGAAAAACAGAAAAAAATAAAGCCAAAAAAAAAAAAAAAGTGTTATAATACTATGTTCTTTATTTTATTTTTTTTTAAAATTATATCTGGATTCTAGCATAGGATATGTAATGATAACCTCCTTTAGAACTGTTATGAATCTTTTCTATAGACCTTTTATGAGCTTCAAAATTTTCTGGGTTTTCTTTCATTTCTTTCATTTTATGTTCTGCATTTTCTATAATTTTCTTTTTCATAATATTCCTTCTCTTAAAAATATTTTTTAATTTGGATATTCCTTTTAATGATAGAAATTTTTTCCATAAGTTTTTAAAAACGTTTTTTAAAGCCATATCAATTCTTTGTAGAACTTTGAATTCTGATTTTAAAATATTCCATACAGCTAAACCAGCCATAGGAACGAACATATAAGGACCAATTGATGCAAAAAGTCCAACAGAGAAAACACTTTTCATAGCAGTTTCAGTTGATTTAGCTATTGTAGTGCTAACATCTAATGGAAAACATAATGTTTTTGGTGGTGGATAAGTAGTAGCAAAACAACTTGTAGGTGGGCCCATTCCAATATCATTAGCATGTTGTGCTATATCCATTGCACTTAACATTGTGTAAGCAGACAAAGCCCCAAGTGTCATAAATGATAATATTTCTTTCATTCTACTTTGTTGTCTTTCCCTTTGCCATTTTCCAATAAAGTGACCAAAATAAGGAGCTTGCACATAAAACATTTGACTTAAGTAAGGTAATTGCATCTGCGTAAGAATAATTTTAGTTAACTTAAGTGAAAATGCTGATGTCAAAGATACACCATATTTCATGGCTTTTAATTCCTTCTTCATTGATTTGGAAAGCATATTATCGAAATAATGCAAAGCAGCATCACCCCCAATAATCATTTTAAAACTGTGAACAAAGTCTTTATCACTAATTTTATTTCCAAAAGCATTCTTAGAAAATTTCTCTTCGTAAGTTTTCAAGCTATCAGGATTTTTCATATGTTGTAATGCAAATGATGAAATAACTTTCCACACTGAGGAGCATTGATCGGCACACATAGAATTTTGAAATTCTCTAAGTCTTTCCTCGTGAGGTAAAGTGGCGTACCTTGGATTTATAGCCATCATACCTGGGTTTCTAGCTACACCAAAGGGTTCTCGTAAATGTTTATATGTACTTATATTAACTATATGATCCACTATTTCAATAAATGCTTCATTAATCAACCAAGATCCCTCCTGGTCGTGCATTAATTTATGTAATTCACTTACTTTCTCTAATAAGATGAATACCTTTTTTATGTCTATAACTGCACCAAACCATAACGCGTGCTCTACTTTAAAACTAGGTTTCCTTAAAAGCATATTTCCAAGAGAAATTATTTTATTAAAAAATTTTCTAAATGCGGTTTGTTTAGTGGGTTTAACTGTTCTTGAAAATATTATATTATCTTCAATATTACTTTCCAATAGAAATTTGCTATCCTCTACTAATTTATGAACAAAGCCATTGGTTCTAGGGGAATTAGAATTAAGATCCAACCATAAACCTAGAGTTCTTGCTAATTCTTTATTTAAATATAGATCCCATTTATCATTTTCGCTAAAAAATAAATTTATCTCTTTTTTTTCTCTTTCTTTTTGTTCTATTAGTTCTTTTTTTTCCATTTTTTTTTTGGTGTCTTCGTTTTCCATGGAATCATCCATATTTTCGTTTGAAGAGTCCTTTAATTCCTTTTCAACTGAATTTTCCATTTTTTGATTTTCAATTTGCTTTCTTTTATATTCTTCAAAACCTTCTGAATTCCATTTTGATATTAATTTATCAGCATAACTTGGAAATCCTCCATTAGTAAATATTTGTTTGGCAAAAAAAACATTTTTATCATTCTGAGAAAGTTTATCTTTTGACATTAGTTTAGCGTTTTGAATAATTTGCATAGTCGCAATAGTATGTGTAGTAAAACGGATGGATGAAGTAATATATTCTAATAAATATGCAGGTATATGTTGCAACAATTTTATTTTAGCCAATGTAGTAAGCAATTTTTTTTTTAAAATACCTTTTTTTAAAGTTACTACTAATCTACGAAGTTTATGGGGAATTAGTGTAGACGTTGAGGAAGCAAACTTTTCAGAAAGGGTTACAGCTTGCATTTTTTTTTTTTCATTATAATAATATGAAACAGGATCTTTCACTGAAAGAACTGATAATATAAATAAATTTACGTAAAACAAATTTTCATTTCTCGCAATCTCATTTAAATGTTCTATATAATTTCCTCTAACAATAAATTTTAAAGGAGAATTTGTCGTTTCTTCTAACTGTATTAATAATTTTTTCGAAGATTCTAAATATGATTTGGATGATGTAGAATGTACACCATTCAAATATAAATAATGGCGAATGGAGCTTACATCATTCAAAAATAATTTCTTTATTCTTTCACTTTTAGTTAAAAAACTCGCATATCTGTCAATTAATCCATAAAAAACTGATAATGCTTTATTCTTTACTTTATAACTTGAATCAGAATCAACTAATTTTTTTTTTAATCTTTCACCTCTTTTCACGAATTCATCATATATAAATTTTATTTTATTATCTTTCTTTTTATTTTCTTGTGAATTATTTATTTTTATAAGTTGCCTACTATCATACCATAACAAGTATTTGTAAAATTCAGTATACTTATTTTGCTCCATTATAAGTTTTACATAAGAATGATTTGGTTCACTTTTAGAAGAGTTATTTTCTATTTCAGCAAATGTTCTTAACAAATCAAAAGCTTTTTTTAAATTCTTTTGATTTTCTTTTTCTCTTATGTCTGTTTTTTTAATTTCTTTTTTATATAAGGAGGATTCTTCAAATTCGCACTTTAACATATTAGATGAACTTACCCTTGGGCATACTTTTGAAAATATTCTTATTGCACTAACTGAAAAGGATAAAGAATTTTCATATCCTAAAATATCATTATTGCTAAAAGTGTTATCTAATTCATAAATATTTATAAGTGTAATAGCATTTAGTACTAATTCTAATAAATCACATGTCATTTTTTTTTCACCAATGAATGTTGTAAATCTTCTAGGTCTCAATTCAATGGGAATAAAGGTTATATCCTTTTTAAAAAATTTTTTGGGTTTATAATAAATATTACACATTTCGTTAAGCATAAAAAAGGTAAAATCAGATTTAGCCAAGATAAGTGTTTCCAATGAATAAAAGGACTTGATTCCTGAAACAAAATAATCGTTAAATGAAAGGTATGCCAAAGATAATAGTAGCATATGTGCTAAGAGATAAATATTGTTTGATGATGCTATATATAATTCATAATTGAAACTAATAGAGCTAGATGCCAAATTTCTATAGTCTTTTCTTATTGGCTTTATAAGTTCTCCTAAAGCTAAATTGTGATAGTACAATTTATCTAATAAATTTTTTCCTGGGTTATTCATAAATAAATGACATAGATATTGTTCCATAATCTTGTTGTATTTTGCACTTAACGGATTGTCATTATCATTTCGGAAAAAATTAGCTTTAGTAGCAAAATCATCTTCTTCATATATTTGATTATTATTGGATGAGTTTTGATCATTTGCAGAGTTCTGAATTATATGTAAAATGCTATAAATTTTTTTTTTTCCTACTTGTTTATTTGTCATTAAATTAACTATCATTTCCTTTCTTAATTCTTCTAATGCTCTAGAAAACTCAAAAGATATTTCAATATAATTTCCAGTTTTTTGTGAAGGTGCATTAAGGCGGCAGTAATGTTTCATTTCTTTTAAAAAACCATCTCCAATCATTTTATTTAATTCTAAACTATTTGATGACAAAAATTCTCTACTATTATAATTCATATAACTTGAAAAATGATAGTTCACATTTTCATACTTAGATTTTAAATTTGCATCATTTCCATTTACATCTTCTGAGCCATGATTTCCTATCTCTCCACGAGAATTATACATTTTTTCTTTTATTGAAATATCTTGCCCATTATCCTCACAATAGCTATCCATTGCTTCACTACCTGAATTTTTGGAATCAGATGATTTAAATCCATTTTTATCTGCTCTATATATTCCTTCTTCTATTTGATTCTTATCTTTTAAATTGCTCCTTGAATATGCTCCTGAATTCAGATCTTTCTCAATTTCATAAGCACGATTCTTAAAATGCTCATTATCACCTCCTTTATAATTATTCATTTCTTTTTTACTATGAATATCATCTAATTCATGTTTTTCTTTATCAATATCTGATCTAATACTACTATTATTTCCATTACCTTCTTCTGTCCCTCTTCTAATTTCATATTCACTCTCATTATTGCCATCAATTCTTTTCTTGTCATTTTTCTTATTTCCATTAATATAAGCTCCATGATGCATACTATAGCCAGCATCGTGACTTCCTCCATAACCACCTCCTCCATATCTTTCAGAACCATTAGAACCATTAGTTCCATGTTGTATACTATAGCTAGCATCGTGACTTCCTCCATGACTACCTCCTCCATAGCTTTCAGAACCATTAGAACCATTAGTGCCATGATGTATACTTTTTTCTTTATTAAGTTCTTTGTTTACTACATATTTTCCTTTTCCTCCCCCTAATCTTATTTTTAAATTAGATAAATATCTTCTTTTTCTATCATTTTCATTCATTTCTTTATGTGCCCCATATGGTATAATTCTTTGTTGTACATCACCATCAGATTCACTGCTAGATTCACTGCTAGATTCACTGCTAGATTCGCTGCTAGATCCACTGCTAGACTCACTGCTAGATCCACTGCTAGATCCACTGCTAGATTCGCTGCTAGATCCACTGCTAGACTCACTGCTAGATCCACTGCTAGACTCACTGCTAGATCCACTGCTAGATTCACTATCTGATTCACTATCTGATTCAGTACCAGATTTATTTCCTGCCACTGAATCGCCAGAATGTGATGCTTTACTTAAATTATACATTGTAGTTTGAGATCCTTTTATTTTCAAATCCTTTTTTTTATCCATTTTTTTTTTTAAAATTGTTTTCATATCTTTCATTCTTTTTTGATTTCTTTCTCTAAATTTTCTAGCATCATCTTCACTCAATTCACTATATTCTCTCTGTAACTGTAATTTTTGTTGTTCTCTATATTTTTCTCTTTCCAAACTATCATGTGAATCATCAGAGCTGGAATGTATTTTTTTATCATATATTATTTCATTTCCTTCATTTTTTTGTGAATTTTTCAATGAGCTTGATTGAGTTCCTTTATTTGCATTAATATACGCTCTTCTTGTTTCATTGTCATTTTGTTGGTTGTCTTTTGTAGAATTAGGCATATAAAAGATAACTTTTGCATCTTCATTCTCCTTAAAAGTGGGGCTTTCATTCTTTTTCGAATCATCATTGTTTGTATTTCTATTTTCTTCGTTTGATAATATAAAATCAACGTATAAATATAGAAGTAAAATAAAAATAAAAAATTTTAACATTTTTTTTTATAATTGAAAAAAAAAAATTACAATGAAAAACAAAAATTAAAAAGATATCTAAAAATTAAGAATATTTTATTAAAAAGTGAAAATTTACATTATTAAACTGCATAAATTGCAAACATTATAATATCTTTCTCAATAATTAAAAAATTTTAAGCTATTCTAAATAAAATTAAATTATAACATTGAGCAAATATTCTATTTAATAATTGCCTATATCTACTTTTTATCATATTTAACAATTAAAAACATCAAGAAAAAAGGGGAAAAACAAAAAAACTACAGACTAAATCTTTATAAAAGTTGATAAATTAAAAAATACAAAATTTTTTTTTTTTTTTGTTATATTTAAAACAAAAAGAACAAATAAGCTTCTATAAAAACGAAAAATATGAAAATCTACGTAAATATCTAGAAGCAACTAAAATGAAACTGTTCTGAACATTTTTAATTACATCATAAATTTGAACACTGTAAAAAATACTCTAATATGTAAAGTATATCTAGTTAAATAAGAAGAATAATTAAAAGAAAAAAAAAATTAAGAGAATATAGAAATAAAAAAAAAAGAATTTAAATTGATCCTAACATTTTTTTTTCCTTTTTTATTCATATACACATATATTTTCCAGACATATACAAAAAACTTTAATATTATTATGTTTTGTTATATAAAAGTTAAATAATTTAATTTGCACAATGGCGCACAATTTTATTTTAAAAAATAAAAAAAATTAAACAATGGTAAAAATTGTATGTATAGTTAGCACTACTGCATGAAAGCCAATGCTTTCATAAATTCATGGAATATATTGTATTATTATAAATGATATAAAAAAAAAAATTTACAATAATTTCTTAATATATGAAAATTGAAGCGTATAAAATAGTAAATGAATTTTTTAATTATATTAAATTTTTTAGAATTAAAAAAAAGAAGAATATTGTCTTTTCGTATATCTAAAAATATAGACATTTTTTCTATTCATTTAATTATTTTACTAAAATGAGAATATATGTCTAAAAAAAAAAATTTATTCACAATTTCAAAATTAATTATTAAAATTATAGTATCAACTTAAATTTTTTATGATACTCCATATCTTGAACTGCGAGTTTTAAGGTATATATTTATAAAAATTTAATTATATTTTGAATAAAAAAGTTAATAATTCATTAGTTCACATTTATTTATTTATATATTTGCATATTTAATTTAATATTTGTTAGCTTTTCTTTTTACTTCAGAATAAGATTGATCATATTTGACAACCTTAAAATATTTTTTGTTATAATAATTTGTAACGATATTATTGTTTATTCATTTAAAAAATTATATTAAACTTTTAAAAAGTAATAAATTTGAAAAACAATTTAATGCAAGCCTTTTTTGTATAAGGAAAAACAAAAATGAAATTTTTTTTTTTATTTCTCAGATTTTAAAAGGTTGTATTTAATAATTTTTTTTTTTTACCATATTTAAAAAAATATGGAGAGGAAAAAGAAATGTATTTATTATTTTCTCCAAATATATAATATATTTCTTTCAAAAATTAATTAAAGAAAAATTAATTTTATCCTTATAAAACAAAGTATCACTCTTTATGTTATTTCTTATTCGTGGTTTTTTTTTTTCTTGTTCTTTTTAATGAATGTAAAAATGATTGTCAATTGATAAATATAAAAAAAATTATGAAAAAATTTAAATACAAATAGTTTAACAGTTCATTAAAATATTTTGTAAAATATATAAAAAAATTAGTTATTCTTTTTTATTTTTGTAGTAATTATTATTTAGTTTTTTTTCTTTAAAATTTTATAAAAAGGATTAATTTAAATTTGTAATTATATTTATTTTTGTTTTTCTTATTTTTAATTTTTTCAGTTATTTTTAAAAACATTTTATTTAATGTTTTAATTAAATTTATATTCATTTTTTTTTATTTATTTCATTGTTTAAAATATTTTATTTCATTTCAAAATACATTAATTGTTATTTATTTTTAAATTAATTTGTTCTTATATCAAAAATATTAGAGGATTAAAAAAATATACTTTTTTTCTTCATTTTAAATTTAATAATGAAGCATAAGTCACATTTAAAGCAGAAAAATAAACATTTTAAAAAATGTAAAAGCAAAAAAAAAAAAAAAAGTATAAAAAACATACAGAAAAAAAAGAAGAAAAATGTAAATGAAAAATATAGTGATATATTATATAGGAAGCATCAATCTCATAATACAAAGACGGATAACTTAAAAAGTGAAAGGGTAGAAAAATCAAAATATATACCATTTTATGACTCATTAAATATATGCATATTAGGTTTTCATGAGGAAGTAGATGTATTATCTTTTAAAAGAGAGTTTATAAAATATTTGTGTGAAAAAAATGAAGTTGATGTGTTAGAAAATAATATAAAATTATATGATGCATATACAATACATTTTGATAAAAAAAAAAAGAAGAGATCTTTAGTAATCTATGATATACCTAGAGATATATATGGTATTATAGATGGAACAAAATGTGCTGATTTAATTTTATGTGTTTTTAAAAATGCATCTATTCAAAATTCGGCTTTTGATGAATTAGGTTATGAATTATTGTCAGTTTTAAAAACACAAGGAGTTCCTTCAGTCATTGGTGTAGGATATAATACTAGTGAAAGTAATAAATACTCACATAAATATGTAATGAGATATTTTAATTCAGAATTTACATTAGACGATAAAATATTCTTTATTAATAGTAATAATAAAGATTACGATTTTCTAAAATTGTATAATGAAATAATGAATATGAAAATAAAAAAAGTATCCTATAGAGAAGGAAGAGGATATATGATAGTTGATTCTTATTCATACAATCCAGAAAATGATTTTGTTTATTTAAAAGGATTTGTTAAGGGTATTGGGTTTAACGTTCATAACCCTATACACATAACTAGCGTTGGAGATTATTACATAAATGATATTTATGTAATAGATGTTTTAACTCAAAAAAGAAATAACGAAGATATAAATGAACAAAATTCTTTTCTTTTAAATCAAAATAGTGAACAGGAAAATAAAACTAATTTTATAAATAAGTTTCTTATTAATAATAAAAGTATTAATCATAATATCCACTATAATTATGTTCTTGTTCAAAGTATTAGAAACAAGAATGATTTTAATGATGAAGATGATTTTAGATGTATACGACCATATAATATGGAAGAGAATAATTTGTTGGTTAAGAATTTAATGACTCTTCAAAACAAAGATATATCAGAGTCACTTTCTTCAAAACATTTTGGTTGTACTAATGATAATGTAGATATTAATAATTATACTGTTTACAAATGTAATATGAATAATAGTTTAAATAGTAATACAGATAAAATATATAAAAATTTGGATACTATGAATATAACCAATAGTAACAATATAAATAATATCAATATGAATAATAACATCAGCGATGTGTATAATAATGGAAATGTGAATAATACGTGGACATATATATCAAACGAAAAACATGAAGTAAGCGAGGATGTTATTGGTTCTTATGATAGAAATGAAGTAAAAAATAAAAATAATTTCTACAGTTTTATAGATAATGAAGAATCCTCAAATAATAGCATTATGTCTGAAGAAAATAGTTCTTTTGGAGATAATGAAGATTCAAAAATGGAAGAAGATGAAAATGATGATACTTGTATTGATAGAGACTCGGAAAATTATGATAATGTATATTTGAGCAAACATATAAGTGCAAAAGAACGGTTCAAGAAATATAGAAGTTTGCAAAGTTTTAGAACATCGTATATAGATGTTTATGAGGACTTACCATTGGAATATTCACGCATTTATGATTATGAAAGTTTTGAAAACTTAATTAAATATTCAAAAAGAAAGTATTTAGAAAATTGCAAAATTATAAATAATGAATTTACTCTAACAGATGCTTATTGTTTACTTCTTATTAAGAATGATGGAAAATTGATTAATTTAATTAATTCTAAAACAAAAAAAATACCTCTTGTTTTGTCAAGTTTATTGCCATTTGAAAGAAAAGTAACAGTTGTAAACATGGAAATAATGAGGACTCCATTTTATTGCGACAAAGTAGAATCAAAAGAAATTTTTGAAATTGTATGTGGTTTTAGACATTTCATGAGTCGTCCTATATTTAGTGAACAAATAATTAAAGGAACTCAATCAAAAGCCAAATATGAAAAGTATTTGAAAAGTGGAGATAAATATGTTGCTTCTATATATGGTTTTACAACAGTAACATCTTCTCCAGTTTTCATTATAAAAAAAAATATGCAAGGTAAATGTAATAACTTGCTAGAAATTAAAGCACCGGATAACGAAAAAATTTCACAGTATTGCAATAATTATGAAATGCAAAAATATGATAATTCTAATGATTTTTGTAGCAAAAAAAATGCATTTTTAAACGGTAAAAGCAGTAATGTTAGTAACTTTGTTGAATCAAATATATCAAATGATTATGATTTTAATTCAGATTCAATATTAATTGCTCATGGTAAGGTTGTTAATTGTGATTGTAAGAGAATAATTATGAAGAGAATATGTCTATGTGGGCAAATTTTTAAAATTCATAAAAAAAAAGCTGTCATAAGGAATATGTTTTATAATCCTAAAGATATAAACTATTTTAAGCCAGTAGAATTACATACTAAATTTGGGTTAACTGGAAAGATATTAGAATCATTAGGTACACATGGAAAAATGAAATGCTTATTTAATAATGTATTAAAGCAACATGATAAAGTTTTTATTTTTTTATATAAAAGAGTATACCCAGTATGGTTTCCATTAACATGGAATGGAGATCAAAATTTAGGTCCTGATGATAAGCCATCACAACAAAAGCGAAAAATATAAATTCCTATATTTTATAACTTTTTTTTTTTTTATGCAACAGAAATAGATGATACGTATCATATAATATTAAGTCAAAATTACCTTTTATTAAATGTTAACAATTACAAATATTTATTTAATAATTAAATTTATGTATTTATTTTATTTTATTTTTTTTTGCTTTATATATATAGAAGGGTGCAAATAAGATTAAAATTTATGAGTATTCGTTATTTGTTTAATTAAAGGTATCATAGAAAAAATTTAATTTTTTTTTAATATTCTTATATATTTTTTTTAATAACTCTTAACTTCATATAAAAAAAGAAAATTCATAAAAGAATAACAAAAAAAAATTATAAAGTACTTTTAATGCTTAAGAATATTTTTTATTAAAGTAAAAGACATCATTATGATGCATTTTTCATAACAAAAAAAAAAAAAAAGAAAAAAAATAATTATTTTTAATATGTTTCTTGTAATAATTTTTTAAAACTTCATTAGTTTTATATGCAAATATTTCGTACATTTGTTTATTTGAAATTTGAAGTGAAAAAGGAAAATAATGATATAAGAGGAAATGAAATATATATATAACCTCTAAATTATACGATGAAATTACCAATTTTTAGTTTTTTTCAAATGTTTTTTATTAGGATATAAAGGGTATTTATGGAAAAATTTGAGATTTTTTTTTTAAGAAAAATTTTTAGTTATTTTTTAAAGCTTATAGAAAAATTGACATTTTTGTTTTTCCGTTTTTTTTTATAGCTAAAGTGCATTTTTTAGCAGTATGTTGATATTTAAACAAAAAAACTAACAAAAATCACATATAATGTACATGTTGAATAAAGATAGAAATATATATATATGCATATATCATCATTATATAATGGAGAATAATTTTCTAATAAAAATAATAATAAAAAATTATTTATTTTTTGGAATTTAAATTAAAAATAAATACGTAAAATTAAGTATGGCATAAATTACAACATTAATAAATTTATGAATCCAAAAAAAAAAAAAAAATATATTAATAATTAATGATTTAAATAAATAAAAAAAGGAAATGATACAAAAAGTAAAAAGATTTATGAACAATTATTATGTATATTTTAAAAGAAATGTTAACACAAAAAAAAAAAAAAAAGTTAAAACGTAGAAATTTTAACCTTTTTTTTTTTTTTTTTTTTGTGTCTGTGTATATGTTCGAATCAAATAAATTTCTTTAGAAAGTTGCAAAAAAAAAAAATTAATTTTCATATAGGAGTATAAATTTTATGATATGCCCTATAGTTATTTTTATTAACTATTTTTTTGTTTTATTTTATAATAGCTCAATATTGTCTGAATAATTTTTAGGTGGAGAAATGTTTCTTGATGCATTCAAATTATTTTGGTTTGATCTATTTCTGGCTAGTTTAAAATCATTATTTTTTGATCTATTCCTTTCATTCGAGTAAGGTAAAAGGGTAGGAACATCTTCTTCATTATCATCCTTAAAAAATTATATAATAAAGAAAAATAATTTTTATTTATTTTCTTTTTTAAAATACAAATAAAGATAAATGAAAGTCCAAGAACAATAACAAGATAGTATAAATATGGTGAAATACAAAAAGATAATAAGGAAAAAAGTATCAAAAAATATATAATAAAGACACAAAAAATGTAAAATAAAAAAAAAATTTCATACTTGTTCTGCGTCTATAAATTCCATTTCTGGCTCAAATACATTAGTGTTTACATTTCCTCTCTTGTTTTTGATAACTGAATACTTTACATGTTCAAACGTATCAAAACCTAATAGAAATAAAAAAAGGAACAAAAAAATAAATATGAATTAATAGTCAATGCATATTATATGAAAAATTTATGTTTTTTAAAAAAAATGAAAAAAATGTAACATTAAAATTTAATATAATTATATTCTATGACATGGTGTAGTGAAACGAAAGAACATAAAATATAATTAAATAAATGATAACAGAAAAATTAATTAAAATTTAAGAATATAAAAATTTTTATATATATACTACCATAATTATAAAATAAATTTTTAAACTTGGGATTTCTGCATATATATGTAACTATGAGCATGATCATAGCCATAATGAATATTATGAATAAGATTGATTTGGCGCCTAAAAAAGATAAAAAAAAAAAAAAAGTATAATATGAAAAAAAAATGAGACGATTATGTATATATAATTTTTACTTCTGTTAAATGGGGCATGCGCTGGACAAGGAACAGGAACTTTTTCAGGAACCCATCCATTAATACATACATCACCAGGGACCTTTCTGTATGCATCTGCATAAAAATAGGAGCTGCTTGTACATCCTTCTATTGTTAGGGTTGGATCATTAGGTTTGCATTCATAACTTCCTATCTTTCTAGTAAAACCAGTTTCACATTCATAATCTTCTGGTGTGCATTCACAAGGTTTTTTATCAATAGTTCTTTTTAAATCTTTTCCATTAAAACATTCAGATGTTTGTTTTCTCCTTGTGTAAGTAACCTTTCTTCCTAATATGCATTTATCAGAAAACCTTCCACTAGAAGGGGTCCAGGTTTCATAATCAGAAGAAACAGAATCAGCTGCCCATAACCCTTTACATGGAGGTTGACCAAGAGCATTAAAATCGAGATGATATAAAACTCCTACATCATTTCTAGTACCATATACTAAAAATTCTACAGAAGATGAACTAGGTTCTGCAACAATATTATCAACATCAATTGAAAATTGTCCTAATTCAAAATCAAACCAACTTTGTCCTTCATTCCAGCTAAATACAATTTGATTTGTTTTACGTAAATCATCAGCCATAACTATTAATCCACCATGATCCCCATACTCATAAATATATGGACCTTTATGAGCTTCAACCCATGTTACACCTCCATCTCTTGATAAAAAAGTATTGACTTCATCGCTTTCATATCTCAAATGACTGCCTACATTACCTGTTCCCATGATTATGCCAACAGCATTTTCAATAGAATAAAATGGTGCGTACTGATGATAATTAGTAATACCGTGCAAATGTAAATAACAGTTATCTTCACAATCATATTTATTTCCTCTACTATCTACTTTTGGAGCCTTCAAATAAGACCATGCACCTCCTTTATCAAAAGAAATTACAGTTCTAACTAAATCTTCATTTTTTCCTTTGGATGCTTGTTTTTTTCTTCTTTCAACATTTGTTTCAGACATACTAAAGTCTTCTTCTAATTCATATTTAAAATTACGAAATCTTAAATCATCTTCTTTTATGTCATCATTAACATCTAAAAAGTTTGCTATATACACTCCGTCTAAACTCAATATTCTATCAAATTCACATTCTCCTGAAGATGTTCTTATATTATTTGGTAATGATAAAGTATAATTTAGTCCTGAAGCATCAGAAATATAAACATTACCTATATTGACGCTATCTGAAGATGATCCATGATTTACATGTAGCATTATAGCACCTTCTGAAGTATCTAAAACTGTATATGATTTTTCATGTATATTTTCAGGTAAATTAGCTTTATTAAAGGTTTTTCCTCCATCAGTTGAGACCATCATATTAACAGTTTGCTTAATTACATCATTTAATTTTGCAACGAAGATATATCCATTCGATATTAAAAATTTATTTCCTTGTTTTACTAATACTTCTACACTTTTTCCAAAATTGTTTGTACTTACAAAGTCAACATCTTTGGACCATCCACTGAATCTTTGTTGGTGTCCATTTCTATTTTTATGGCGAGTATAATATATCGTATCTTCTAAGTGTGACTCCTTATCTCCCCAATTAAATTGAACAACATAAATATCTATTAACTGAAATGTTCTACCTAAATCTTTTGTTAAAGATAAAGTTTGCATACATTCTCCATTTTTTTCTGTGTTTGAATAGCAAGCTGAAGTCCATGAAGAAACTAAAGCCCAGTGAGTTTTCGTATTATGAAATTGCCAAAAATTTATTTTATTTTGATAATTCATTAAACGGAAAGTTTCTCCTGCATCCTCTGAAATGAAATGATTTTTATGATTACCTATAATTAATACTATATTTTTATTAACTGGATTAACCATAATAAGATCTACTACTATAACTTCATTTGATTGATTTGTAATATCGTTTCTTCTATTTGCACTTTCTGATAAATTTCCTGTTATATTTGCCCATATTTTACCTCCATCTGCACTTCTATATAATCTTCCTTTTACTGTTTTTACTAAAACTGTCATATGATTATGGCCACACCACTGAACATCATCCACGGCACTATCAAAATTTATTTCACTAACTGAAACTTTTTTTTTTGCTATTTGACATTCTGTTAATTTTATTAAAGAAAATAAAAAAATAATAAGAAAAAACAAATTTTTATTTATACTTTTAAAAATTTTTTTTTTTTGCATTTTTGTTTCATTTGAATAAATTGTAGATAGCAACTGATTTTTTTCAATCTTTTTTTTCATTATTTAATTAATTATTCTAAAAAATAATAAAATTTTACAGATATTAACTTTTTTTTTAATTTCACATATGAAAATTTACGTATTTCCTTTTGTTATCATGAGCCTTTAGAACTTTAAAAAATTTTTATTAACAAAAAAAAAAAAATAAATGGAGAAATAAAAAAATTTACATATATATATATATATATATATATATATATATATATATATATATATATCTTAAGCATTGGTAAAATTTAAAATTTTATAACAGTAAATGATATGTATTTTTAAAAAAAAAAAAAAAAAATTAAAAAGCAAAACTTTATTTTAAATAAAATTATTTTCATATTAATTACAGGGTTAAAAGAATTTTAAAAAAATAAAATATAAAACATTTGTTTAATCATTAATTTACATTGCTTTTGTTTTTTTTTTTTTTGTTTACACAAAGTTATTTATTAGTTGCCTTAAAAATATAAAAAAAAAAAATTATATCTCAAGCAATAATGAAATTTTTTTTAACATATTATAATAATTCGATAGAATATTAAAAATGCTTTTATTTGATATAAAAAAAATCTTAAATTAATAAAAAATAAAAATAAAAATTTAGCTCTTTTTTTCTTTTACAACTTTTTTTTATTTAAAATTCAACATAAACACATTTCTCAGAAGTATATTTTTTTTCAATTTTTTCTTTATATCTAAAATGAGAAAAAATATATTTTTTAATAGAGAATGTATAGTATATTAAATATGCAAATATAAATATTTATCAATATGAAGTTGAATTCCAATTGAAAAAAGGCTGTCTATAATTTTTAATGATATTTTGTATGTAATCGGATAAAATTACGTAAAAGCGTTTGCATACATTTATGTAAATAATTTATTTTGCTTTGAAATATATTTTATTTTAAAAATAAAGCTTAAATTTAAATAGGACAAAAAAAGTGTATGATTAAAATTAATAGACAATTAAAATTACAGTATGTTAATTGTAAAATTGTGTTGCTTTATTAAAATAGGAAAATAAATAAATATATATATTTTTTAAATTATATAAAGAGTAAAAATATTAGTACATAGTTTATTAGAATTAAATTTATAAACATATATTTAAATATTTTTATAAAAAATAAAATATTAAAAGAAATCATATTTTGGATATATATAATTTATTTAAGATGAAGAAAAAACAAAAATAAGTAATTAATTTATCTGGAAGCTACAAACTTCAAATTTTATATTATCAAAATATATATTTTAAAATAATTGAGATTAATTTTTTTCATCTTTGAAATATAAATTGGAATTTATACATAATAAAATTGATTTTGCTCTTTTTTCTTTTCTTTAAATAATTATTAAGAAAATATGTTTCTTTTAAAACATAAGAAATAGTTAATATAATATTTATATTAAATAAATAAATTATAAAAAATAATATTTTTATTTAAAAAAATTAAGATACTACATTTATAGTTAGTGGGTATATCAATTTTTTATAATAAATTCTTATTTTTTTTTTTTTGAGATATAATATGAAAAATAAATGAAAAAAAATAAAATCTTTTTTTTGTATTTAAAAATAGTTTCTGTTCTTAATTTTTTAGATTAAAAATATAAGAAAAGGCACTAATTTATTTTATTTTTTTATTTATAATTTAGAAAAATTTTTAACAGAGATATATTTTTCTTTTCCTATACATAATAATTAATTTTATGTGTTTTAAATTGGTAAAGTGTATGAAATACTAGAACAAATTTTTGATATATTTTTTTAAATTATGTATTTTAAATTTTGGTATGACAATATCTTAAATAAATTCTTTATAAATAATTATGTGTATTCCTACATTTTTGTTTTTTAATTTTTCCTTTAAACATATAATTTGTGCTTTATATGTATATATATTATATTTTTCATGTAATTTCAGATTAAGATATATAAAAAAGAAGTTAAATGGAGAATAATAAGTATTTATGTAAATAAATAAATATTTACGTTTAATTTAATTTAAATTTTTAATTACAAATTATCATTATTAGATATAAATAATAATCATGTGTACATTAGTTACATAAATTTTTTTTTAATGTTAACTTTTCCATTTATAATAAATATTATAGTATGCATAACATTAAAAAAAAAAAAAACACGCACACACACATTCTTATAATAGCATTTTTTTATTTTTTCTCCTTAAATATTTAAAATAATTTACTTTTTAAAAGTATCAATATTATATGTTTGAATTATATTAATTTACATTTTCTTTTATTGAATTATCTAAATTTTTAAATATATTTTTCATTTTTCCTTTTTTTTATATTTGAAAATAACAAAGCATTATTTTGTGATACGATATTTTTTTTTTTTACACAAGTGTTTTTATTCTCATTTTTTTTTATTTTTATTTTTAATTTTCTTTTTTTTTTTTTTATTTATTGTTTTAATATATTTTTTTTCTTTTTTCTTTTTTCTTTTTTCTTTTTTCTTTTTTTTTTTTTTTTTGATCCTATGTGCATGAATGCGCATTAAAAATTTTTTACACTTATAAAAATTTTTCAAAAAATATTAACACATAGCTTTTATTTACTAATATTTTTTATACATTCATATATTATTAGGTTGAAATTTTATTATCATTATTTTTTTTTTTTTCTTTCGGTTAAATTTGATATATATTTATTTTACGCTAGAGTTAATACATTTTTCGTCATAGTTTCAAATTTAGTTTACTGCAAGTAATATATTTATGAATGATGAAAAATTTTAAAGCAGTAATTATAGCATGAATTTAATTTAAAGAATTATTTTTAATTTTAATGAATCTTACTTGTTATGTTTGATTGAAAGAGTAAAATTTTAATTATATATTTACCAGTATAATCAAATTTATAGATATGGTTAACCCATAAATTATTAAAAATATTTTCATAGTTTCTTTAAAAATCACACTTTATATATATATTATATATTTATGTATATACTTTTATGTATTTTAAGTAATTTAAATTATCAAATACGAAATAAACATAAATCAATAAGCAAATAAACAAAAAAAATTATTCATTTTCTATCATTTTATATTAAAATATAATGCCTTATACATACATGTGAAGCCATATAAGAATACGTATTCATATTCTAATAAATTTTTCTTTGTAATTTTTAGAATTAGGTGCAAATAAAATTGACATAACTTAAAAAAATAATTTTGTAACTTTTAATTATTATTGAAATTTGATATAAACTTTGTCATGAATACTTAGTGGAATTATGGGGTAAACTGTGATATTTTATGAGAATATATATATATATATTATTATACATAAATAAACGAATTTATATAAGAATTCCAAGATGGTTTTTTTAAATTTCAATATTTTCTATAAGAAAATATATAATTTTCTTTTTTTTAACCATCGATTAAAAATAGAAACACACAAGGAATATTATCTGAGAAGGACCAGAAAGATTTGCTACAAGCATCTAATTTTAGTGAAACTGACATAAAAAAAATGTATAAAAGATTCATTGAACTGGATACAAATAAAAATGGGGAATTAGATCCAAATGAATTATTTGATGTTCCTGAAATATGTGATGTAGAATAAAAAAAAAATATATTTTTTCTTGAATTTTTGTGAAAATTACTATTATTTTTATATTCTGTAAAATATTTTATAAAGATGAAATATATGTGTATAGATAAGAATTTATTCTTTGGCCAAATTTATTAAAAAACTTTTATTTTGAAACTTCTTAGAATCCTTTAGTAAAAAGAGTTATATCAATATTTGATTCCAATTCAGATGGAAAGGTTTCCTTTGTTGAATTTTTAGTTGGAATAAGTATATGATAGATATTATATTTTATGAGTTTTAAATCATTAAGAATTTAAAAAAAATATACTTGCATTTTTTCTTTTTTGCTTTATATGTTTTTTTATATTCGATTTCTAACATATTTGGGAATTTTCATTTTTAGCTAAATTAGCATCAAGCACTGATGATTTTCAAAAAAAAAAATTTGCTTTTGACGTTTATGATATTAATAAAGATGGAATGATTTCTAATGGAGAATTATTTACTGTAATGAAAATGATGGTTGGAAACAATTTAAGTGATATACAAGTAAATTTTAAGAAAAAAAATTTATAAGTGCAATATATTTTTTTTAAATCATTTATTAATGAATTTTTACTTATTCTTTTTATCTATAGTTACAGCAATTAGTAGACCGAACTATTATACAAGCAGATAAAGATGGCGATGGAATGATTTCATTTGAAGAATTTAAAGATGTAATTATATATATATTTTTGAATTATTAATATGTTTTTATATCTATTTCTCTCTTTTTTTTTTTTAGATGATATCACACATGGATGTTGGAAATAAACTAAAACTGGATTTATAAATTAAAAATTATTTTTATTTATTTATTTTTATATAAATTATTAGAATTTTCGTATTTATACGACATATAAATTTTAATTAATATTTGTTTTTTTTTTTTGTTTTTTTTTTCTTTTTTTTTTTTTTCAACAATATATTTCTTCTTAATATTTTACTATCATAATAATATATATTACTAAAAAAAAAAAAAATTGAATCATAATAAAGTATTATAATAAGTGGTATATATATTTTACATTAATATGTTTGTTTATAGATATGCGTATTTGCTTTAAATGATTTTTAGAATTAAAATAATCACAGTATTCATAATTATTACTATTATTATTATTAAATATAATGACTATTCCTTTAAATATTATTACAAGTAAAATCGTAACTGTTTTTTTTTATACCACAAATATTATTATAGATACTAATAATTATTATTAATATGAACGTTTATTATTATTTTACTTTTCTATAGAGAATATTGTTCATTTAAATTTTTTAACATATTTACAGAATCGATAAAAAAAAAAAAAAAAAAATATACTACTGATTATAGTTCCAAATAATAGTTCTACAATATTATATTTTAATGAAATATTCACATGCATTAATACTTACATATCATATATGTATATATAGAGATATACCTTCTTTTATTCTTTATTATAAATATAAAAAAACTCCTGACCGAATATCATTTGATCATTTATTGGTCATAAAAAAAAAAAAATTAAATATATTAAAATAATTTCATTTGTATTATTAAAGAAAGACAAAATTATGAATCATCACATGATTATTTCTTTTTATTTTCTTAAAAATTAATAAAGATAAAATATTCTTATTATATATGAAATTATTCTATTTTTAACTTATTTCTTTTTCCTTATTCTCCACTATTTTTATTTCACTTAATTCTATTTTTAAGTGTATTTAATTTTTATAATGTAAAATGATTATTTATTTTAATTTTTATTATAAACAATAATTTTTTGCAACTTTTTTACATATTTTGAAGATATTTATTTCTATATGTACTATAAATTGGAGTATACATAATATGGAATTTCTTTATTTTATTTGTCTTGTATTCATTTTTATTATTGAATTATGTTATTCTCAAAGTTATGATAAAGAAAATTTAAAAGTAACAGAAAATAACATAAAAATAAATGTGTATACATATATATATTATTCTAATCCTTTTATAATAATAATAATTAATTTTAATTGTTTATATTTATGAAACTACTATGTGTCTTTTCAAACGAGGAGATTTTTTTTTTTTTTTAGAAACTAACAGAGTATCGTCAACAACATAGAAAAACAGTTGATGGAAGATTATGTGCTGCAGCTTTTGTACAAGATGATCAAACCTATACTGATTGTACAAAAGCAACAGACCCTAATGGAGTAACAGGGAAAGAATGGTGTTATGTAGAAGTTCAATTAATAGGAAAAGGGAATAGAGATTGGGATTATTGTAGAGGAGTAATTAATTATGATGTTGTTCGCTCAAAAGCTCGAACCTTTTTCCAAGCGAAATCTAATGAATTAAGTAACGCTGTGAATAAACTAGATGAAGAAAATAAAAAATTATCAGGTATATACGAAAAGTATCAAGAAATATGTGGAACAACTTCTGAATTATTAAAGAAGAAAATTCAAGAAATTAATGATATAGCTAAAAATTCAAGTAGAAATATTAATAAATTATTATTACTAGCATCTTCTATAAGTGATACTGAAACAAAAATGTACGAACTAATAGATGAAGTGGAAAAAAATAGAAAATCATTTCTTGAAAATAAAAAAAATTGTGGCGTATTGAAAGGATATATTGTTGAGGAAAGAGCCGATGGTTTAATTGGTAGTTACTATGATAATGCGTATTTTTCCGGATATCCTATTTCGATTAATAATGATAAATACATAAATTTTATATGGGATACAGGAGTTCCAGTAGAAAATATTCCTTATCAGCATTTTTCTGTTAGATGGGATGGATATTTAAAAATACCACAAACGGATAATTATATTATTATCATAGAACATGACTGCGGTGTTCGAATATTTCTTGATGATTGCCCTATAATTGTGGATAATATGCCAAATCCCAAAGAAGATGAATCGGAAGAGAATAGGCCTATATCTCTTCTCCCGATTGAGAGAGTAAATGCAAATGCTCATAAAATAAGTTCGGAAAAATTGGGATTAATAGGAGGCAAGAAGTATAAATTTCGTTTGGAATATTTTCATTTGAGCACTATTAAATATGAAAACCCAGATATTGCTCATATAATTTTATACTGGAAATCTGATAACATAACAGAAGAAATTATACCAACTAATTATTTCTTTCAGGGGAATATAACTAGTCCTTTAAGAATTACAGAATTAAAAGGTGATGAATTTGAAATCATTCTGCTTGAAAATGGTACCTATTCCTATATGAATTCTCTAGATTATATAATTGCTGATATTCCTTCTATTCATGAAAATGCTAAAGGTATTAGAACACATTCTGATTATAACAAAAATAGTGTTAAATTTAAAATAAATGTATTTAGCACGGTTTTTATAGCAATACCACAGAAAAATGATATTCCTTTTAATGAAATATCTAAAAAAAAATTTGTAAATACAAAAGAAACGTTGTCTATATATCAAGTTCAAAATACAAATACTGATATATCCAAACAAAAAATATATAATATATATTCATCCGATTATCACGATGGAGATGTAATTATAAGTTTTCCCAAACCAACTCCTTTTATTATATTTATAGAACAAAATGAATTAAGATCTACCAACAGTTGTAGGGGATATGTACAAGCAGTTTCTCTAACAAATTCTGTTTATTTTGATTCATGTTACACTTCTTCTTATGAATCAGAAAAATATGATTGTAATGCTGGATTTAGTGGAAACAATGAAGAAAAAGAATATTCTACATGGAAAACAGCTAAAAATAAATCTTTAGGACAGTATATAAATATTCATTTTAAACATGATATAGATGTACACTCATTTACTTTTAAAACATTAAATTCCACAGAAAATGCAGTTAAGGAAATATCCTTATATTTTCCTAATTTAAAGGATCCTGAAACTTTTTTAATATCTCCAGGTCACCATCGTTATAACCTTAAAATACCCATAAAAACAAAAACAGTAAAAGCAGTCATATCGAAAGTGAATGATTCAAAAATTCAGAGTGGAGGTAATATAACATTTTATGGTATCCCATGTATAGATTCAAAAAATCAGTTAAAAATTTTAGAAAAAAAAAAACAGTATGAAATTAATATTTTTTTTAGAAGTAAGAATGCCAATATATTAAAACCCTTAAATTGGCTAGTAGATAATGGATTGAAGAAACAATCACATGGAGTTTTTAAATATGGGTGGGAGAAATTACCTACGCCTATAGGAACAGAGCATTTAGATAAAAAAGATCTTTCTCATGCAGGAATTTCATTCCGTCCTTTTGAATGTAATAATGATTCATGTGATACTTTTAATAAATGGTCAATAGATTTATTACATGAAGGATTATATTATATAGCAATTGAAATTGGATCACCTACTGGAAGGCAAGAATTAAATTCAATTAAAGTAAACGATCAGAATTTTATAAATGACATTTTCTTAAAGTCAAAACAATATACAAAAGTCACTGGTGATATTAATATAAAAAAAAATAAAACTCTAGAAATTTCTACCAACACAAACACTGTAATACAATCCTTACAGATTCTATTCCTTCACAAGTAAATAACAAATATATATATTATGTTGTATTTTTCATTTAATCAAAAAAAAAAAAAAAAAAAGACTCTAATATTTATAAATTTGTGTTTTTTTTTAATTATTAAAATTTTTTTTTTTTTTTTTTTTCATAATTAATATTTTTTATAATTTTTCACATTTTTTTTATTATGGGCAAATGGGAATTTTTTTTAATATTTATTCCCCTTTATGGATTTTTTTTTAATTCTTGCTTTAGTTGAAATAAAATATTATCAACAAGTATCATTTCATTTATTAAACATAACTTTTTTTTTGTTTATTTACATATTTATGTATTTTTTATTTTTTATTTATTTTTTTTTTTGTTTTCCTAAAAAATAGTAATTAATAAATTTTTTTTTTACAAAGAATTTTTTAATACATTTTTCTCTTAATCATGGAGTTCTATATCATTTAATACCAAGTTTTTTTATAATAAAATTTATAAAATTCTAATATTACCATTTAAATTACGTTCTTAATAAAAAAGAAAGTAAACTAAATAAGAGCATGTTTAGGTAACTTGCTGAATTTTTTTACAATAAATTATTATTGAATATCATATAGTTATTTCTTTATAATAATAAAACATACATTTATTTTTAAAGGAAAAAATATAGTTTAGATAATAGTTTAAGAAATAAATTATTGGCATTATTTCTTTAATTTTGGAACATTGTATTTTTTTCATTTGTATATTAATTCAGTTTATTTTTAATCATTTTAATAAATAAAAGTAATAAAGCAAAAAAGAAGTATATATTTTTTTTTTAATATGTTATTAATTTTTTTTAATTTATTATACATAAATGTATCATGAAAATTATTAGATTTTTAAGTTATTTAAAATTTTTCACCTTTTTTAAATAAAGATATATATATGTTTATTCTAAACTTGATATAATTTTGCTTAATAAGATAAAAAAAAAATAAAAAATTAATTTCTTTTATTTTACCTGTTTGTTATTTAAAATATATATAAAAGGAAAAATTAAGAACAAATAAGATTAAAACTATAATTTTTTTTTTTAAATAAAAAAATAGTGAAAAGTTATATGATTATATATATTTAATCATATTAAAGGAGATTCAGAAAAAAATAAAAAAAATAAAACCTCAAATAATGTAATTTTAAATAATACAATTTTTTTTTTTTTTTTCTCAAAAAGATGAAAAAAGAATATTAAAATTAAATACACAAGGATATAAATATCATATTTATTTCTTTACAATTTCTAATGAAATAATAAAAAAAATGGAAGTAAGAGACAATGAAAATTTAAAATTTTTTAATTACATTCCAATAAATAAAGAATTAAAAAAATTATGTGTACCTTGTCCTGATACTGATGAATATGAAGGAAAATTAGATGAAGAATTAGAAGAACAATTAAAAAATGCTTTTGAAGGAAATGTTCTCGATCAGATTAATGCAAAAAACATCAATGCAGATTTGAAAAGAGATTTACAAAAAAAATTAAATGTTTTATCTCGAAAAACTGATAAAGCTATTATTGAATTAATAAAAAGGAAAATAAATGAGAATAATGATATGTCAACAAATAATGAAGACGAAGAAAATACTAGTATGACATTAAACTTCGAAAAAAAAAATGATAAAAACTTTGGTCATGTTTTATATCAGACACTCAATAAATTAGATGATATGGATAAATCAGACTAAAAAAGAAGATATGTATTTTTTATAATTAATTCCTAATTTTTTAAAAAGACAATTTTTTTATTTTAAATATCGTATTAATTTTTTTGTATTTGTTAATATTATACTAAATTATCAGTTACATTAGTATCTTGATTAATTTTCTACCAGTTTATTTTAATCCATTTATAATTCTTTGCTACATTACATTTATTTTATTTTTCTAATTATATTAGATTTTTTTATTATTTTATATGAAATGTAAATTTTTTTTAAGTTGCATTCTTATGAGTTAAATTTAATAATAAAAAAAAAGAAAAAGTATAACTATAACAATATAAATTATTAAAACAAAATTTTAATAAGCTTAAAAATATCTTTTTACATAAAAAAAACAAAACAAAACAATATATATAGAGCTTATATTAAAAAGAAAATCAAATAATATACATTGGACAAAAATCATGTAGTAAAATTAAAAACATAGACAAAAATCACATTTTTTTTGAATTATTATTCATATGTTTACAAGCATTCAAATAAATCGTTAACATAACTTAAAAGCCATAGTGGAAAATAACATATTTCTTTGTATAAAGTTGAATAAATTGTGTGTTCTTCATTTGTATTATTTATTATTTCATTATATTTTTTCTGCCATATCTCATATCTATATTTTTGAAGAGTGTTAGAAAATCTTTTATCTTTCCTAATTTTTTTATATGGAGTATATATTTTTTTAGGTTTAATATATTTAGGAACTTTCATTACTAATTCCCCAAGTTTGTGCTTATTATTTATTAAAATATTAGGACAGAATAATGATGGTAAATTAGAATAATTATCTTTTAAATCATTTTCCTTGTTTATGCTATCTTGCAAATATTTCTTATCTATTTTATTATATGATTCATCATTATTTATTTTAAAATTCTCATTATAAAAATTGTTTCTTAATGAATTGTTTTCTGCTATATCTTTATTTAATTCCATTTGTATATTAAAATTATTTTCTATAATATGTTCTTCAGCACATTTGTTATGATCTATCTCATCCTTATTATTGTACATACAATTATCAATATTTTCATAATTTTTAGTGTTAATAATATTGCCATAATTATTAGCATTATTTTTAATTTTTGATGAAAAATTTTGTGAATAGCTTTTTCTTTCACATATTTGTAGAACCTTGTCTTTTGGCACATTCATATCTATTATATCATTATTAGTATTTGCTTTGATACATTTTATTATTTCATCATTTTTCATTAAGTTTTCATTTTTTTTTATAGTATTATTTTCATAGGAATAACTATTTTTTAATGAGAAAATCTTAGATAAATTATTTTTAATTAAGTCTTTATTAATTTTTATTTTATAAATTCTCTTGTCTTCATTCATGTACAAGTCGTAAAAAATAAAAATTTTTTTTTCCTTATCTTCATCAGAACAAGAGCTATAATCATATAATTTTCTTTTTTTTCTTTCTCTAAATTTATACCGACTATGATTAGTATATTTTTCCTTTTTAATAAATGAGTTTATGAAATCATTGGTGTAAAAATTTATATTTTCTGATAAATTCGAATTTTTTATAAATACCTCATATTTATCATCACTTTCTTTTTGAGTAAAACTAATATCATTTTCATTAGATTTATTTACTACACAAAATAAATTGTATAGCAGTTTAAATGAATTAGGTAATTCAAATGGAATAAAACCATCATTTTTAAAAAGATTTTCAGAATTATTTAAAATTGCTAACAGCTCAACTTTTGATTCCGCCTTGAAATTATTTGGATTGTAACCAACGTGGACATGCTCATTTAAAATTTCTGAGATGTAGAAATTTTCTAAATTTTCATTGAAATTATAAGATTTTGAATTATTATGATGTATGCTATTATTTAATTTAACATTTTTATTATTGAAAATATTTTGTTCTACTTCTTCAATTTCATTAAAATTATTCTCATAAGACTCCTTTGTGTTCATATCATATACATATTTATTTTTATATAAGTTAAAATTTTTTAAATTTTCTTTGTTATTGTTGGAAATATCAATATCGTCAATATCATCACCATATGTATAGGCAACGTGAACATTCCATGTGTTTAATTCAATAAAAGAACTGTATTCATTATAAATTAATTTTAACAAAATAAATGAATTATACCATAGATGAATTTCTAATAAACAAGTAAATTTTGATTTTATAATCCATATACCCTTAATTTTATCTAACTGCTTTACTGATATTTCATCTAAGCTACCGATGCTTATACCTTTTATATTTTTAATCATAGAACACCTTATTAAAAATATTTGTTCTTTAAAAGTACTAATACTTTTTTGTTTATTATTAAGCGCATTATTACCATTAGTTGTTTTATTAGTTTCTTCTTTTTTATTTAAATCATGTTCATCATTGTACATATGTATTTTTTCATTTAAATTATATTCATTATTATTGGCAAAAAAAATTTCGGTTTCATTATTTTCCCTTTTAGATATCTCTGAATTATATGCATTTTTCCCCATATTGTTAATTGTAATTAAGTTATCATAAAGTAAGTCAAAGTTGTTTAAAGGACATCTTACTATGACAATTCTTGCGTTTCTTATTGATAATGGATCAAGTGCAAATTCTTTAATAATGATATCTGAAATGTTATTTACATTTGAATGTAAATTTAAATTAACTTCTTTTGATAAAAAAGATTTCTGATAATTTACTAAACAACTATAAGAATTTTTATTTGCAAACTTTTTTTTTGATGGATAATAACTAGCTGGTACTATATAAAAACTAGAACCAAGACAAAAATGAAAATCAGCCTTTTGAGAATGTTTAATGGAATTTTGATGAAAAAAATCTTCATAAGAATTGTTCCAATCTAATAAAACATCAGTACATATTCCTACTGGAGGAAAGGAACATAGAAAACATAAAGAACCTGTAGGCTTAAAACTGATAGTGGGGATAACAAAATCTCTTAAATATCTTCTTCCACAAAAATCACATCTTTCTATGAAAATATTCCCGTGTATTTCTGCTATTTTTGAAAATTTCGTACCACATCTATAATGTAATGAATCAATATTTTGAGTAATTAGAAATTTAATAACATTTTTATTCATTAATTCTTTTATCATAATATGTGTTTTAGATGGTAAAGCTAAATGAAGATCTATTACTTTTTTTTTCCTTTTCCCAAATATTACATAATTTTCTGAGTCTAAACAATTTGATGAATTTGATTCATCATAATCATTTGAAACATTTTTTATGCTAATTTTTTCTTCATCAGAACTTACATTTTTATTAAAATTTTCTAACGAATCTTCGTTCTTAATGTTTAAGCTAGTTTCATTCAAATGTGTATTTTTTGAATTTTCATATGAATTATTTATATCATGATTTTCATTCTGTGTTTTTTTATCAATAAAATCATTATTATTTATTATAGTTTTAAATTGTTCTTGTAAATTTGTACAATTAATATTGTTTTCACCTAAATTGTCATTTTCTGAGCTTTTTTCGAATTTGACATTTTTATCTAACTTTTCAAGTTTTTCCTTTTTAATAAGATTAATATCAAATTTTTCTTTTTTATTAATTGAATAATGTCTCGTTGAATTACTCGAATTATCATATTTTACTTCTAAACATTTCCTTTTATCCTTTTTTTTTTTTTTTTTATTTCTTACTTCTTTAAGAAATTCATTTGTCCATATTCCTGTGGGTCCTCTAAAATCTTGTAGCCCACAGCTTGTTGATATACCGGCACCTGCGTGTACAACTATATAATTACTTGTTTTTATTTTTTCGATTAATTCTTTTATTTTTTTTTTTTCTTCTTCATTATCTTCAAAGTATTCTTTTTCACCTAGCGGTCCTTTATATTCATTTTTTGACAAGCGCAATGCATAGTTCATACAGCTCATTTTACAAAAAAAAAAAAGAGTAAAGGAAATAAAAAAAGAAAAATAGTAAAATAAACTAAAAATTATATATTCGTTTAACTCTCTTTAATTTTTACATGTTTAGATATATATGTTTATTAATAATCGTGCTAATAGAAACTGTCAATATTCAAATACTTTAATTATATTTCTAAGTATGTATTCTTTTAATAATTTGTTTTATACTTTCAATTATTATTAAATATTTTAGTTATATTTAAGTGCTTAAATCAACTTACTTTTCAATTTGTTTAATTATAAGTGCAATATTTTATTATTTTTATAAAAATCTATAAATCCTATATTTTACTTATATTTTTAAATATATATAATTATAATTTTATTATTAAGCTCTTATATTAAATCATGTTCTCTTTTAATATTTCCTTTATTTAAATTAATATTTATTATCATTGAATTTTAAAAGGTAATGTATTTTTTTAATTGATTTTTATTCAAAAAGTATTTAATAAAAATAGTAAGATAAAAGGAAGCTTAAAGAAAAAAAAAAAAAAAATATGAACAAATATTTATGTATTAAAACAAATTTTCTTCAAAAGTATATATTTTTTTTATCTGAGCTTAAATTTAAAATTAATGATAATATGTGTTGTGTAAATAAAAATATATATATTTATATAATTACATTATAGGGAATATATTAATAAAATAACAGAAATGTAAAAAAATTAAATACATCATAAAAAAAGAATCTTTGATTTATATTATACAGGTATATATATTATTAAAAAAGAAATTTATTTATGAAAATTATCAAACTTTTTTTTTATAAAGCTTTTAAATGTGAATTATATTAACTTATTAATAAAAATCTTGCTGAAATTAATTTATCATGATGAAGAAAAATTAATATTTTATTTTTATTAAAAGATTAATAAAAAGCGTTCACTTAAAAAGTTTCCTTTTCAATTAAAAATGAGAAAAAAAAAAAAAAAAAAAAAATTAAAATTAATGTATTATTTAGTATAAAAACATACAAAATAAAGCTTAATAGACAAGTTTTATTTCATTTTATTTTATTTTTTTTTATTTGGTACATAAAAAAGAGGAATGTTTTTTTTTTTTAGAATAGATAAACTTAAGTAATTAAACTACTCTTAATGATTATGAAAGAAGCGTATATGTATTATAAGAAATAATAAATATGTTTATAAAGAACAAAAATTTTATATAATAAACTATCAAAATTTAAGATATAAATAAAAGGTGAATCATAATTATAGAAAAAAATATAATCTTAACAGATCAAAAGAAAAAAAAATGAAAAAAAAACAATTTACAAAAAATAAATAGTTTATAAAATGCCATAGAATTTATATTTATTATAAAGTAACATTTTATTATATGAAATGAAGATTATTAAAAATAACTATACAGTAATATTAGTTCTTGTAGATACAACTAGTTATATTATTCGGCAAAATCAAAACTTTTGTTTTCTTTAAAAAAAAAAAGAATAAAAGTGCATAAAAGTGTGTTAAAGAAATATATAAGAGAAATTAATGTACTTATTTATTTTATTATTTTTTATTTTAATTTTATTATTCAAACCTTCATTTCTCAGATTTTTAAAATATTCTTTTGCCTCAGTGATATTATCTCGAAATTTTTTGTATCTATAAAAAAAATATATATATATAGAGATGTATAATTTTTTTTTTTTTTTATTATATTTCTAAATAATAATATCATATTTTATTTGTTGAGATATGTATAATTAGCAAATATCATAAAATTATATCATATATATATATATAACCTTGAATGATGAAGATATTCATAATCAGGGTGTAAACTATTTTTATAAACCTTTTTTTTACATGCTGTAAGAATAAAGAAAAAAAGAAAAATAAATTCATGTATGCATTTATATAGAATTGAACAAAAAAAAAAAAAAAACCTGCTATTGGGCATTCGATTGTATCTTTATTCTGCCTAAATAAGTAAAATAAAAATTTGTTTATTATCAAAATTTCCTATTTTATTTTTTTTTGTTTGTTTTATCATAAATTTTTTTTACATTAATCTAAGAATGAAAGATTTTTCAAAAGTGTGTACACAAGCTTTCCTATTTCTACTAAACCTGAAATTACATAAATTATATATCATAATATATTTAATGCTGTGTTAGCAATTTTATATTATGCCATACACAAAATTATATTTTATTTTTTTTGTATAAATTATTTTGTTTTTATTCTAAAATAAATTTTTTAGAAATGCAAAGATAAATAATATCTAATACCTTTGAGTAACAGGTATTTCAAAAGACATCTGTGATATGGGGCATCTTGAAGGAAATACTCCTACCTCTTCATCAACTAGTAGTTCATCTTCATCGTTTTCTTTTTGATTTTTTAAATGGAACTATTATATTAAAAGAAAAAAAAAATGTATATATAAAAAAATTAAATAAATATGTATCTAATGAATTAAATTTTTTATATATGTATATATATATTTTCTTTGGTTATTACTCTAGCCAATCTTGCAATATCTTTTTCGTCATTTTGATTTCCTAAATTAAACATAAAATATATTCATGTAAAATAAAAGGATTCAAATTGTATTGTAACTAAGAAATAGGGTAATATTAAACTTCTATCTTAATATGTTCAAAATATTATTTTATAATAAAAAGGGTCTTATATATATATATATATTGGAATTTGTTAAAAATATAAATATAATATTTTATTCTATAGAAATAAAACTACTATATTTACCTGCTAGCTTTAATTTTACAAATTTATTTACTAATTTTAAAAAATTTGTGTCAATATTAATTTCATCTAATAAATTAGGAAATATAAAAATGAAGTAAATATTATAAGGAAAAAATAAAATATTAATATTCTTAATGCTTAAAATATTTCAACCTGAACCTGAATAAATATAAAAATATTTAATTTTTGTGTATATTAAAAGTCAAAAAATTATCTGCACATATTTTTATTAATGATTTAAAAAAAAAAAAAATGAACAAAGAGATTTATACTCTTAACTAAATATTATGAAAAACTTACGAAAATATTTTATGGAAAACAAAATATTAAATAAACTTTTTTGTAAAATGCAGTGATATTTTTGAATTTCATTAGAAGGTGTATATTCTTCCTCATATTTATCTAAGTTATTCCATATATCCTTGAAAAGAGGAATCTAATTATAATAAAAAGATAAATTTAAAGATATATATTTTATTGAAATGAGCACAGTTTTTTATGATATAACAGACCTGTTCTGTTAATTCATCTTCACTACTTTTTTGTGTCTACAACAATTTTTTGAAATATTTATCATAAATGAATATATCTTTTTAATTATTAAAATAGGAATTATTTATTAAGCTTTTTTTTTTTTTTTATGTATTAGAAAATACCTTTTCAATTGAATCCTTTTTTTTGTGCATTACTTTCAGAAATAATTTTAAAAATTATTATCATTTAAGCATTTATAATTATGTTCTATTAAGTAAAATATAATTTAAATTTATATATATATATATTTTATTTCATAAATTTAATTTTTTTTTTTTTCGCTAAATAATTGTATAAAATTTTATATTGTGTTCAAATTAAATTTAAAAAACAAAATTTTTTGTAATTTTTTGAAAATTTTAAGCTACAATATTTTTAATTTTCCATAAAATATTTTTTACTTCTGTAAAATTTAAAGTAATTTTTCTTTATAGGAAGTTTTTAAAAAAATACAAATACTTTAAGAATATAATTAAAAAAAAAAATTTTTAATATTCATATTGTAAGGTATTATTTTTTTTTTATTTCAACTTTTTTTAGTATGTTCTTTTTCAGTCGTATGATAATAATAAGTAAATTTAATTGAATATAATTATTTATAATATTTTCATTTAAATTTAGCAATTTATGTTAAATACTAAATTACCAATAATTTTTTATAATTACAAAAAAAAAAAAAAAGATAATATGAAATATCTAAAAAGAAGTTAGTTTTTTTTTAATTTGTATATACTATGCAGAATACAAATAAATATCTTTTTAGATGGTCTTATTTATTTATTTATTATTTCATGTTTCTTTTTATTTATTTTCTGGACATTTTCATTTATATGGTTTAAAAAAAAAAAATTATCATTTAAAAGTATAATTGTTAATTTAATTTAAAAAAGTTTTTTTTCTTCATGAAAACATAGTTGGCCTAATTCAAGAAAAATAAAAATTTTGAAACCAAATATAGTAAATTTATTTTTAGGCAGAAATAATTCAATTTGTTTTAAAAAGATTATAAATATACTGGTTAATGCATGAAAAAAAATAATTAAAAAGCAAGTACATGTATTATTATTAGTAATATATCTGTTTTAAAAAATATTTTTTGATATGAGAGTATGCAAATAGAATTTTTTTTGTTTTTTTTAATATATTTTATTATTGATACTATTAATATTTAAATTATGAGTATTTCTTGAATTACTTCATATAGTGATGGAAAAATGATTTCCTCATTAATCACAAGAAGTTTTTTTATTTATTTTATTATACTTTATGTTATTATGATTTATTAAATTTTATTTTTTTTTTTTGTATTTTTTTTATATTTTCGTAGAGCACAAAATTTTTTGTCTTAAAGGATTATTAGACATGATATAGTTATTATTAAATAAAAGGATAAATTCATTTTTCTTTATTTTTTTCTACTATTTTAGTATTTTTTTTTTTTTAAAAAAGTACATATCATACAAATATTTCAATTTGGGCTTTTTTAATTTTCTTCACCAAAATGTAACTTTTTGTTCCTCTTTTTTCTTTTTACAATTTTCCTTTTTTTATATATTAAATGGTGCAAAATATAAATGATTTTTTATAAATATATTTTATTTCCTAATATACTTAAAAATAATTATAAAATGTCTTGCTGTACTTCTAAATTATATATACAGATAATAAATATAAAGTACGTTTATATATGTAATTTTTTTTTCAAGAAAAGAAATATACTACTTTTTTGTGTGAGAAAATAAATTTTTTTTTTTTTTTATATAATTTTTCTTTACAGGAGTACAAAAAAAAAAAAAAGAGAAAAACTTTAAACAATGTTTCTAAAAATTATGATGTGGCCTTAAATTCAGTTACTAATATATGCCAAATGACATAAATAAAAAAATTTAAAAATTAATTAGTATTAAAAAAAAAAAAATTACACAATTTTAAAAAAAATTTTAATAATGACAGTATAAATATACATTGTGTTAGTATTTTAGAGATAAAATAATTAAAATAAAAATGACTTAAAAAAAAGTTCATATTATATTCGAAACAGGTAATTTATATACAACATGCATGCTATAATTTAAATTTATACATATATATATATATATATATATAATACATATAAATTAAAAAAAAGGTAATTAACAATTTACATATTGAGAATAAAAAATTAAAATTATTGAATATTTAGAGTTTTTTTTTATTTTCAGAAATTTATCGATAATTTAATTTTTTTTTTTTTTAAATTACACTTTTTTTTTAAGAAATTTTCAAAAAAATTATATTTTGAAATGCTATATGTATATTAAAAGAATACAGTATTCATTTTTTTTTTCTTATTCTTATTCTTTTTCTTTTTATCTTTTTTCTTTATCTTTTCCTTTTTTTTCTTTTCATTTCTTTTCCTGTATCTTTTTACTTTATTTTTCTATTCAAATATGCATCACGACAAAGAAATATAAATAAAACCTCCCAATATTTATATTATTTCATTTTTGAAGTATTAAAAAAAAAATATTCATTTTGATAGTTTAAAATTTAATTTTTAATAAACATCCAAAAAAGGGTAAAAAATTAAAAGAATTCAAAAAAAAAAAATTGTTCAAGTGAACAAATGCCTTAAAATATATTGAAAGTTTTTAAAATCATTAAAGAGAAACAAGTATATATGGTTGCGTTATTAAATTTTATTATGCTTTAAGTAATTTTTTTAACGTAATGGTTTTAAAATTTATGCTTTATTTCTTTATATAATTCAGCCAACAAATTTCTTAATATTTTGTTGCTTATTGCATTAAAAAAAAATATATATTTTTAATTTATGAATTTTTTTATTTTTATATATTTTTTGAAAGAAGTATTCAGCCACATATATATATATTTTAATATTTTTTTACGATATTATTTTGTACTACAATAATGTATAAACTTCATGTATTTTTTGTAAAGTTTCTTAAAATATTTACAATAATTATAATTTTTTTTTTTTTTTTACATAATGTTATATTAAATGCATAATGATAGCTTTATAAAATCAATTTTTTTTTTTTTTTTTTAATTTATGCTATGAAAAAAAAAATAATATATTTAATATAAAATGTGAACTTAATAAGAAGAGGAACAATAAATTGATAAGAAGTACTTCACAATAGTTGTAAACAGAAACGTTGTTATGTACAAAAATCTTTTGGAAAAAAAGAGAAAAAATTATATTTTATGTATATACTTTTTTTTAATTAAATAATAAATCATTAAAAGGACATCTTTAATATTACAATATTTATAGTTGTTAAGTTCATATAACTTGTATTATATAAACATATTATTTTATTTCAAGATTTCAAAAAAAAAAAATTATTTTACAAGCATCAACCCTGTTTTAAATATTTAAGTGTATTTTTATAATTAAGAAGTTAATTTTTATTTATTTATTTTTTTTTTTATATTTATTATACATATATTCTATATTGTAATTGTTATAAAAAATATCATTATTCCATAATATGTGTTATTTACAAAAACAGTTTATTGCGGAATAGTTATATATTTTACCTTAAATCATCATTAAAAAAAAATATCATTTGAATTCTTTTAAATTTTAATCAGTTAATGCATAATTAATTAATTGAAAATAATATATATATTTTTATTTTATTTTTTTTTTTTTTTGTTAATAAATACATATAAATATATGTATATTCAGCTAGCAATAATATGAAAAAATGAAAACTAAAAAAAAAATTGAGGTTAGGAGGACAAGAAAATCAGCATGCGAAACAATAAACGAAAAAGATAGAAAATTTAGAGATAAAGTAGATGATATATCGCATAATATAAAAAAAGGTAAAAAAAAAAAAAAGAAAAAGTTATATATTAATTTCATATTTTTGATATTTATATGAATTTTATTTTTCAAAAATTCTTTATATATTTATTAGATGCATATATTATTTTCATAAAACTGAGGATTAAAATAGAATTCATAAAAATGATTTAGTGATTTACTATTCATAATTATTATTTATTTTATGCAATATTTAATTTTATATAATTATTTATTATTTTATTAAAATGTGAAAATTTTGTTTTTACTTTTAAGTTATTTGAGCTAAAATAAGGAATTTTAAGTATATATTGTAGAATAGTTTATTATCATAATACAATTATTATAATAATTGTAGTTTAAACTATCGCTAATTTATTATATCTAAATATTTTATCTTCTATATTTTATTTTTCATAAAAATGGTTTAGAATTATATATATATATATAATTAGTATGAATTATTTTTTTTATATATGCTATTAATATTTTTTTATATAGATATATTTTTTTTTTAGTTTTAACTATACTGTATTATTATTTTATATATATTTCTTTTACATATACCGTTTTTACAAATGTATACTTAGATAAAATTATGTAATTTATTTAAATTTATATGAAAATATATTTTTTAATAAATTAAGTTATTGCAAATGTTTTTATCTAATATTTTGTATGCGAGGATATTTTAAATACATAATTATATTTTTAATTTAAATTTTTATAATAATATTTATATTTCCTTTTTTGTGTTCTTAGAAGACAAAAAAAAAAGGAAAAAAAAAAAAAATATTTTAGAAATAGGAAAAAGTAGTAGAAGAAATTATATTAAATTAAATAATAATAAAATGAATTTTAAAAATGAAAAAATTAATGATATAAAGAATAATTTCAAGAGCGATTCTACTGGTTTTATAATAACAGAATCGTATGAAAATCATAATGAAGAATGTGGAACAAATATTAGTGAATTAAGAGAAGATAAAAGAAAAAAAAAAAAAAAAACACATGCAAATGATGAATTTTCAGATAATATTGATGCATTTTATTCAAATGTATTAAAAAGTAAAAAAATAAAAGGTAAAGAAAATAAGGTAAAAACCAATACAGTTAAAGATTCAGAAAACTTTTATGATTGTTTTGACACAAATTATATTTCAGAAAATAAATCACAAAAACTAACAAGTAAAACTAATAAAAAAAAAGAATTACTTGAAATAAATAAAAATATGAATGAAAATAATAATATTAATAATGATAATAATATAGATAAAGAAAAAAATATAAATGAAATGTTATTAAAAGATAATATAAACATTGATAAACAATTATTGTGTTCTAATTTAAATAAAAACGATCAAGTTATCGGGAAAAAAAGAAAAGGCAAAAAAAATGCAGAAACAAAAATAGAAAACAATTTAAAAAAAACTAGAAAAGAATATATAAAGAAGTACAAATATAAAAATAGTATAGAATACAATGAAGATAAAAGAAAAAGTTTATCTAATAATAATAATTTAAAAAAAAATGATAAAGAAAATTTTATAGATGAATTATCAATGAACAGTAAAGATAAAAATACAAGTATTGGTACAGGTGGTTTAATTGATAAATTAAATATGTATGATAATGAGAATAATGAAATGCATAATAGAAAAAATAATTTTAATTTAGATAATCTGTTATCTAATGAAAAACCGTACTACTGTTCTAATTTTTTAGAAAATGAAGCATTAGCTGATACATCTGAAAAAACATTAAATAGCTATTGCAACGCAGATGTAGATAATTCTACTGAAAGTATTTTAGGTAGCATTTCAAAAAGCAATAATAATTATGATATTTTTTATGTGAATAATAAAGTAAAAGATTTCAAATCAGAAGAACTGATTGATATAGGAAAGGTAGCTTGTATTGATAATAAAAAAAAAAAAAGTGACTTTAAAAAATTAGAAAGAAAAATTGAAAATAATGAAAGCACAGAAATTGCAAAAATAAATAATAATAAAAATATTATAAATGCTAACATGTATGCAAATAATAATGTAGAAAATAAAGATGGTTTAATAACACAAACAAGTATTCCTCCTGTTGTTGAAAAAAAAAAAAGAGGAAGAAAAAGAAAAATACAAAAAAATTTAGAATTTTTAGTGAATACATATAAAAAGACAAGTAATACTGAAAATGATAAATTACCAAAAATTCATATATACAAGAAAGAAAAGAAAAATGATGTATGTAACAATCAATTGTTTGAATTAAATGATTATAAATATATATCAAATAATATGAATTCATTTGATGAATCCTTTTCTTTAAAAAAGAATGCAAAATTTTGTAATAATAATAGTGCCATGCAAACTAGAAGAAAGTCAAAAGAAGTAAAAAGCAAAGATGAAAAATATTCTCCCTATGCAGATTATATATATAACAAAAATGGAGGCAAAAGAAAGTATACAAAAAGAAAATATAAAAAAAAATATATGACCTCTAGCATTTACCCAACTGATATTTCAATTAACGCAATAAAATATAAAAATAATAAAGCTTTAGAGAATAAACGACTTTTCCCTAATGAAATTTTTATGAATAAAGACGAATTCATGAATAATATAAATAATATTAATACTATATTTAATTTTAATGAAGAATTCTTAAAATTTTTATATAAAGTAAGTAAATGTAAAGATATAGATTATGATTTAATGCTATCCTTTTTAGGTGATATTCAAGTTAAATTATCAGAAAACATACAAGAAGAATTTTCAAATGAATTCTGTAAGTCACACAATGTAGATGACACCGTTTATGCTATGAATCAGATAGTAGATATTTTAAATAATAATAATGAAATTTTAAGCAAGTTAAATCAACTGGAATATAAGTTCTATTATGATTACTTAAAAAATAAATCGAAAGAAAATCAAATTAATGGCAATATAAATGAAATAAAAAAAAATACATTGGAAAATAACTCAAGGGATATTACACAAGATTTTAATGAATCGAGTAAGCAGTTACAAATAAATAACATTAATAATAGTACAATAAATAAAGAATATTATACAATAACTAATGAAAATGGTGAAGATGATAAAAAAATAAATGATTGTTCTTTTTCTAAAGGTAATTTAGAAGTGTGTGATGTTCAAAGTAATAAGATTTTAACTGATGACTATAATAATCTAAAAAAGGAAGATAATAATAATAGTTCAAAAAATAACATTTCAAGTATGAATAATGAAAATGGATTTACGAAGTTTAATAATTTATATAAAAAGGAAGATGAAAATAATAACTATAACAGTAGTAATAATAATAATAATAATACGAATAATGATGTTTTATTAAGAACATTAAATTCGGAGTCACTTACACAAAATAGCACTGATTTTGTAAATAAATCCAAAATCATTTCAAATGATTTATATTCATTTAATGGAAAAAATGAAAACATAAAAGATGGTGAAACAGTTGATAAGTTTAGTGAAAATAATAATGATACTCATTATTATATTCTAAAGGAAATAAATAATTCGAGCAAAGGGACAAATAATTTAAATAAAATTGAATATAAATATGAAGATTTGCATGAAATAAATTATCAGAATAATATAGATTTTGTATGTGATGAATTAAATAAATTAATAAAAGAAACATTAAAAAATGAAAGTTTATTTTATTCTAAGCCTTTAAAGAAAAAATATGAAAATATTTCTGAAAGAATTTTATATAAAAATTATATTTCCACAAAAATATATAAAAATAGTAATTTGATAAATAAAAGAAATGAAGATATGTGTTTAAAATACTCAAATGATTCTATTTATGAAAACAGAGAGGATAATAAGTTTTTAAAAAAGTACACTGAATTTTTTAGGAAACTTAACTTTATCAATAGTAAGAGCAAATTACATGATATTAATGATAATATAAAAAATCAAAATACAACAATCGACGAAATAACAAATTGTAACTTTCATTCTGTTAAAGAAAACTATAATGATAATGGTGATACATTACATCTAGATATGGATAAGATGAATGATTGTAATTATAGGTATAAATGTAATTTAAATGATGAATATAACTCAAAGAATATAAATAAAGTCATAGTAAAAAATGAATATAATAATAATAATAGTAAAAATTATTTAAATGAGAAGGTAAATATCAATAACGATATTACGGCATCTGATAATTCAAAAAAGATAAATTGTTCTATTAAAGATGATGGTAATGAAAAGAATGAAGAATATGCGATCAATCAGAAAAGTGAAGAAAATAAAGAAAAAAAAGATAATTTAACAAATATTTCAGATCTTATTTCCTTCTTTAAAATAAAAACAGAGAAGAATGAAGAAAACGAAAATGTTAAAAAAATGGAAAACAAAAATAATGAAACTAATGAAGAAAGGGATATTATGGATAAAGAAATTACGAATAATTTTAATCATATAAAAGAAGTCAACTATTATGATGTAAATGAAAATAATTTTTTGGGTCAAAATAATGAAAAAAAGAAGATAAATAATTTAAGCCAAGAAATAATTTTAGTACAGGATAATCATTTTTTAAAAAAGAAATATGACACAATGCTAATTAATAATGATATTAATAATTCACAAAATGATGAACTTAAAAATTACGATACTCTAAAAAATGTTCCATTTGATAAGTTTAATGTCAGCACCGAAAGTAATTCTTCTAACGATAAGGAAAAAAAAATACTTTTAGATGATAAAAAAAAATTTATTGAAAATAATCTTGATATTAAAAATAGCATTATAATTGAAAACAATTACGACAAGGGTGATAATGAATATATCACAAATATTTCTCATATTGATAGGAATATAAAAAAGGAAATAATTTTTTCTGTAAAAGAAAAAGAAGACGATGCTGTAAATAAAGATATAAAAAATTCTCTTCTAGATGAGAATGATATTTTTTATAACGAGATTAATAAAGATAAAAAAAATGAGTATAATTCTAATACTGAAGAAGGCAATATGAAATTAAAAAATATAGAAATCATAACTAATAATCTTGATTCAAATAGTAATGATAAAGCAAATAGTTCTTTTTTATTGAAAGAAGAATTAAATGATGTAAAAACAAAATTTATTGATTATAGTAGTAATAAAAATAATTTTTTAAAAAGTGAAAAGAAAAATGATACCTTGTCGATAAATCATGAAGATAAGGAGGCAGTTAATTGTTATAATTTAAATATTAGTAACAATACGGTTTCAAATGACATTGATGCACACAATAAAAAAACTATAAATAGTTTATTAAAAGAAACATTTGATTTAAAGAATGATGAAATTATTAATATAAAAACGGATAAAACACAAAAAGAAATTTTAGACTGTTTGAGCATGATATCTAAAATAAAAAAAATATTTTTTGATGAATGTACGAAAATGATTAATAATCAAATTTATCTTTTAGAAAAAAATTTTCGAATACCGAACTGTTCCTTATCTATATTAAAAAATTCATTTGGATATAATAGTAATAAATAAATTTTTTTATTTTTTTTATATATGTTATAATTAATTTTATTATATTTTTTATTACTTTTATTTTTCTTTTTTCTTTTATCAATATTTTTTTTATTTATATTATAATTTTATATAATATTAGTTTTAAATGTATTTATTTGTATCTTTTATATTTTTAATTTTTTTTATTTTAGCTTTAAATATTTTGATTTTTAGTTTTTTTAACATTCTGATTTATTTTTAGCTATTTATTTTTAATCTCTTAATTTTTTACAAAATTGAAATATTTAATTTTAATTTTTTTATTTTTTTACAACTAAAAGTATTCATTGTCGTTATATATAAATCATAGAGAAATATAAAAAAGTAAAAATAGGTTAAATAATATTTGCTTTTTTCATATAAATTTAATTAGAATTATCTTTTTTATACATATATATGTATAATTTTAATTAAACTTATAAACTTTATATATTTCAATTTATATTACTAAAAAAAATTAGCAATAAATATATATGAATTAAACATTTTATATACTCCATTATTTATATTTCTTTAATGAAAAAACATTACCATAAATATAAAAGAAATATATTAGAAAAATATATTTAATCAAAAGAAAAATTAGTTAATACATTATTTAATAAAAAAAATATTCGTCATTAAAGAAATGTTATATATGGTACACATATATTAACTAAAATATAAGCTTAAAATGATAGGTATTATTTTTGGGTTATTTTATGTTCACGGGTTGTTATTTGGCTATTCATAAATTTTTGTTAATATTAATTTTATTTTATTTGTTTATTATTAATTTCTTATTGAATATTAAAGAATAACAATAATTTAAGAATTTTAAATTTGTTCGATTCAGTTAAAAATGCTTTATAGGTTATTCACATTTAATAGAAAAAGAAAAAAATAAAATAAAATAATAAAGAATTAAAATACAATAAATTAAGTTAAAAATATAAATAAAAATTAAATATAATAAAGCTGTGTTAAAAAATAGTTCATATAATTTTTATACACTAAATAAAATAATAAATTTTAATTATTTGTCAAATTTCTCATATATATATATATATATATATATATATATATATATATATATATATATATATATATATATATATATATAATTATACATAAATAATTTTTATAAATCTTTTATTTTTACATTTATTTTTTTGTTCTATTATTTTTTTTTTCTTTTTATAATTACATTGTTACATATATAAATCTCTATTATTTTACAATTTATCTAAATACTGATCTAAAGATGGCATTTCTACTTTAATACCCTTTCTTTCTCTGATATTCATAATAATTTTATATACATTTTTATTTGCATCAAATGGATCATCATTTAAAACTGACCAGTGATCAAAAACACATTGTGGGAAAGCCTGCCCAGATGTAGCAGCACGTAAAGCTGAAGTGAAACCAAATGATTCAGCAACAGGCAAATGAGATTGAATTTTTATTAATGGAGTTCCAAATTTTTGTTCTTCTGAAATAACTATTCCTCTTCTTTTGTTTAAGACACTATAAACACCACTTACTACATCTTGTGGGCAATTAATATCAACAAGATATATTGGTTCTACTAGTTTAGGAAAAGCAGTTAATTCACATGCATATAAACACTTTTTACAAGCAGGCATAATTTGCCCAGCACCTCTGTGGATAGCATCAGCATGCATATGGACATCTAACATTCTGAATTCAATTCCTCTCATATTTTCTTCACATAAAACTCCCTCTTTTGTTGCCCATTGGAAAGCTGCAACACAATGTACTTTAATTTCATTCATATATTGAATACCACTAGTGTTATCTGTTAATAAGTTTGGTCCTATAGTTTCTGGACCAAATGCCCATATTTTTAATGCTAAATTTTTATCCCATTGGAAATTGCTATGCAAGTAGTTTGCTCTTGCTTTAGGATCATCTTTATCAGATACTTTATTTTTATCAATAGCTTCTGGTAAACCTTCTGCCAATGGATAAGCTTTCATAAATAAACGATTGTGTTTGTTTGGCGATTTTCCCAAACAAGTAATTGTGGATTCTTCAGTAACAGTTTCTCTATATGAAACAACTGGATCTGAAACAATAAAATCAATTTGTGCATACTCATCTTTTAAATCTTTTAAGCAAATTTCAATATGTAATTCTCCACATCCTGAAATAATATGTTCTCCAGATTCATCAGTAGTACATAAAACTAAAGGATCTGATTTGGCTAATTTTTTTAATCCTTCTACTAATTTTGGTAATTGTTTGCTATCTTTAGGCTTGACTGCAACACGTACAACTGGAGATACACTATATTTCATATCAGCTATGTTGTGAGCTTCTTTAAAGGTGGTAATGGTTCCTGATTTTACTATATATTGATCAACTCCTACTAAACAACAAGTATTACCACAAGGAACATCTTGAACTTGTTCTGTATAACGGCCCATCATTAAAACTGTTCTTTGAATATTCTTTTCATATAAATCAGTTTTTTCTCCAGGAACATAATGTGGTCCTTGGATTCTTACCTTTTGTCCAGTGGCAACTGTACCTGAAAATACACGACCAAAAGCATAAAACCTTCCTTTATCTGATGTGGGAACCATCTTAGATATATACATCATTAATGGACCATTAGGATCACAATTACGTATAGCATTAGCTGCTTCATCGTCCATTGGACCTTCATATAAATTTTCTACACGATATTTTTGAGCCTCAGCTGGAGATGGTAAATGAGTAACAATCATTTCTAATAAGGTATCTCCTGCTGGTAACCATAATTGCATGGCTTTTTTTAACAACTGTTTACCTGTTAATAATTTATCATCCCCTTTTAATTCTACTCCTATGTTAGTTAACATTTTCGTATATTTTTCTTTGTCATCATTCATAATAGATTGACATAAATTTAAAATAGGCTCCATAATAAATTGACAAAAACCTCTCTTATAACCTTCTTGTTGATTTTTGGACCATTTTTTTGTTTTTGCATCATAAAAACTATTACCCCACAAACGTTGCATCATTTTTTTTTTCTCTATACCAAATTTTTTTGCATAAATTCTAGAAAATGTTTCTAAAGTAAATGCCCATCCTTGTAAACCAGAACCAAATGAAACTGTTCCTTTTTCAGGATATACTTGAATATCTCCCATTAATTTATCTGTGTATGTTGAAATAATAACATTAACACTTTCAATAGTTCTTGCAAAAGTTTGATAAATATCTTCTACTTCCATTTGTAACTCTAATAAAGCTCTATCAACTTTATTTACATGTAGTACTGGTTTGATTCTTTCACCTAATGCTTGATATAAAACAGTTTCTGTTTGTACACAAACACCTTCAATAGTATCAACAACAACTAATGCACCATCTGTAACTCTTAATGCTGCTGTAACTTCAGAAGAAAAGTCAACATGCCCTGGGGAGTCAATTAAATTAATAAGAAATGGTCTTCTTCCCTCTCCATCTTCTAAATCATGTTCAAAATACATAGAAATACCAGTGGACTTAATTGTTATACATCTTTCTTGTTCATCTTGTCTTGTATCAGTGAAACGAGCATCTCCTGCATTTTTACTAGAAATAATACCAGCTTTAGAAACTAAAGAGTCTGTTAATGTTGATTTTCCATGATCAACATGAGCTATAACTGACATATTCCTGATCTGTTTCGTTTTGTTCATGATCTCACGAACCTGATCTACTGTAAAGTTCACCATTTTGTTCTATTTTTTTTTTTTAAACAGATATATAAAAAGATAAATATATTTTTTTTATTATTGTGAAATATAAAATTGCAGTATAATTCTATTTTTTGTTAAAGAAAAAATTTACTTAAGTATTTTTATCAAAAAATATTTCAGTATATATATAATTACGTTTTTTTATCTATAATTACTTATGGATACATTAACATAATTTTATTAAAAAGTATTTCTATGTGAATTACCAAAAATTATTTATTTATGTATATATATATTTCTCATAAAAAATTTACAATTTATTTTTTTAATAAAAATTTTACAAATTGCTACATTATTCTGCATTTTTTTTTTTTTTTCAGTAAAAATATTTGGTAAACATGCACAATTTACTTATTTTTTATTTTTTATTTTTTCTTAAAGAAATTACGATATAAAACAAGATATTTCTTTTTTTTTCAAAAAAAAAAAAAAAATATTTTTCAAAATGAATATATATATATATATATATATATATACGTATATATAATTTTTCTTTAAAAAAAAAATAAATAAAATATTTAACTCATATGTACATATATAAATTTGTATTTACATTTTTCTGTATAGATTAAAAAAATTCAAGTTTATATATATACTTTTAGTTATAACTAAAAATAATTAAAGTAAAAGTGAATATAAATTAAATAACTTTTTATATATATATGAATTGTATGAAAAAGTGTTTTGTTTTAGTATTTCAAAAATGTAAAATACATAAAAGTAGGTGTATATATAAATTTTTTTTTTTTTTATAATGGTAGGGGAATATTATATTTAAAAATATATGTATAATAAAAACTTGGTTATTTCTGATATGTATAATTTAAATGTATGTTTCAATAAGAAAAAAAGTTCAGTGCACCACAAAATAAATATATATAAATACTTTATTTTACTTATAATACTTTTAAAATTTTTTTTTTTTGGCTATAATTTTTTTCTTTTTATTATAGTAAATGAAAAATCATATGTTAATTATCAAAGGGTATAAATTATTAAATAGTAAACAATATATTTCTCAAATGTATGTTGCTCAAAAAAGTTTATGTACGTAAATAAAAATTAAGGTTTAATAATTTTGTTATGTAAATTAAAATTTTTTAATAGTTAATATAAATATACTTAAAATAAAAAAATTGAATAAAATAGAATTATTTTTTAAAAACATATTTCCACAAAATTTTTTATCAAATGTTTTAAATATAAAAGTTGTTAATAAAGTTTTATATAACATACATTTTTTTTTTTATTTTTACTGTAAAATTATTTTTTTTCTGTTATTAATTTAAATAAACATTTGGAAAAAAAAAGGAAAAAATTGCAAGAAAAAGAAGTTATGCATATTTATTGGAAAAAAATGTTTTTAAAGTGTAAATTTCAAATTTATTTTTATTTTTTAATAAATAACTGTGAAAAATAAAATGATCATCACTTTATGAATACATAATTAAAAAAAGAAAAAATATTATAAGGAAAACTTTAGTTCATATGTGTATATAATTCCATGCAAATATATTTTATGTAGTGTCTATCGGAGAATTAATTTTATAATGTGAAAATGTATATATGTTGAAAAGAGGTATTCTATATATTAGCCTTAAGTGAATATCATATTTAACTTGAAACTTAATACTGATTTAATTTATCTTTTAAACTATAATTCTTTAAATTTTATATATTTTGAGAGTATTATCGTTATTATTTATTTAAAGTATGTACTTACAATCATGTTTTTTTTAAAACTTCATATATTAAGGAAGCTATATTATTATTAATATTATATATATATATATATATTTTTACTTTTTGTATTTTCATTAAAATATTTTAATTATATTTTAGTTATAGTTACTAATTTTAGAATTTTTCGTACATTTATGAACAATATAAAAAAAAAGTGATGCAAAAAAAATACATATTTTGATAATATTTTACGAATTATATCATAATACTAACGAAAATGATATTCCTCTTATAATAAAAATGTTTCTCAAAAAGTATTTTATATAAATGAGACGATTTTTATTTTATAAAGAAATTTATTATTATTCGATACATTGACTTTTTAATTTATATCCAATTGAAGAGAAATAACTACGAATTTCCATTTAAATTTATATTATTTATAATAAAAATATAAATGAAATCATTTAAGGATGGAAATTTTCCTACGAACTTAAAAATTTAATGGATATACATATTTAAATTTTAGATAACTTTTAATTTTAATGAAAAATTCGTCAACTCTTTATTAAAATTGAAATATTGATATTATTGGAATTCTTTAAGAAAAAAAAAATAATAATAAAGAGGTTTATGTATTTGTGTGTTTATTTATTTAATTTTTAAAATATGTATTATCATATAGTGATAAAAAAAAAATTTTCATCTTTCTTAAAAAATAGGAAGATATGAACTGCAATTTTATTTTTTAAAACTCAACATGAAATAAAATTTATGTAGATATTTTTAAATTAGATTAACTGGAAATTTTAAAAATAAAAAAATTCTATAGATATAAATAAAAATCTGTAAATATTGTGTTTACGTTTGTAGTAAAACACATTTTGCTTTAACTTGAATATTGTATTAATTAAAGTAATTATAAAATAAAAATATTACAAGAAAAAAAAAATTCTTAAGTTTCCTTTAAAAAAAAAAAATAGTTTCACAAATTTGTACATTATATGATTTAAATAAAAAAAAGGGGGAAAAAAAGTATATTTATATAAGCATATATATATAAGCTAAAAAAAATTCTTAAAAAAAAGAATGTAAAATTTGAGTTAAAATAAATTATTTTAAAAAGATTGTTTTTATAGTTATTTAAGATAATTCAACAAAGATAAGCATAAATATTTTATTATATAGAAAAAAAAATATTACAGAAATAATGTATATATTTTTTATAAAAAAAAAGTGTTAAAAAGAAAATGTTTTCATTAATTAAGTCAATTTTTGCTAATACACAAAAAAAAGAGGAACTTAAAATATTAATTATTGGAGAATGTGGCTCAGGTAAGACAAGTTTGTTTAATTTAATTTCCAGTTACGATAATAAAAGCAAATATGATATCTTAAATACAGAAATATTAAGAAATCACGATCATGCTAACTGTGCTTTAGGATTCAACACTAAAAGCATAATCTTTAATAAAAAAAATTTGAAAATTTATGATTTAGAAGGAACAGCAACAAATACTATAAATATTTATGATTGTTATTATGATGATTCTAATGTTATTTTTTACGTTATTGATTCAAGATCTGAAAAGCATATATTTAAAACAATTATATATTTATCTCATTTATGTAATAATAGTATTAAAGATAAATACAACAGTGAAAATAAAAATGAGGACTTTTTTAAACCTACCATTATATTAGGTAATAAATCTGAAGATGGTACTTCTTTCTTTTCTGCACCTTGTATATCTAATTACATAAAGACAATAGATATTTATAAAAATGAGAAGTTTTGGAATTTTGTTTTATCTAATGATAACATTTTTCTAAACTATTATTTAGGCATATTACATGAAAAGGTAGTTGATTATTTTTTGGTAAATAATTACTCTTTTAATGAATTTATACTGAAAGAAAAAAAAGATGAAAACTTGTACTCAGAAATTATAGGAAAATCAAATAGTCTTATAAATAATATTAAAAATAATAATAAAGGCTACATTACCGTAGAAGAAGTTGAAAGTAATGAATTACTCTCTAATATTATGAAAAATATTATTAATGAAAATATTAGTAATTATAAAAATATGCCAATAGAAGTATATAATATTAGTGTACTTAAGAATAAAGGAATTTGTGAAGTTATTGAAATAATGTTTGAAAAATATTTTAAAAAAGAAAAGCACAATAATCTCAGTAATATATATAACATAAATTATGAAAAAGATAACAAAATAATACAAAATATGAATGAGCATATACCTTATAATGAAAATGAAGAAAAAGGAACAAAAAAAAATATGCGTTATAATAAAAAATATAATTATGATGCTATATTAAATACGAATGATAAATTCAATTCACAAAATATTATTTATAACGGAAACAGAAATAATACAATGAATAAATTGGTTTATTCATATTATCCTTCAAATCCAATAAATGACTATATTTCAGAAAAAAATTATCATTTCAGAAATAATGTTTATAAAAAGAGAATAAATAAAAAAAAGGAAAAATATTCAAGCATCCAAAAAAATAATTATATTATGTATATGAGTAATACAAATTCTGTTAATTTATTTATTGAACATATACAACATTTATATTTTGGTAGAGATAATTATGAAAATATTTTGGATAATCTTACTTTCACACATAATAAAAATGTAAAAATTAAAAAAAAATTGAAAATTTTTAAGATCAATAAAAAAAAAAATAATATAAGTGAATGTAAATTAAACAATAGTGAAGAGCAAAATACAACAAATGCAAAAAAAGAATTGTATAAAAATAATTATACAAATGAAAGAAAAATAAAGAAAAAAAAAGAATATAGTGAAAATAAAATATTAAGTGAAAAATTAAAAGAAGTAGAAGAAATTATACAAAAAGAAATAGAAAAAAAAGCGGAAGAAAACATAAAAAGTGATGTAGAAAAAAAAGTTGAAGAAAATATAGAAGATGAAATAGAAAAGAAAGTGGAAGAAAATATAGAAGATGAAGTAGAAAAAAAAAATGAAGAAAATCTAGAATGCGAAGAAAAAAAGGAGAATGAGGAAGGAAAAGGTCAACATAAAGAAGGGAAATGCAAAGTTTTATATGAAGAGAATAAGGAAAAAAAAGGACTAATAAATAAAGAAATGAAGCAATATATTCAAACAAAACACGAAAAAATATATGTAGTAAGTGAGGATAGAGAAAATGAAGACAAAAAAGAAAAAAAAGAATTAAATGAACAAATAAATGTGAAAGAAAGAAGAAAAAAAGGTATAAATGATCAAGAAAATCACGAAGAGAGAAAAATAAGAGAAAAAAAAACAAATAAAAATGTAAAAAATAAAAACCATAAATATGAAATTATACAAGAAAGTCATGGATACAATAATGATAAAAAATGTGATGAATTTAAAAACAATTCAAATTATTTTATAAACGAAAATTATTTAAAATCAGCTAGTAATTTAAGTTCTGTTTCATTACTTGACTCAGATACAATTTTAAAATTAGCTGAAAGAGGAGAAGATTCATGTAAAAATGTGTCCAAGAAAATGTCACAAAATTTTTTTCAAAAAAAAAAGGAAAAAAGTTTTATTTTAAGTGAATTACAAAATATTTATTGTTATGAAAATATAGAACAAAATAACAAGAACACAGAACAGGAAGTTAGAGAAAATGCATATGAAGAGGAAAAGGGAGAAGAAGAGCAAACGGAAGAGCAGGAAGAAGAGGAACAAGAAGAACATGAAGAAGAACAACAACAAAAAGGACAAGATCAAGAAGTAGAATATGAAGAAGAAAAAGAAGCAGAAAAAGAACAATCAGAACAACTAAAAGAACAGCAGCAAAAAAATTTTAAAAACAATAATATGTATAAAGAAATGAGAGAAGGAAATTATATGAATAATATTGAAAGTACCTGTTGTTCTTATAATAAAAAAGAAGCACATGAAAAATGCTCATCTTATAAAGAAATAAGCTTAAATAATATAAAAAATAATAAAAATAACTACATATATAAGGGAAAAATTAATAAAAAAAGATATTTATTTATGAAAAAAAAAAAAAAAAAAAAGCTTTTACAAAATATGAAGTTGATTAATATAGAGGAAAATTCTAGTAGTTCTCTTGAAGATGTGAACTTAATGAATATTATGTATGTTGATTCATTACACAAAATTTAAAAAAGAAAAAATAGTTTGTTTTCCTAATTTTAAAAATTATTATTTTCATTGTACAAATTTTTTATTAATTAAAAACTTTTTCTTTTTTTGCAGACAAATTTTTTTTTTAATTCATATATTTTTTTTTCTTTGTAACTTTATAATATTATTTATTTCATTGATGTTTTTTTTAAGTACTATTATAAAAATATTTGTATGTTTTATTTTTTGTTTGTATCTTTTTTTGAGAAACAAAATTATAGCAAAACTAAGGTGTTTTAGTGAAACACTTTTCAAAATAATATCTTTTCTTTTTGTTATGTGAAAGTTTATTAATTAAATGCATGCTAATAAAAAATTAACAGTGAAATGTATACTAAAATTTCGTTTTTGCGGCAAATGGAATATATACATAAAATGTACATAAAATAACAAAAAATAAGGGCAAATTTTAATGAAGATATATTTATTAAAAAAGGGTAATAATTTTATAAAAAGTAAATATATGAATGTGATAAAAAGAAAAAAAAAATAAGTAAATAAATTCTACATATTTTCAACTAATACTGATGTTGATGAACCTAAATAATTATTTATAGAAGCGCAACCAAATTTCATATCAAAATTTTTTAAAACAGTAATTAATGATACGAGAATCCTTGAGCCTGATACAGAAGTTGGATTTCCTAAGGATAAGGATCCACCATTTATATTTACATTCGATATATCTAAATTTAAATTTTGAATATTAAATATTACGTTAAGTGCAGATGATTCATTTATTTCGTAATAATCAACAAATGACTTATTTATAGTTTTTAAGCATTTCATTATAGAATAAGATATACTTAGAGGAAAATCAGATGGATAAACAGAAGCATTATCATAAGTTATAATTTCAGCTAAAGGATTTAACTGAAGCTCATTTATTTTTTTTTCACTCATTAATATAATTGCACATGCCCCATCACCAAAAGGGGCTATATTGTAATTTGTTATAATAGATTCATTACTTAAATTGCATATATTGTCAATATTACACTTTTTATAAATTTCATCACTATCAACAATACTTTTTTCTATGTCTAGTTTGTTTTTTTTTTGAATTACCAATGGGAAAATTTCTTGCTGAATTAAATTTTCACTATATGCATTAGCTGTTCTTTTGAATGAATTAATAACATATTCATCTAAATCAATTCTTGGTATTTTAAACTTTTTACAAAACAATTCCAAATTATTATTTTTCTTTAATTCCTTATTATTAATTACAAAATCATATCCATCATTTGTAATACTATCTTTAAATATATTATTCCCTATATTATATTTTTCTGTTCTTAAATTTTTTAAAAAAAAGGGACTTTGAGACATATTTTCCATACCCCCAACAATACATATATCTTTTCCTCCTTTAATTAAATCATATCCTAATGTTACTGAATCTAATCCACTACAACATAAATTATTTATTAAATACGTTTTAGTATTTATATTTAACCCTATAAATATTTTTATGCATATATATGTTCATTTTTTTTTTTTTTCGTTTTTATTCACATATATATATATATATATATATATATATATATTTATATTTATATAAACATATATATTAAATATTTGGTAAAAACCTGTAGTAATAATAATTTTTTGAAGTGGTAATGGTCCACAACCAGATGAAAAAGATTGACCAAATATTAAACAATCAATTAAATCTTTTTCAATTTGACTTCTTTCTATAGCTTTTAATATAGTAGCACTAGCTATTGAAAAAAGGGATATAGAAGAATTATATGACTCCATATATAAAAATAGTATGTTATAAATATATAAATGTATTCAATCTTTATAAATATATTCTTTTAATTTTTCTTTTTCTTTTTTGAAAAACCTAATTTATGTACAGGTATATGAGAAGTACTTCCGCATAATGAACCTATAGGTGTCCTAGCATAACCTACTATGAAAACTTTCCTTAAGTTACTTGTTAACATGATTTATTATATATCTTTTTTTCTATTAAGTTGCATTATATAATTTTCTTTTTTTTTAATTTTTCATTTATTATAACAATTACATTATTTCGTATTAAAATATATTTTTTTAAAATATAAATAATTCTTGGAACATAATTTTTTCAAATAAAAAATAATCTTTATTTAAAAATTTCATATTTCATAAAATATTGTAATTTATATTCAATTTTTTTCCTTTGGTATTTTATCAGAAAATAGATATTTATATTTTTTAACATATATATTATTTTTGTAAATACTATTTATTAGTATTCTTTACATAACTTGTGGACAATTTTGTGTTGTTTTTAGTTAAATTTTATATTTATTTTTTAATATAATTTTTTTATTATAAATAAAATTTTTTATATAATAAATTAATTTCACATATATTTAATATAAAACTAGAAATATTCGCGTATATCATATACCTCTACTTACCTTTTTTCTCACATTTTTTTTATATTTTTGTAATACCTCATAGATGAGTTTTTTTTTATATCGTAAATAATTTTAAATAAATCTTTTGAATTTTATATTAGTATTTTAATTATGAAAAAAAAAAAAAAAAAACTAAAATATATAAATATTTTTCTATTTTTAAAATAGTTTTTTACTTGATATTTTGTTAAATTTATAAAGAAGTGAAACATGTGATAATAAAAAGAATAAGCATTATATCTTATTTAAAATATTTTTTTAGAGTAAAAAAAAAAAACATACAGAATTAGTAGTATACTACATAGTAGAATTCCCAAATTATGTATATTACATAATATTATTTTTTTTTGAAGGGGATCTATTTGAAATTTCTTTAGAAAAATATTATAAAAAATTATATTTTGAAATTTGATAGACTTTTTTTTTATTTTTATAAATAAAGAAGTACCTTTATATTACTTGATGCTTTTAATTATTAATTAAAATTATTTACACAAAAAAAAAAAAAAAAATAGATCTAATGGTTGCAGAAAAAAAAAAAAAAGTTAAAAAATGTTAAAAAGTATAGTGCTGAGGTGTAAAAATAACATAAACGAAAATATAAAATGGAATATTAATGATGTAGAATATAAAAAATTAAAATTAAAATGGAGTGACAAAAATTTGGCATTAAGCATTTTTGACGTAAGTCCATGTAACAAAAAAAATGAAGAAAAATTAGAAATAAAAAATATGAGCATAATTAAACATATTACAAAAACAAAATATGATTTTGTAGTACTAGGAATTGGATATGTTGATTATCACAAAATATTAAAATCATTTAATAGAGCTAATATAGTTCAAAGAAAAATGATTGATTCTATTCATTCAAATTTAAAAAAAGTTAATGGTCAGTATATTTCAATTATTCAACAATGCCTTCTTTTAAATATTCCACACTTTTGCTTAGGTAGGGATAGATTAACTGAACTTACAAGCATTGGTACAGCAATATTTAGCAATCCTAAAGAAGTATTTTCCTTATTATATTATTTTATTATTAATAGTGAAGAAAATACAAAAAGTAAAAATGGAGTAATCGAAGATAAAAAAAATAAAAATGATATTGAAAACAATTTGCAAAACATATCTCCTAATTTTTATAAAGCATTAATAGTAGAAAATGCCTTATATTTAACTTATAATTTCCATTCCACATTGTTAAAAATAATAAAATCTAAATTTTATATCCCATTTGGTAGTGACGTTAGTAACAATGCTAATAAAGATAAAAATGTTAAAAAAAAAAATTTAAAACAAAAAATATTTTCCTTCTTTAATGAAACAGCATATGATGAAATAAATAATTTAAGAAAGCAAATTAAAAAAACAGAATTATATTCTGATTTTTATATACCCCCACAAAAAAAAGATATAAATATTTTAATTATATGTGATAGTGTTTGTGTAGATTATTTTTACAATTTAATTCAAAAAAATTTCTCTCTTTGGCATAATGTTAGTCCTTTTTATAATGAATTATTTAGTTTAGAAAAAAAAAATACGTATAAATTTACTTTATCATTATTCCTATTTATAATTGCTCCTGTCGCTTGGGCAATCACTTTATTGATTAAATACTTATATTATTCATGGATAGAATATTTTACTAAAGGAAAAGTAATCACCGTTGGGGGTGATGCATTCTTTAAAAATTCTCAATTAATTGATTTAAATGAGGATGATATGATTTCCAAAAATAATTATGATGATTTTTTGCAATCTTTAAATAATAATAAAATTGAATTTGAAACTGTAAGTCTTCTAGGTGGCTTATTACAATGGTTTAAAAATAAAAGTAGAAATTGATATTTTTATACATTTATATATATTTCTTATCTTTATGTTTTTTTTTTTTTTCAAATTGTTTTTAATAACAGTAATTATTTGCTTATGTCTTAAAATATTAAAATTTTAAAATATTATTATTTATACTTCTGTACTTCAAATTATTTTTTTAAATCTTAATTTTTATTATTGTGAATATCATATATAATTTTTCTTAACTAGGATTCCCTTATCCAAAAAAAAAAAAAAAAATCGAATAAAAAAATAATCATATTTATTATTTTAAAAACGAATAAGAAATGTATTTGTTATAAAACATACATATTTTAATAAGATTCTTTATCCTTTACATTTAATATTTAGAATTGCATCAAAAAATAAAATAAATGTATAATTTTAAAATTTATCTACTTATATCTTTCATATTTAAAACAAGTGAATTTTTAACTATCAATATAAATATAATTATTCTTTAAAGATATATTAGAATTTTTTTTTTTTTAATTAACCAAATTCATTTTTAGGTAACATCTATTTTGTGTAATACACTATCCCCTCTTTTTCCCTTTTTTGCACTTGTTCTTTATTAATTTTTCTTGTTTTTACACTACCTCTTACTTTTTTTGTTTGTATTACATTTCTTTTTATATTTTTTACTTTATCTTTTTCCTTGTGCTTCCTTTTTTCTTTTCCCCTTTTTATTTCGATATCTCTTTTACTTTTTCTTTTATTTATTCTTGCTCTTTTTCTTTTTTTTTTTCTTTCCTTTTTTTTCTTTCAGTTTCACTTTCAATTTCATTTCCTACTTCACTTTTTTTTTTCAATTTTAATTTCAGCTTCTCTTTTACTTATTCTTTCTCTTTCCTTTTTTCTTTTTTTCTCTCTTTCCTTATCCTTTTTTTTTTCATTTTCGCTTTCTATTACACATTCTCCTTCACTTTCTTCTTCTCTTCTTCTTTTCATCTCTTTTTTTCTTTTAGTTTCAATTTCAGGTTCTCTTTCCTTTTTTCTTTTTCTCTCTCTTTCCTTATCCTTTTTTTTTTCATTTTCTCTTTCTATTACATTTTCTCCTTCAGTTTTTTCATATCTTTCTCTTTTTATCTCTTTTTTTCTTTTAGTTTCAATTCCAGGTTCACTTTCTTTTTTATCTATTCCTTCTCTTTTTTTTTCTCCATTTCCATTTCTATCTACATCTCTATCTCTATATCTATATCTATCTATCTCTTTCTCTTTCTCTTTCTCTTTCTCCTTCTCTTTCTCTTTCTCTTTCTCTTTCTCTTTCTCTTTCTCTTTCTCTCTTTCTATCTCTCTCTTTCCTTCTCTTTTTCTTTCAGTTTCTCTTTCTATTTCACTTTCTCCCTTATTGATTCCTTCTTTTTTTCTTTTTCTTTCTTTTTCTCTCTCTCTTTTTCTTTTAGTTTGAGTTTCAATTTCGCTTTCGCTTTTACTTTCTCTTCCTCTTTCAATTATTCTTTCTCTTTTTCTTTTAGTTTCTCCTTTTACTTCACTTTCATCTCTACCTCCACTTTCTTCTCTCCTTTTTGTTTTTTCTAATTTTTTTTTTATGCTATCTAATTTTTCTATATAATCATCTTTGCTCTTTTTATATCCTACGAATTTTCTATCACTTACTTTTTTTTTTTTTTTTTTTTCTTTATCCCTTTTCAAATGTACATTTGTTTTTTGTTCTTCATCTCCCGTACTATTGTGAGAATCACAACTTGAACTATAAGAAATGCTATCGTAAGTAACCCTTTTTTTATTTAATATATTTTTATTATTACAAGATAAATGTGAATTATTAACATTTTCCAAAGACCTCACTCTCTCCTTATTTTTTTTTTTATCAAGTGATGAGTTACTACTAACAGATAAATTTGATTCAGAGGATTTTTTATATTCACTATTTATAGAATTACTTTTTTTTTTACTGTAATATTTTTTAATATTTTTGATTATCCTTAAAGTTTCTTCGTTGCTTAAAAGATTATTTTTTTTTGAATTTTTCAAATTATCTTTTAATTTCTCATGATTCATAGGATAACTTTTAAATTTCTTTTTTTTTTTCTTATCTTGTGATGAAATACTACTTTCACTATCGTTCCTTTTCTTTTTATCATTCTTTTTGTGAATAAAATCAGAATCATTATCACTTCCATATATATGTAAATTTTTTTTATTGCTTCTTCTCTTTTTTTCATTTACACTACTTACATTACTACTAATGGTTGAATTTGTATTTGAGTATTGACTGCTTGAGTAGTTTCTTTTATTTTTTTTATTATTAAAGATATTTTTCCTTTCATATTTCTTTAACTTTAATTTAATGGATGGATCAATGTATGAATTTCTTGAATGAGATAAATCCTTTGAATTTTTCAAAGAATTTTTATTTATTAACTTATTTTTATTCTTTGAATCTTCTGAAGAGTTTGAACTTCTTGAGGTTACTGAATAGCTTGATTTACTTGAATCTTTTGAATAACTTGAATTACTTGAATCATTTAAATAACTTGAATTATTTGAATAACTTGAATCATTTGAACAACTTGAATCGCTTGAACCATTTGAATCGCTTGAATCATTTGAATTATTTGAATCATTTGAATCACTTGAATTATTTGAACTATTTGAATCATTTGAATTATTTGAACTATTTGAATCATTTGAATTATTTGAACTATTTGAATCATTTGAATTATTTGAACTATTTGAATCATTTGAATTATTTGAACTATTTGAATCATTTGAATTATTTGAACTATTTGAATCATTTGAATTATTTGAACTATTTGAATCATTTGAATTATTTGAACTATTTGAATCATTTGAATTATTTGAACTATTTGAATCACTTGAATCATTTGAATCATTTGAATCATTTGAATCACCTGAATATGATGAAATAGATATTTTTTCNTTTTTTTTTTTTTTTTTTTTTTTCCTTTTTTTTTTTTCTCCATTATGTTCTACTTTATTCGAATGATTCTCTTTCTTGTCATAACTTAAATCTTCTATTTTATCTTTCTTCTTCTCTTTGTTAATCTTCAGAATTTTTTCAAAATTTTTTATTTGCCTTCTTTTTTTTTCATTAAGAATATGAGTATTTTCATTTGCGTCAATAGGACGATTTGAATTAACATTGTATTTTTCTTCAATTTTTTTATTTTTATAGTATTCATCATATAATTTATTTCTATAATTATTAACTAACTCCTCAATATTTTCTTTGCCTTCTTCTTTCATTTTTTCTTCATATAATAAAACATCTAGTTCTATTTTTCTTTTTTCAGAATGCTCAATAATAGAATAATCACAGGTATATTTTTTGTCTACTATATTATTCATCTTTACTTCATTTCGAAATTTTTCATATTCTCTTAAATTATTCCTAGCATGACGAATATGAGCTATATTCATTTGAATATATCCATTAGTACCTGAACCTCTTGGTGTTTTTAATCCAATTCCGTTATACATTTTGAAGATTTATTTATTTACTTTTTTTTTTTTTTGGGATATTATAAATATAAAAAATGAAAAACAGTATAAACTCTCTATTTTTAGTTAACCATAAAGAATTTTTAATATGCTTATTTCATTGTTTTTATTTGAAAAAAAAAAACTTTGACAAACATTTGTATATTAAATCATTAACTTATTTCTTCAAAAAAAAAATTTTATACTAAAAAATCCTATATGCATATATATTTTTTTTATAATATAATTTTATTTTTGAATTGTCATTTTTTCGTAATATTCTTCAAATTTGCAGTTTAATTTTTCACTTGTATATCATTCATTTCTCTTAAAATTACATTTTTTCATTTTTCTTTGAATAATTTATATTTTAATAAATATGCATTTTATATGAAAAAAAAAAAAATAAAATAAATTTTGAAGTTATTTTTATTTTATTTTATTTTTTTTTTAATATAAAACACAAAAAATAAAATTCTGAGAAAAATTATTTAAAAAAAAAAAAATAGTAATTCATAAAGTTGATCTTGTAGAAATAATACTTGTGTAAAATTAATTTATTAGAAAAAGAAAACGTAATCATTAATATTCATTAATTATATATTAGGAAACATGAATCATAAAAAATAAATTTATAGAAAAAAGGTAAAAAAAAAAAATAAAATATATAAAGTGCAAAAATACCTGAAATAAATAATTAAATAAATATATATATATTCATATGTATAATTTATAAAATATAATTTAAAAAATGCTATATTTATAATAAAAGAAAGTATATACTTATTATGATAATTATTTTTATATATATTAAAATTTAAATTATTTACATATATATATATATAAATATTTTAAATATAAGGATAAAAAGGTTTATTTAACTTATTTTAAAATACTTCATTTTTTCAAAAAAATTAAAATGATGTTAAAATATTATGGTGACATTTTTTTTATTTCCTAAAGATAAATTATTTTTTTATGTGAAAAATAAATATAATTATTGGTTATTCAAAAGAAACTTTTTACAATGTAATAAGTATCACACAAATATAAATTATAATGACAATCCAATTAAAAGACCAACATTAATTATAAATGAAAGATGTGTTAAAAATGTGTTAAATGGTTATCCATGGTTATATTCAAAAGATGTGAAAAATGCTGAAGATTTATTTTTGTATAGCCCATGCTTAGTAAATATAAAAGATGAACATAATGAAAATATAGGAATAGGGATATACAATAAAAATTCTGTTATATCATCACGTATTTTGAGTAGAAATATAAATGATTGTATAAATGAAGACTTTTTTAATAATAGAATAAAGAGAGCATATCAGAAAAGATTAGAGTTATTTAATAATGATAATTATTTTAGAGTTGTTAATGCTGAAAGTGATTTATTACCAGGTATTATCATTGATAAATATAACAAATTGATATGCGTTCAAATTAATGCAAGTGGAATGGATATATTATTAAATATTATATTGAAGAGTATAGAAAATGTATTAAACCCTAACATAATTATTTTAAAAAATGATAGTCAAATAAGAAAACTAGAAAAATTACCTTTAAAAAAAGAAGTATATAAAGGGTTATATAAATCACCAATAGAAATTAGAGAAAATGGGGTAACTTTTTTTGTTGATATATTGAAAGGACAAAAAACAGGGTGGTATTATGATCAGAGATATAATCGATCGATGCTAATTCCCTTTTGTAAGAATAAAAATGTTTTAGATTTATTTTCTTATGTTGGTTCTTTTGGTATTACGTTAGCTTACTATGGAGCTAAAGAAGTAACATGTGTTGATTCATCTTATCTAGCGATTAAAAATGGAATAAAATCAGCTCACTATAATAATGTTTTAGATAAAATAAATTTTGTTCATTCATGTGTTAAGAATTTTCTTAATATAAGTTTAAATGCACAAATTACAAATACTCACGACAAAACAACTTTAAAAAATAATGATAAGTTTATCTTACTTACATCCAAAAAAAATGGTGAAATGAAATATAATAAAAATGATTTTATTTCATTAAACATAAAAGAAGAAGAAGAAAAAAAATCTTTTAAAATTGATGAGGACAACTCAGAAACAACGAACCTAAATGATGATAAATGTAAGCAAAAAGAAGATATCTTTTCAGATATTCAAAACATATTCATTTACCAAATGAATAAGAATAATAAACATATAGAAGATATAGAAGATATAGAAAAATTATTAATTAAAAACAATAACTTAGAATTTTTCAAAAAAAAATATGATGTTATATTAATAGATCCTCCTCCCTTAGCACGTAACAATTATTTATTACCATCTGCATTAAAAATTTACCAAAAACTTTTGTTTATATCGTTTAAAATAATACAGAAGCCGGGTTATGTATTTGTATCAAGTTGTAATAAATTAATTGGTTATAATGAATTAAATTTATGCATAAGAAAATCATTAAATTGGTCTAAATGCGATGGTATAGTAATAGGTGAAGGAAGAATTAGTTCTGATCATCCAATTCATGTTTCTTTACCAGAAACAAAATATTTAACTTCTATTCTTTTAATGATTACTTAACTATATTTGTATTAACCATTTTTTTTTAACCTTTTTTTTTTTTTATCAAAAACTATTTACAGTAACAATTAAAATTTTTAGAGTCAATTCACAAAAAATAATATACTTTAATTAGGAAATTTTAATTTTCTAATATTTAAATAATAATATTTTAAATTCTATTTTCTTAACATCTTAATTTTTCAATGTTACATTAGTTTATGATTTTTATATGATTCTAATATTCTTGTCTGAACATAAAAAATATTTAGATAAAGATTTATTTTTTAAAAAGACAAATGCTTAAATATTTTGATGTATATTTAATTTTTTATTTAAAAAAAAAAATTATACCAAATGTATTAAAAAAAATAACATATAATATAAATCATTAATATTTTTTTTAAAATAAAATGAAATAAAAAATATAAAAACATTTCATTTTACATAAATATATAAAAATTATAATAGAAATGAAGCAAAAAAAAAAAAAAAAAAATTGTATATATTTTTTTTTTCCCCTTACAATTCTTTATTATATTTATCTAATTATATAATATTTTTATATAATAGTAATATTAAAAACAATAGTATAAAAAAGAATAAATAATAAATTTATGAAAGCATATTATGTTATTTATTATTACTAAGGTATTTTTTAACATTTGTACTAAAACTAAAAACAATGTCCCGTAAATAAATAAAAATTTGTTGCATGTGTGATTTTTTTTTATAATGTGATTATTTTTAGTTGATATATATATATAAAATAAAAAATAGAAGAATAGAAATATGAATAATATTTTATATATGTATTGTGAGACAGATTTATAATTGTTCTTGCTTTTATTGATATTTTTTTTTTTTTTAATTTATTATTTTTATTTAGTGTAATATTACTAATAATATATTTACTACACATAAGTGTATAAACATGAATATTAAGCTTTTTTTTATATAAATATTTATTTTTCATGAGTTATGAGTACTGGTTGGAATTTTAATTTTAATCAAAAGAAGTATACTGAAAAAAAAAAAAAAAAAAAGTTGAAATACATTAAATTATTTAATAAAAAAAATATAAAAAATTTCAAAAAAAAAAATGAGCTACTAGTTAAGAAGAGCTTAAATTGTGGTCCAGCTGGGAGAAATGCTTTAATTAGATGGATAGAATGTAAAAACAAAAAAAAAAATAAAATAAAATAAAATAAGATAAATAATTAAGTTAAAAAAGAAATAAAATAAAATTAACAAAAATATAAAATGTGACAAATTAAAATAGAAAAAATAAAGTATAAAATAAATATTTAGATAAAAAAAAAAAAAAAACGAATAAAAAATAAATTAAAATATAAAATACTAATTTATAAAAATATAAAATATAAAATTAAAAAAAAATTATTAATATTTGTCTATTTTTATTTAGATAACTATAAATTGAAAAATGATGAAGAGAATAGATACCCAGCCGTAAATGCCTGTAAGGTTTGGCAAAAAACTCAATCATTCCAAGATATTGTTTTGTCTGGTTTAGTTGATTTTTTAAAATTTTTAAATGTTCCTAAGCACATTACATACAAAAATGTTTTTGATAATTATTTGACTCCCAAGTTTATAAATAAAATTAATTCTATAGATAAATCACAAAAATGGTATTTAAAAAAATAAAAATACATTTGAAATTTTTTTATTTGTCTATATATATATTTGCTTATTATTATTATTATTTTTTTAATATATATATTTGTAGTTTAATTGAGCTTGCTAAAAAGATGATATTAATGTTTCAAGTACGTGAAATACAACCACTTTTTTCTATATTGTTAGAAAAAATAGATATTATTCCATTATGTATTTTAAATATATTAGTTGAAAAAACACCTGCTGCTAAATATTTTTATGAAATAACCTCAGTAAAGGTTAAAAGAAAAATATGGACATTATGCCCTGATAAATTTTGTGAAGAAGTTGAACATATCATTGAAGAAATAGTTTTACGAATGAAAATAAAAAATAGTTATGATATCATAAATAATTTAATAAATAAAATAATAGAGTTAATAGGAGAAGAGAAGGAAAAAAGATTTTTATATAATTTATGCGTACATATTATACGACTTAAATGTTTAGAATCTATTTTAAATGAAAAAGAAAATGCTTCCCATTCTTCATATTCTAATACAAAATGTAATAAAAAAAATAAAAAGAATAACAGTGATAATATATCATCAATTAAAATTAATGAAGATAATATAGTAAGCGAAAGTAAAGAATCCAATGAAAATAATAAAGAAAATGAATGTAATGAAATTAACATAAATAATAAAATATACGAAAGCATTTGCAAGAACTTAAATTCTAATTCTCTCCAAATATCTAATGATTTCGAAAATAAACTGAAAAAATTGCAAATTTGTTTTGATAAAATTATGAATAAAAGAGAAAATTCACAAAATAATGAAGTGAATTATAAAAGTGAATTCAAATTATATTACATAGAACTCCATGAATATAACCATAATAATACCTCATTTCAATTTTTAAAGAAAAGAAAAAAAGAAGAAAAAAATTATATATATGATATGAAAAAGGAAAAAATCAAATTAAGTAATGATGAAAAAAAAGAAGGAAGGACTTTTAGGAATAATAATAATAATTATTGCGAAGAAAAAAGTACTTTTAAAAGATGTTTAATAATAAATGAAGAGGAAAAAAAAGCGAAAAAAATTAAAATAAATTTAAATGCTTTAAATGAGCAGAATAACATGGAAAATGTTTCCGTAAAACTAGACAAACAAATTAATGAAGTCAACGACAAAAGTTTATGTAAAAAAATGAATAATAATAGTTACAATAAAAATAATAAGGATAACGTTGAGAACACTAAAATAAAAGAAAACATTGAAATGAGTAAAGAAATTTATATCGAAAAAAATAAATATAAAATTAATATGAATGAATACTGTGAAAGCAGAACATTATTACCTTTTGATAATATGTTTTATAGTAACTTAAGATTAATGCTATGCTTACAATACAAAGAAAAATACAATATAAATGATGAAGAAATGTTAAGTATAGATAAATATTTTTACATTATTGAATTTATTAATAATATTATAAAAGATGGAATTCTAAGTTTTGGTGATGAAATTAAAATACAAGAAATAATTAATAAAACTCAAAAATATCTTAAAATAAAGAATATTGACGATTTATATGAATATTCCTTACTATTTAATAACATATTATTAAAGTTTTCAATTATTGAAGGCATATGTTTTTATTTTTATAAAAATAATTTTAATATTTTAACATTCAAAAATAATATTAAATTTTGGATTTCTCTTTTCTATTTTGGTATTTATAACAATTTTTTTTCCTTAATTAAATATGCTGTGGATAAAATTGAGTACGAAGAAAAAAAAAAAAAATCAGTAAAAATAAATAAACGAAAAAATGCATTTTATTCCGAGGATACATTAAAATTGCAAGAAAGAATGAGGCAAAAAAACGAAAGTTTTAAAAAACACAAAGAAACAACAGATGAAAATGGAGATGAAAATGAAGATGAAAATGAAGATGAAAATGAAGATGAAAATGAAGATGAAAATGAAGATGAAAATGAAGATGAAAATGGAGGTGAAAATGAAAAAAATTATGATTTATGCGAAGAGTATGAAAATAAGGATAATGATAAAGAAATTAAGGGTAGTGATGAAGAAAATGAAGATACAAATGATGAAGATAAAGATGATAGCCTTTCTTATGATAGCTGCAATAAAAAAAAGAAAAATGAAGATATTATTGAAAACGGTAGTGAAGATTATAGTAAAGTAAATGAATATGAATGGAATATATATGAAGATAAGGAAAGCATAGCCTATGAAAATGAAGAGGAAAATGAACAAAATCTTGAACAAAAGTGTTTTCAACAAGAAAAATATGAAAATAAAAAAGAATATACGGAAAAGGAATGTAAAAATTATAACGAAGAGAAGAACAAAGAGTTCAGTACTTTAAAATCATTTACTTTAAATAATACTAACAGAAATATTCCTTTACAAAAAAAAGAAAAAAAAAAGATAGAATCAAATTTAAAAATGGAAAGAGGTTTCTTGAAAAATTCGAATGAAACTAAGAAAGGATTTTTTGAAAATATATATATGAAGAGGGAAGTAAAGAGTAGTAATTTAAAGTTATTTTTTAATATTTGCAAGGAAAGTTATTTAAAAATACCTTTAATGAATGTTCTAAATTATATAGTAATTCCAAATAATATAGAAAATAATTTTATTTCTTTTTTTGATTTTTTTGATGAAGACAATATTGATAAATTAAATAAAACTAAAGAAAAAAATAGTATTTTATTATTATCTACATTATTAAATATACCACAACTAGATTATATAAAAATTAAAAACTTTTTTTCAATTATTGATGAATTCTTTTATCTCGAAAAAAAAAATTTTATATTTGCACAAAGTAATAATAATATTAGAGAATATTCTTTTCATCAGCATATAAGTGGGACAAAAAGTGTGCAAGAAAATAAAATAAATTTAAAGAACAAAACTTTTAAAAATAGTGGCAAATGCAGCAATATTAAAATGGAGGTAAGAGATTTAATAAATAATAATAATTTTAATATGAATAAAAATGATATTATGAGGGAAATTAATAATTATTATTCAAAGAATGATGAAAATATAGTAAATTTTGATAAAGAAAAAAAATTGAATGATTATAATGAAATACACCAAATTTATGATAGTGATATTCATGCAATAAAAGAAAAAAGCATGTTTAATCAAATCGGAAGAAAACTAATAGACTACATTAATGATATGAATAGTACTATTAGTGATAATCAATTTTTGATAAATAATAATATAGCATCAATATTTATATATTTAAAAGATGCTAATACTAAATATGAGGACAATATAAATGTTCCATTAAAATGTAAATATGATAAATTAGAAAAGGATACAACAAAAAATAAAAATTATTCAATAAACTTTTTTTATGAAATTTCAGATGAATTACTTAAGAAGTTAAATTACAAAGGAAAAATTAAAAAGTATTTGCCATATATTTTAAAAATTTGTTTTATTTTTTTGAATTTTTTTAAAGAAAAAAAACTAATAAATATATATATAAAATATCTGAATTTATATGGGTACCTATATCATATGATATTAAATAGAATATTATACATTAGTACTGTGAAAAGTATTCCAGTTTTACAAAATATTATATTAAAGGAATTACATTTCTATTTTGAAGATTTCAAAAATATGAAAGAGAAGAATTTATGGAAATTTTTTTTGTATGCTCATACATTGATTGATATTAATCAAACAAAATCTAATTCTTTAAGTAAATTATTTCATAATAATGCTATTGATTATTTTATAAAGCTCTTTTATTATTTATCCTTTTACAATCCAACATTTTCTATTATTTTTCTAAAGCTAATAGAGGTAAATATATATATATATTATAGAATAAAATATTTCATTGTCTTCATATATATTTAATTTTTTTAACTTTATTAATATGAATTTTTTTTTTTTCTTTCATATTTAAATTACATTAAATGTGATTACTTTTCATTTTTAATTTAAATATATGTTTCTCTTTAAGCTGTAACAAATTTTTGTTTTAATATCTTCAGTTCATAATATCTAATTCTTTTTAATAACATACATTTAAAAATATGCTAGAGTATGTATTTAAAATTTTTTATTTTTTCCTTTTTTCAGACACCATTATTTTTTAAGCATATTGAAAATAAAAAGGCAGAAATATTACAGAATTTATGGATGTAAAATAAAATGAATATGAATATATGTGTTTTTATAACTATATATATATATTTTTTTTTTTCATCCTATTTTATATAACTAAAAAGTACATATCATTTTTTTTTTTTTTATCCTATATGCAGAGGAACACATGAAAGATATTTTTTTCATTTTCCTAAAAATAAAAGATATTCTAATGAGGTAGAAATAAAAAAAAGAATAATATATATGCACATTTTATTGTATACATAAACTAAACATGCGCACAACACATTTATATATATATACACATTTTTTTTTTTATATTTTCAGTATAAAATTTGGATAGATTCATACAATAAATTTTCTGAAAAATATATTTAGAATTATATTAGTAATTTCTTTTTAATTTCCTTTTTCATAATATTTAAGAATTTGAAATTTATTTTAAATAGTTTTAAAATTTAAAAAAAAAATATAATAAATAATATTTACATAGCTTGTTTCTTTAATTCTGCAAATTCCTTTTTTTTTTTTTGTACTTTCAAAAAAAAAAAAAATTCCAGAAATGAATTAAATACATATCTTAACATAAATTTATTGTTAATATCATTAATATGTAAGTAATATTTTTTTTTTTTTTTTTTTTTTTGTATTATTCTAATTATGATAAATATTTTTTTTGTTTTTATTTTTTGTATATAGAAATTTATCTACTTTTGTTCTTTAAAAAAATACACATAAACTTGACAATTTTTTATTCATTTTTAAGTTTCAAAAAAATTAGATACAATTTTTTATGATTTAGTATAATCATCCTTTTTCTCATCTATTGTTTTAAAAAATAAAAGGAAACAAAAAATAAAAAAAATTCTACAGAAATAAAAAGGGCAATTTCTTAATTTTATAGTAAATTTTTTTTTTTAACACGTTCTTATTAAAAAAAAATGTTACATAAAATAAAAAATTGACAAGCCATTTATAAATATATATGTCAATCTATATAGCTAAAGTAATGTACTATATAAATGCTTAAATTACTTCCAAATAAAAAATAATAGGTAATAGGAATTTATTTATATATTTAAAAACGAATTATTATGATATGTATAAAGGTTATATGAATTTTTTTTTTTTTTTTCATTGTTCGACATTTCATATGTATATATATTAAAAAAAAAAAAATAAAAATAATGTTATACTAATGCTCAAAAGATTTCATACCATTATTGAGAAAAAAAAAAAAAAATATACCATAATATAGATAATTAAAAAAAAAAAAAAAAGAAATTATAATGGAATGAAAATGAATTGAAACATGATATACAATCAAAACAAAATATAACCAAAATAACAAAAAAAAAAAAAAAAATGAATAAATAAATAATAATATGAAACTAATATTCATTTAAATAAATTATATAAGGATAAAATTAAGATAAATTAGCGTTATGGAATAAATAATTTTTCTTTTTTAAAATTTTTTCTACGTCTTGTTTTATATTTATATTTTTTTTTTTTTTTACATCTTATAAAATTTCAGAATTTTAATAGAGCTATATATATAATTTTGCACGTATATATATATATATATATCCTTGTATTAGATACATATATATTTATATCTTTATAATAGATATATATATATTATTTAAAAAAAAAGAAAATGTATAGAAGTAGAGATAATATTGTTCGAATTAATAATAAATATGAAATACTAAATTCTCATGATGATAAAAATTTACAAATAGAAAAAATAAAGTATATTAATATTTCTTATCATATAAGAAAATTATTCAGCTATTGTGATGCTGACATATTTAGAATAGAAAATAATTTAATTATTTATAATAGTTTAATTGATAATATAAAAAAAAATGGAAATAAAATAGTAAAAAAAGAAGTAGAGAAAATAATAAGAGAAAAAGAAGGAAATGAAAATTACTGTTTGAAAGAAATGAATGACGAAGAATATAAAATTAGTAATTTTGAATTAAAAAAAGTAGAACTTGATTTTAAATTCATTGAATGTAGTTTATGTTTTGAATTAATTAAATTTGTATGTATTCAAGATTGTAATCATACTTTTTGTTTTCTTTGTTTTTATCGATTGTTAAATATGGAGAAAAAAGAAAAAGATAATGAAAATAATAATATAAATAATAATATAAGAAATAATAATTCTGTAATAAATAATAGCATAAATAGGAATAATATAACATATATAGAAAATAATGAATATTATAATGAAAGTATTAAATCACAGCATAGAGGAAAAGATATAAAAGATGAAAAATATAAATGTGGTATTGATAAAGTGAAAATGAAATGCCCTTTTTGTAAAGAACAGAATGAATATATATTCATATGTTTAAATAACTTTTATACATATTTTACCTACGATAATTTATTACATACATTGTTAGAAAAGGAAAAGGAACAATGCTTAGTAAATAAATCATGTGAATATAACGAAATAAACAAAAGTTTTTTTAAAGAAAAACATAATAGCAAAGAAGATGAAATAAACAAAAATATTCACAGTAAAAAATATTCTTCATGTGAAGTAAAAGAAAAAGATAAAAAAAAAAATTTAGATTGTGATGAAAATGAAATTGTAGCAGAAGAGGAAACAACAACAATAAAAACTGAATTAAAAAAAGTCTTTTCATCATATTACGATGATATTATTATTTTACAAAAAATTTTAAAAAAAAATGAGGAAAATAAATTAAAAATAAGTACAGAGAAAAAAAGTGAAAATATGTATTTATTTTTTTATTATGAAAAGTACATAAAGTGGAAAAAAAAAAGAATAAAATATTTATTAAATTGTATTAATTCTGATAAAAGATATGCATTTTTTTCTAAAATATTTCTAGACACACAAAAAAATATTTTCTTTGAATATTTTTATATATTTAGCTTATCAACACTTCTAACAAATTATGTTTGTTTATTGTCCCCATGCATTGATTATTGGACGAAAATTCAAAACAAAAAGATAGAAAAATATAAATTGAATAACAAAATAGATAAATATTTTGAGAAAATTTACATAAATAATGATAAAGAAATATTAAGAAAAAAAAATGATTCTATATATGATAGATATCAGCAACATACAAAAAGCTTATTTTATATTAGAGAAGAAGAATCGGAATTATCAGATGATTATTTTAAAGTTATAGATATATTTTGTAAAGCATGTTTTACTAATTTAGATAATATAAATATTCTAAACCACTTAAAATATGATTGCTATACTAGATTAAGTGATTTATGTAGACATATAAGTGAGCATAATAGAATATATTGTGATATTTGTGTTGGAAATAGTGATAATATATTTTTATTTGAGTATAATTTGTTCTATAAAAGATTTTTAAAAAATCATATAGAATGTGGTGAAAAAATATCTGAAAATAAATATAAAATAAGACATATATATTGCCATTTATGTGGATTTTATTTATATGATTATGATTCCTACATGAATCATATAAATAAGTATCATTTTTTTTGTAAATTTTGCTTTAACAAAAAACCTAATGAAAATAGTGATATTGTAAAAAATGAAATGGAAGAAATTATTTATTATGACGAGTTACATCTTCACGTAAGGGGAAAAAAAAAAAATATTATTATTACTTGTTTAATATATACGATTAAAATAATTTATAAATTGAGTTCATTAAATAATTTATATATATATATATATATATATATATATATATATTCTAATTATTTTTACATATATCTTTTTTTTTTATAGGTATACAGAGATTATATAAATTTGTTCGAACATTATAAAAAAAGGCATTACCCATGTTTATATGAACAATGCATCTTTGTTGTTTTTGACAATAAAATCGATTTATGTTTTCATTTAGCAGAAAAACATGAAGAAAAAGGTCATAATAAAAAAAATAAGATAACACTTTCCATAGCAGGGGCTTCTTATAGTGAATTAAGAAATAATGCTAATAATAACATTAGAGAAAAAGAAAATAAGAATATATCTGATTACGTAAAAGAAAATGATTCTACAACAGATAATAAAGAGTCATTTCATATTAAAAATCACAAATGCATATATAATTTTAAAAGGTTTTACGATTCATGGTATTTTGATTTTTATATTGAATGCAAAGTTGTAAATTTCATAAATTATTTTAGCATTAAGAAGCATTTTTTTCTGTATCTTATAAAAACAGATGTAGAAGTTATCTTAAATGTTTTTCAAAATTTATCTAAAAATAATTCCAATTTATATTTTTCTCAAGAAGAAATAATTGAACTAAATAAAAATATTATAAATGAGGACTTTCCCATAAATAAGAATAATTTTTTTGTATTCAAATTATTCTTTGATTACATAATAGAAAAAATAGAATACCTGTTATATAATAAAGAAGACTTAGAAAAAAATTATTTATATTTATTTTTTAATATAATTATTAATAGATCCTTTATTCTATATTATTCTTTTTTCTTCCTTTATTTAAATGAAAGATACGTAAATTTAGAAAAGATAATAAATATAGATAACATAAAAAACAATTACAATTCACAAAAAACTCAACACATATATAAATATGAAAAGGAAATGGTAAAGTTAAAAAAAATAATAGAATCAAACACAAATGTAAACTTAACTCACTTAAGTAAATATGGATTTCTATATTTAATTTTTTTATTTTTTAAAGTAGATAAATATAGTTTTGAAAAGATTTGTACCTTTTTAAAAAGCATTTCTTTATTATGTAATGATACATACAATAATATAAATAAAATAGAAAAAAAAGAAGATTCATGTAACATTTTAATACCTATAGTTTATAAAAAAAACGAAAATAAAATTAATGAAAAAGAAAAAAGCTCAAATTGTTTGCTGAATGCTATAAAGGCACAAAATGATTTTACAGAATTAGAAGATATCGATCAGTTAATTAAAAAATGTTTAAAAAAAAAAAAATATAATGCTAACATAATTAATAATATATATGATAAAAAATGGGATATAACAAGAAAAGTAGTGTTAGATTTACTATACTATGTTCAACCAAATTTAAATTTAGTATCTTTTTTTTATTTATTTTTAAGTAATTATTTTGCAGCATATATGAGAGAACAAAGCATAAATAAAATGATTAATATATCTAATGAAAACAAAAAAAAAATACTAAATAGAATATCATACGACGTAGATTTAGTATCATTAACTAGTATATCAAAAGATTTAAGTAGTTTTGTTAATGCAAAAGCATTGGAAGAATGTTTGTCTACTGGACCTGAATATTATAGAATTAGAAAAGATATTGAAATAATTTTAAAAAGAAATAATAATAAAAGTTATAAAGATTCGGAAAAATTAAATATAAATGATGTTAAAATAAATGTTAATTTATATGATATATCTTTGTCACTAAGGAACAGATTTTTAAATATAATAAAAAGTACGAAATTAAATGAGTTATACTTTATTTATTTCTATGTAAATACTATAATGACTTCAAGTTGTAATACCTATTCTAAAAATAAAGAATTCCCATCCCTTATTGATAACTTTAATAATTCTAGCACATTAAGTAACACAAAAATTAATAATTCATATAAAAACAAAGTAGAAATGAATAAAGAACAAATATTTAATTCAAAAAATGTAAATATTGATATAGATTATCCACCTTTAATAGAATCTAAAAAAGAAGATATAAAAAATATATCTATATCACCAAAAAATAATAAGAAAGGAAATAAAGACAACTCAGGAAATTCGAATCATGTACTAAGTAAAAATACTAAAAATATTTCTCATAATAAAAAAATATTAACTAATAATGAAAAAAAAAAAGAAAATGAATGCAATGTAAAAAAATCGAGTAGCAAACAAAAAGATTTTAGTTATAATAATTATCCTTTATTAAGTGGTAATAATGACGAAGATAAAACAAAAAAAAATATAAATAAAAATGACCAAACCTTTTCCAAATCATATAATCCAGATGAATTTCCTTTATTACCTTCGATAAAGGAAAATAAAAATAAAAAAAAAAATAAAAGTAAAAATAAAAATAATCAAAATATTTTTAAAACATATAGTTCAGATGAATTTCCTTTACTTCCTTCAACAGAAGAAAATAAAAAAAAAACTAATAACAATAATTATAATATTAAAAATGTTAACAATAAAAAAGATAAACAAAATAAATTAAACAGAAAAAATGATTCTTCCTTAGATACAAATAGCAAATCTTATTTAAATGCATCTGAACTTAATGTTACTTACACTATTAAAAAAAAAAATAAATTAAAAAAATGTACTATGTGTACATATGAAAATCCTTATGAAAGAAAAATATGTGAACTATGTGAAAGTGTTTTATGAAAAGGAAAAAAATGATTGAATTTTTTATTTTTTTGAGTAAATATCTTATATGTTTTTATTTTGGAAAATAAAAAAAATAATTTAATTTAAATAACTAATAATACTTTTTTTTATTATATATTAAGGGATAAATAAAATTAAGTTATTTAAAAAGTATATAAAAAGGTACTGTTTTAACTTTTTTTCTATATTTTTATAAGAACAATTAAAAAAGTACCATTTGCGAAATCTATGCAAAAAATATGGAAAAAAAAAAAAGTATTATTAATACATTTTTTCTATTAAATTTTAAATATTTTTTTTTTTCATTATTATTAATAAACTATATACATATTATTTTAAAAAAAAAAAAAAAAAAACAGAATATTTTATTGCTTATATTTTGATATTTTATTATAAATGCATTTTCTTTTCATTTCATTTTTTTTTTATTACATTATTTTTTTAGGTTATATATATATTAAGTTATTTATTTATTCATTTCATTTTACTTTGTACTGCTTTAAAAACATAATAAAAATATAAATGTAATATAATTATATCTAATGTTTTTAATTATGTCATATAAAATGTTTTATTTTATTTTATTTTTTTTTTTGTGAAGTATCCATTTAATTATTATTACTTTACATATATATATGTTATTTTTGTTTTACAAAGGATTATATAATTTTTGATTCCTTATATTTAATTAAACTTCTTTTTCCTTCTTTTTATTTTTTAAAAGTTAATACCAAGATTCTAATATAATTGAGAAGTCATCAATTTTTTTTTTTAAAAATAAATTGATTTCTTCCATTGTTTTATTTTGCTCTTTTTGTTTTATAATACTAGCGAACGTTTTAATTAAATTTTGTGAAAATGGGCGAGATTTTCCTGCAATTAATATTATAGTATTTTTTTTTTTTATTAAATCATATATATCATTTTGAAACATTAATATTATATCAGTTACATAAATTTTTTTTTTTTTTTTCAAAGCTTTTTTCATTTCATCATAATCTATATTAAAATTTACTAATTCGTGATTTTCTCTTGGTTGTAAATAATCATCATTATTATCAGAATTGTTTAATAATTCTTTGTTATAAAAAAAGAAATTTTCCACATCTCTTGAAAATGCCACATATATATAATTAAAATACAAATAATCTAATAGCTCTTCCTGAAAATAAAAATCTTGCAATTTATATCTAAAACCTAAAAATACTAAATCTTTTTCTGCATAATTAGAAATTTTTTTTTTTTTATTTATTCTTTCTTGGTTTTTATACAAATAATGGCGATGTCGAATAACAGATAACAGACTACTAAAAGCAACACCTGTGCAAATGTAAATAATTCTATAATTTAAATTAAATATGTTTTTATTCATGAATATTAAGCTATTTTCAATTTTTGAATATATAAAAGATCCTGGATTCAAATTAATTAAATAATTGGAACATAATCCTTTTAATTTTTTATTCTTATTTATTTCATATTCATATAAGCATACTAGCAATTCAATTATATTATATTTATTTTGATTTATTTTATTCTTTATTAAATAAGAATATTTTAATTTATATACTTCTCTACAAAAGGAAAAAAAATTTAATATGTTCTTTATGTAAATATTTTTCAGAAAATGAATAAAGGATGAAAACGAAGGATGAATGCTAAAATAATACAAGTTATAAATATTGAAATTTTTTAATAAGTTATATGATGTTAATGTATTCAAAATTGAATAACTCCTTTCTTGTATATGCGGTAATGTGTTAATAAGAAAGCCTATATCCACACTTACATAACTATAAAAATCATAAAAAATATCATAATAAGATCTTTTATCTTGATATATATATGAGTAATAATCTGATATATTAACAGTGTCTGCCAACTCTAAAAACTTCTTTCTGTGAATTTCACTTTCCGTTTTTTTGCTTAAATAAAAAAAGAAAAATGGTGTAACAATTTTACTGAGATCTAGAAAATATATGAATAAATCTAATACTCTAATTTTTTTATTAAAAGGAATATATGTATTTCTTAAATTGCTTACGCAATTATTCTCAATAACTATATAATCATTGTAATTAATTTTTAATAAATTTAAAATTTCTTTTGTTCTATTTTCTTCTAAAAAAGGATGAACCTTTATTAAACTACTAACATTAAAGTTGTGTGAGGACCTTAAATTAATATATCTAACATCTTGATAATATGATTTATTAGTATATCTTTCATTTCTTAACACTTCAAATTTCATAAATTTTAATGATTTGCAAAAATGTTCATCCAAATTAAAATTCTCATAGTTAACATCACTGGATACTTTATATTGATTAATACTTTTTTTTTCATAATCTAAAAGTTTCATTTCCTTTTCTTTTTTTAATGTTATATCATTATCTAGATATTTCTTTGAGTGATTTATATTTTTATTTAACTTATTTGCATTGATATTATTATTAATATCAATATTTAATTTGCTTAAATTAATACTGCATAAATTTGTATTATCATTATGATCACTCTTCTCATTTATATAAATGTTTCCTTCATTTTTCTTATTGTTTATCTTTTTTGCTTTGATATTTTCAATATCTTCATCTTTATAAATATATTTTATGTTATATAAATGAGGAATATCATAATTTATTTCGAAATAAAAATATTTTTTTCTAAAAAATTCATATACATTATTTTTCCATATAATAAAATTAGTGAAATGCATAGATGGATGTTGATAATTACCTAAATTATAATTAACAATATTAGCACCTAATGATTTTAGTTTTTTTTTTAATTTTTTAGCTACCATATTATAATTCTCATATGAGCTGTCACCTAAACCAAATAAATGAAAATAAATATTTTCATAAAACATAACATTGTTATTGTATAAAGATTCCCAAAACTTCGACATATTATGTGTATAAAAACCATATCCGGTAGTACTAACAATTATAATAATATTTTCGTATTTATAGAAACTCATTAAATTAACATCGTTTAAACAAAAAAAATCAATATCAAAATGTGTATACAATTCAAAAAATATATTTCTACAGCAATCATAAGCTGTACCATATTCTGATCCAAATGTTAATAAAACTTTTTTTGTATTTTTATTTTCCATTATATGTATAATCTTAAATCAGAATTGTTTATTCAAAAATAATAAATAATGATGACATGCTTATTTGTTGTCACCAAGTAAATGAGAATATTTTCTTGCACAAGTATAAAAGCAAAGTTGATGTTCTATATCTTTATATTCCTTTTCCAAATTTTTCATATTTTTTTCATTGAAATTAATATTATTCTTATAACTAAAATTTTTATATTCAGTTATATCTTTTTCAAATCTTTTAATTAAATTATTTTTACATATATTGAAACAATTCCCTTGATTTTCAGCAAAATTTTTTAAATGTTTTAAGTTTTCCTCTTCATTACAATCAATATTTAAATTTTTCTTATTTTCTTTAGCCTTTTTAACTAATTCTGCAATTTCATTTATATTTTTAGTTCTCAAGCTATTTAATCCTGAAACAAAAGAAAAAAAAAAATGCAATCACATAATATTTAAAAAAAAAAAAAAAAGGAATAAAAATAAATAAAACAAACTGTGACATCAAAACAATTGTATAATAAATTATAAAATATTAAATATTAAAAAAAAATTTTATTCAAATTTTTTTTTTTAAGACGAAATAGTTTTAAGGTATTACCTGCAAAGTCATTTTGATGACTTATCATTATTATTAACTAAAAAAACTAGAAAAATAATATAAAGATAATAACTTTGATATTGTTTGTAATTTTCAAACTGAAATATTTTAAAATTTGAATAATGATATTGTTGAATAACTTAAAAATAAATACTACAAAGCAATCTATAATTTCTATATGCAAGCTTAATAAATATATGGTAAAAGGTATATATTCTCTTTTTTTTTTAATAATTAAAAAAATCTAAATTTGTATTTATTAATATTTGTTTATATGAATATACATAAACAAGTATTAATTCTATATATATAAAGATATTATTTTTTAGATTTAAAAAAAAAAAAAAAAGAATATTAAATTATTATAATTATGAAATACATTAAAAATAAAAATTTCAGTATAAATAGTATGTTGTAAAACATTTTTATTTTTTCTTTCCCTGAAAAAAAATTAAGTTACATTGCATGTAGTAAGTCAAAATATTTTTGCTTATATATATATATATATATATTTTTATCTTTTTTAAATATATTTTTTTTTTTTATGCAAAATATTATAAAAATTTATTAATGCCTATAAAATATAATTTTAAACATGATATATAATAAATTACTACTATAAAAAAATTATATTTATGTAAATAAATGTATATTTTAATTAGAAAAAACATCAATTAATACATTTTTATCGGAAAGCATATACGATAAAAAAAGTTTTATATAATTTTCTCCAACTTACAATTTTTTTTTTTTTTTATTAAAATGTAATATTTATAATATGATTAAGAACTTTGTATAAATATATTAAATTTAATTATATTTTACAAAAAAAAAAAAGAGAAAAAAAAAATTTAAAATGATTCTAAATTATAAAGATATGTTTTTAAAAAGTGTAAAAATGGGCATGAAGAACAAACTGATCAATTTTTTTTACAAAAAAAATTAAATTTTCTTTTTTCTTTTTTTTTTTTTTTTAAAGAATTGATTATTAATTTCTATGATTTTATAAAATTTTGTAATTTTCCTTTTTATATAATTATATAATTATGTATATATATATGTTTTATGGAATGCCAAAATAAGAGTTATTTTATCAACGTAAATTTATTTATTGTTCATAAAAAAGCAACAAAGCAATAGTAGCTTTTAAAATTAAATTTTTTTTTTTTTTGAGTATTATTATTACTTATATTAATCATTAAAAAATATATTGTAAAACAAAAATTTGATACAAAAAATAAAAAGCTGCTTTATTTTTTACATTTGAAAATAATTTATAGTTACGTTAAAAAAAAAAAAAAGACACACACATTAACTTATAATTAAATGAACAAATAAAAAAAAAAGTAAAATTTAAAAATAATTACAATACTCTTTAAAAATAAGTATAGTTAGAGAATATAAAAAAAAAAAATGGTTCTTACAGAATTAGGAACACAAATAACTAGTGCATTTCGAAAGCTTCAATCAGCAACAGTAGTAGATGACAATGTAATTGAAGAATGTTTAAAAGAAGTAATAAGAGCCTTGATTTTGGCTGATATAAATATAAGTTATTTAAAAGATATAAAAAGTAACATAAAAAATAATATTGAAAAAAACATTGATATGTATGGAAACAACAAAAAAAAGTTAGTACAAAAATATGTTATTGAAGAATTAATAAATTTATTAGAAGGGAAAAAAGAATGTTATGTTCCAAAAAAAGGAAAAAGAAATGTTATTTTATTTGTTGGGTTACAAGGTAGTGGGAAAACAACAACTTGTACAAAGTATGCTCATTTTTATCAAAAAAAGGGATTTAAAACAGCTTTAGTTTGTGCAGATACATTTAGGGCAGGTGCCTTTGATCAATTAAAACAAAATGCAGCAAAAGTAAAAATACCTTTCTATGGAAGTTATACCGAAGTAGATCCTGTTAAAATTGCAAAAGATGGTGTAAATGCCTTTTTAAAAGATAAATATGATTTGATTATTGTTGATAGTTCAGGTAGGCATAAGCAAGAAAATGAATTATTTGAAGAAATGAAACAAGTAGAAAAATCTATACAACCTGAAGAAATTATATTTGTAATCGATAGTCATATCGGTCAAAGCTGTCATGAACAAGCAATGGCTTTTAAAAATTCAGTTAGTCTAGGTAGTATAATTATAACCAAAATAGATGGACATGCAAAAGGAGGAGGAGCATTGTCGGCAGTAGCAGCAACAGGTTGTCCTATAACATATATAGGAACAGGGGAACATGTAAACGATTTTGAAAAATTTGAAGCAAAATCCTTTGTGTCAAGATTATTGGGTTTGGGAGATATAAGTGGGTTAGTTTCAACAATAAAAGAAGTTATAGATATAGATAAGCAACCTCAGTTAATGAATAGATTATCTAAAGGGAAATTTGTTTTAAGAGATATGTATGACCAATTTCAAAATGTATTTAAAATGGGTAGTCTAAGTAAAGTAATGTCTATGATACCAGGTTTTGGTAATAATTTAATTAGTAAAGGAACAGAAAAAGAAGGAATTGATAAAATTAAAAAATTCATGGTTATAATGGACTCTATGACTAACGAAGAATTAGATTGTGTTAAACCGCTTAATGAAAGTCGTTGTTTAAGAATTGTTAAAGGTTCAGGTACTAAGATGCAAGATATAAAAGAATTATTAGAACAATTCAAATTTTTGCAAAAAATGGTTTCAAAAATGGGTAAATTAGGATTAAGAGAAAATAACATAAATAATTTAATGAGAAATCAAAAGCAGTTATTAAGTAAAATGAATAATATGATGGACACTAACATGCTTAAGCAAATGGGAGGAGCTAGTAATATGGTTAATCTTTTAAAAGAATTTAGCAAAATGGATGATTTAGGAGGTACTATGTCTAATATGATGAAACAAATGGGATTTAAAAAATAATAAATTTTAAAAATATATAAAACTAAATAAATTAAAATAATCAAAAGTATTAATATTATTGATAATCTAAACAATTTAATTAATGGATGTAGTATTTAATATAATTAAAAATAATTTAAATATTAAGGAAAATTTGTTAAAAATTACTAATATTGGACACATGTAAAATTATAAGTTATATGTATATGTCTAAATATTAAATATATTTGTAGTATAATATGGTTTTTAATATAATTCTACAATGAATTTAAACTAAAAAAGAAAATAAGATTCATAGTTTTTTTTCTTTAAAATTGTATATGCTATATATATTTAAAAAAATGTAGGAATAATAATTGGCAACTTAGGAAAGAAAGTATGAAAAAATAGTATATGAAGTTCTCTAAATATTTAATTAAAAAAATAATTTATATTTTTTTTTTTTTATGTTAAAATTTTTATAAATAAAAAAAAAAATTTTTTGTTACTTTTTTTTTTTTTTTTATCCCCAATAAAATAATAAGGATATTCATTCTTTTTGAAATATTCTTTGTCATTATTTTATAAAACTTTTAAATATTATTTAAATTAATTTAATGAAAAATATATTTTTTTTTCTCATCAAATTTAATTTGTATTATGTATATATATAGTTTTTTTATATGTATTGTTTTATTTTATATAAACGTACATATATATATATATATATATATATATATATATATATAAAGATTTAATGTATAATAACATTTTTTTCGTCTACTATAATTTGTAATAATATATTAATATAAAAATGCTTTAAATTATATATACATATATTTATATATACTTTTTGAGAAGTTTTGAATATTTTCACTAAAAATATTTCCAAAAATGAATATATTATGTAATTTTTTTTCAAATCATTTATTAGAAACTTATAAAAGTTGTGATTAAAAAAAATACAAATTATTCATTCCTACGAGTTCATAATATCTTATTAAAATGTTGTAATTCAAAACTTAATTCAAAAAAGAAAAGTGCAATTATATAAAATCTGGTAATTTTCATAATATTCTATTTTATTAAAAAAAATAAAATAAAAATAAGAGCATTAATCAAGCAAATAGAATTTTTCTATTATGATATTTAAAATAATTAGGCATGTAAAAAAAAAAAAAATAAAAATTGGAAAATAATATCATAAAAAAATTACAAATAAAATAACTATTAAAATCATAAAAAGAAATACTTTAAAAATAAAAATTATGAGCATCCTTAAAAGTATATATATATATATATATATATATATATATATATATATATATATATATACACACGGTAAATCACAAAAATATGAGTATTATTAAAACAAAAAAATGAATGTAAATAGTAAAATAATAATAATATTAATAATAATGGTAGTAATAATAATAGTAGTAATGATAATATAAATATTAATATAAATAATAATAATAATTTATAATGGAATTAACAAAATTATAATGTAAAACAAAATTTGATATCAATGTTCACAAAATTAAAAAAAAAATGAAAATATAATAATATTATATAAATGTGCATATATACCTTTTTAAATACTTCAGATTTTATGATTAATTAAATAAAAAATTTATCTGCTAATAAACTTTAATTTGTTATTTTTTTTAAAAAAAAAGCATATTTTTTTTTCATTAAGTTAAATGAATCTTTTTGTTTTTCAAATGATTTGTCTTTTATTTGGTTATTTTTGTTACATTCGTCGTAACTATTTTTTTTCTTTTCTAATTTTAGTTTCCTATGAAATAAAAAATTATATTATATATATGTAAAAATATATATTTAAAATTATATATAAGAAAGACAAATAAGAAATATAAAAAGAAAAAAAATTAAAAAAACTAAAAATATATTTCTATATGTTACTTAAATGAAGAGGAAGAATTAAAAATTTTGAATTCATAACTTGAAAGTGTGCCTCTTATCCAACGATGACTTAGAATATCTGAACACTAAAAAAAAAAAAATAATGGTAGTAATATAAGATTAAAATATGTTATTGATAAAAAATATACAAGATAAAAAAATTATTTTTGCTTATTCTTAATTATTCTAAATATGTATTTAAATCAAATTCATATTTATTTTATATATATTTTTTTTTTCTATATATAATACACTAAATCTTTTGTCTGGATCATGGACTAGAATATTTTCTAATAAATTTTTTAATCCTGGTTGCACATTCAGTGATTGTTCCTTAGATAATCTAAATGAGAAATGAAAAAATAGAATATAAAAAATATTTGTTTATAAAATATTAAGAAAAAATATACAACTAAAAACATGTGAATTATATATAAAAAATATAATATGATTTTTATTAATACAGTTCAGGTATATTTGCTGTGAGAATGTTGTTATATAATTCATTTGCATTTCTTCCTGTGAATGGAACCTTTCCAGTTATTATAAAAAAAATTAAAACGCCTAAGCTCCAAATGTCAATCTGTGTGAAAAAAAAAAAAATAAAGGAAATAATATATATATATATGAAAGTTATTTAATTATAAAAAGTTTTATTCTTCTATTTATATATATATATATATCCTTTTTCTTAAAATTTTATTAATTGCATTTACTTTTACTCCATATTCTTTATTTTTTATTATTTCCGGGGCTAAATAAAAATCACTACCGCAAACAGATCTACTTTTTACAACACTTTGATTTGATGGAGTTATTTTTGCTAATCCAAAATCTGATAATACTACACTTCTTACATTATCTTTAGTTCTAAGTAAAATATTTTCTGGTTTAATATCTCTATGCATAATTTTTAATGAATTAATATATTGTATTGCTTTAGTTAATTTAATAATGATAATTCTTGCATCTGAATGTGTGCAGCTTCCATTGATCTTTATATATTCAAATAAACTACCTCCTTCACAGTATTCTAATATTAATTTAACTATATAATATTCTATCAAAAAAAAAAAAAAAAAAAAAAAAAAAATTAATAAATATTTAAATATATATATCTTGGTTATTAAAATTGTTATTTCTAACTTTTCCATATTTTTTCATGGTAATCAAGAATTTTAACTATATAAGGATATTTATTATTTAATGTTTTCATTATAAATAATTCTCTTTTAAAACAATTATAGTGAGCTGTCTTCTTTAAAGGGCAACACATTAACTACAAGTAAAAAAAAAAAAAAAAGTGTTGAAAGATAGTAAAATTATATATTTTTAAAATATTATTACGCAAAAAGATATATACATATATAATAAATTATATAAATAAAAAAAAAAAGTTTTTCCTTATTCATTTTTTGCTTTTTTACTTTCATTGCGCATTTTTTTTTATTATCTCCTCTACAACAGAATACTTTTGAAAAATTGCCACTGTATAAAAAGAACATATAAGAAAATTATAATATAAATTACTCTAATATTTAATAAATAAAAGTTTAAATAATAATATAAAAATATATATTACTCTCCTATTTTATTAATGATTTTATATTTTTTTATAAATGCTAAGTTTGAATCATTTTCTTCTTTTTTTTTTTGTTTTTTCTTATCAGATGACTTATTTTTGACATTTTTATCTAAAAAAAAAAAAAAAATAACAACGATTTTTAATTTAAAAATAACTAAAACATTGTACAAATGTAGATAATAAAAAGATAAATGAGTATAATTAAAGTATATAAAAAAACACTATAATATACAAGCACAATTTTTATTTTTATATTATTTTTTTTTATTATTTTCATCTAATTAAATATATAAGAAATACATATATATCTTCTAATTACCAGAATTATTTTTTCTTTTACTCATAGTAGTCCCCATTTTTTATATTTTTTTTTTCTTTTTTGGAATAAACAAAAATTTAAGCATAATAAATTTAAAAAAAAAAATTAGACAATAAAAAAAAAAATAGATATTTTTTGAGCATTAATTTTCAATTATCTTAATAAATACAATTACAATATTAATTTTTACTGTTACAATTACTTTTTTTTTTCTTGAGAAATTAAAAAAAATGAAGTAGTGGTAACGAAAATGAATTATTTTAATTAATATTACGTAACAGATTTTATCATTTCAATGTTTACAACAATATTACAAAATAGAGAAATAAAAAATATTATCATATATATACATTTATTAAAATCAAAATCTAAATAATAAAAAGGAGATAACATAAAGAATATACTATAATGATATAACAATGTTTAATAAAAATATATTAAAAAAGTTTTCAATGATTACAAAAGGGATTTAAACAATTATAATAACAAAATTATGAAATTTAATTAATTTTGAACTATAATTATTAAAATAAAAAAATAAATAAATAAATACATGTTAATCTATATATTAAATTATAATTTCTATATAGCATCTTTTCTTTTTATTCAATAATATAATATTAGGAAATAGCACAATTAAATTTGTCTGGTTTGTACTAAAAAAAGAAAAAAACTTATAATAAAAATAAACAAATATATATAAAAAGACAAAAATTTAAAAAAAAAATAATAAAATCCTATAAGAATTAATATATATGAATTTATTTATATGAAACTTATCTCACAAAAATTTAATAAAGTGTGCAAAAATGTATATATAAATTTATAAATTTATATTAAAGAAATCCTAAATAAAGCGAATTCTAAAAAAATGATATATTTATATATTCATTAATTTATGTATTTTTTTTTTTTTTTTTTTTTTTTTTAGTTCTTTTAAAAAAATTTAAATTTATTTTACTAAATATTAAAATTATATCTGAAAAACTTCAAAAAAAATTTTAGAATTTCATAGATTATTAAAATTATAAAGAAGCATTATGTACTTCACATACTGAAAAATAAAAATTTCTCTAAATACTATTTAGATAAATTTAAAATAAAATTCTTAAATATCATAAAAAAAAAAATAATGAATAGAACATTTTTTTTTTTTTATAAAATAATTTAGAAAATGATCTAATTAATCTTAGAAAAAAAAAAAAAAAAAAAAATTATATTTAGCAAAATTTTTTTTCATAAGATTTTTTTTTTTTTTAATTAGATATACAATTTTTTTTTAAAAAAATAGCATTTTTAAATCCGTTTTATCGGTAGAAATAATTTAAATCAATAGTTTAAAAAAAAAAAAATAAAAATAAATAAATAAATAAATATATATATATATAAGAAATAAAATAAAAATAAAAGTTAAAAAATGAATAAAGATATATAATTTAAAAAAAAAAAAAAAATAGAAAAAATGGATGAAAACATATACGATAAATTTGATGCAAACTTACATATAAATAAAAATAATGATAATGAAAAAAATATATCATTTGAGGATAGTAATAGTACAGATTACTCTAATCATTCTGAATTATTAAATAATAGTAATAAAAAAAAAAAAAAAAAAGTTACTGTATATAAAAATTTTAAGAATGACAACGATATTAAAATTGGAATAAAAATAGCTCTTCAACTTTTATTAAACAATCAGCCATTTCCTGTCAAAAGGGAAGATTTATTCTCAATTATTAATATTTACGTGCCTAACTGTAATACTAATTTAAAAAGAAAAATAATTTTAAAACTTTTAAAAAAACAAGTTAACGATATTTTAGCACTAAAGTTATTAACTTTAAGTAGTAAAACAAAAACAGAATATGTATTATCCCAAAATATTTTATATAAACCGCATAATGATTTCTTATTATCTAATTTAGATCATAATATAAGGGGGTTTCTAATATTTCTTATTCCTTTTTTTAAAGTTTTTCATAATAAAATACCTTTAAATTACTTATTATATGAGTTAGAAATTGTTGGCTATAAAACATTAAAAACAAAAGAAGAAATATTAAAAATTTTAACAACTCCAAGTCTTTTTACAAATATTAAAAATAACTTATCAACGAATGAAATGGTAGAACCATTAGATTATATAATTTACGTTAAAAAATTATCATATGTAGATTTTTACAATGATCAATATGATGAAAATTCTCTTGATGGTTTTTACTGCACACCTACAATTAGATTTGAATATGAAATAAATATGAAAAATTATATAAAAGAACTTTTAAAAATTCCAAATAAAAAATTTCACTTAAAGGATATGTATGTTTTATTTGAAGAAAAATATTTCTTAGATATAAATTGCGATAATTTATAAAAAAAATCTTCGCTTATAATTTATAACTTTTAAAAATTATCTCTTCTTGAATATAAATAAAATTACAATAGTAAGATACATTTTTTTTTTTTTTTTTATAAAAAGAAAGTTATAGATATTTTTACACAAAAAAAAAAAAAAAAAATTACAAAAAATTTTTCACAATTTTTAGTGAAATATAGAAAAAATTCTAGGAAATATAAAAAAAAAAAGAAAGATAAAAAGAAAAAGGAAATGAAATATTTAAAATAAAGTGGTACAGATAAAATCCAGCTCATATAACTTTTAATAAAATTAATTGAATTATAAATATCTATAACTTAAAATTTATTTATATAATAATTATATTTCTTTTTATAATTATTCTACTTAATATTTTCATACCAATTTTAATATTTTTTTTTCTTTTTTTTTTTTTTTTTGTATTAGGAAATATCTGTTATATGATATATATATTTAACTTTTTAAAGTACTTTTTTTTTTTTAAACATTTTAAAAATAAATTTTTCCTAAAACTTCTTATTTTATTTTTTTTTTTTAAAACTAATTTGTTTCATCATTTATAAGAAATTTTTTTAATTCATTCCAAACTTTGATTCTTTCTTCACCAACTAAGCTTCCATCTAATTTTGCTGAATGTATTTTTTTGTCAGAAAAAAACCAAAGGCTATAAATTTCTTTACCATCTGAAAAAGGAAATCCATTTTTATCTTTTATATTTATGGGTGGTCCCATTTGTAATAAATTGGTTTGTTCTCTTAAGCATTCCGATTTTTGAACATTATTAATATATTGATGATATTGTGTCTTTAATAAAATATTTGTGCAATTTAAACAAAACGAACTAGGATACCATTTGCTAAATTCATCTGTTTTATATTCAATATAATTGTTTTCGTCTATATCATCGTAACAAATTAAACAAACTAAATTTTCAGGTACATTTGTCGCATGAATTTCATTAACTACGTTTTTGTTTTCTGATTTATCACTTTCTAGCTGGTCTTGCTTCATATTATTTTTTTTTTCTTCATTAATATTATACATATTTTTTAAATTGTCATCTAAAGCTTAAAAATAATTATGAATAAATAATTTGCTTCATATATATATTTACAATAATTATTATTTAATGATATGAAATTTCATAGAGGAATATATTAAAAGAAGAGAAAAAAGGAATTATACACTAAATATGCTAAATATAGATATGAAAAATACAAAAAAAAAAAAAAAAAATGTGATAAAAAAACAATTTAATCGTAAAATTAAATATATAACAATAAATACAATTAAATTTTATATACTACACAACAGAAGCACTAATTATATACTAATGCTTAATAGGAATCAAATATACTAAAAATATTTATAATTTTAAAAAAAAAAACTTTTAAATAAATTTTATCAAATATATAAGCAATTATACAAAATATTGCTAATTTTTTTATAAAATTTTTTTTTTTTTTTAAATTTTCAAATAATTTGATAATATAATATTTAAATATATTTGTAAAAAGTAAAAAAAATTCAAAATTTTTTCTTGGGAAAAATTTAATTACATAGTATATTTGTTTTTTATTATTTATAGTATTTAGCTCTATATTTTCATTCCATTAAAAAAAAGTTTTATTTTTAGTATATATTCTATTTATAATTAACATATAAAAATTGTGTTCTGCTATTTTTTAATGTTTCAAAATTATATCAGTGTTTCATAGTTATTTAAAGATGTTCATACTAAAATAATCTTATTAATTTTTTTTTTTTTTTTGCTAATTTATGTTACATTTATTCTCTTTTATTTTATTAGTAATCACTTAAAAAAGGTAATAAAATAGTTAATTTTCATCTTTATTAAATAAAATATACATCCTAAATATATATATATATATATATTATATGCTTATAAGTATGAATTAAAAAATGGAACACTGTAGCAAAAAAATTGAAGAATTATTAAAAGATAAACTATGTATAAATTCAGAAAATGATGAAAATAATTATTTGGTGAAAAAATTATTAAATAATGTTGTTGATATTGTTAAATTAACAAATCGGCTTTCTCTTAATTGCTTGTATAAAAATGGATTAGATATAATATCAAATAATTTAGAAATTAAAGATTTAAAAAATAATTTATTAAAAACTATTTATGATTTATTACTCTATAGTAGTAGTGATAAAACAAAAAATATTTTAAAAATTAGCTATGAAAATGATTTTTCAATCTTACAAAATAACTATCATATTATATCATCAATATTAGAAGATATATTCAATAGATCGAATGATTGCTTTAGATTTTTTGATGTAGAAAATAAAGATAAATCTATTTTTACTTGTAAATATTTAAAAAATTTAAATTCCCAAAATATAAATAATTTATATAATAAAAATAACTGTTTTAATGAAAACATTCCTATTGAAAAAGATCAAAAAATAAGCATTAAATCACAGAATGTTAAAGATGAAGAAGAAAAAAAAAAAAAAAAAAAGAAAGATAACAAAATTATTACCTTAAATGAATTAGAAGAAAAAGAAAATGAGAACAAATCTAAAGAAATAATTAATGTAAATCAATATGAAGATCAAGATAAGATCAAAGAAGAAATAGAAGACAATAATATAAATAGTGAGATAAATAGTACAGATGATGATGGAGAAAACGAGAAAGAAAAAAATAATTTTAAGGAAATAATAATTATAGAAAATGAAAATGAGAAAAAGGAAAATTATGATAAAAATAGTATAAAAAATAGTTTTGAAAATGTAAAAAAAGTTATAGATAAAAATTCAAAGAAAAATAAAAGTATGTTTAGAAAAAAGAAGAAAGAAAAGGATAATATAAAAAAAAATAATATTTTTACAGTTAAGGGCAATCTACATAAAGTTCAAAATTCTTGGCTACATTTAACAAATAATTATGCAAAATTTTTTATTCCTCGTATTCTTTTTAAATATAATAAATTAATGGATTTAGACCAAAATTTAAAGGAAGCAGTAAAAGTTCAAGAATATTATATAAAAAAAAAAAAGTTATTATTATATTATCATGAAAGTTTTAAGAACAACGAATTAAAATATAGCAGTAGTGAAATTATTGATGAAATATTTAATGATAACGAGTTAAACGAAATGAGTGAAATTAAAAATGAAGAAACATATAATATAAATTCTTATTGTAGCACAGAATGCTCCTCTGTTTTAAAATATAATGGAGTTATTGATGAAGATTTTTTTAGTAAAATGTTAAAAAAATTACATAAAGATATAAATAAATATTATTATAGATTTTATAATTTGAGTCATCCATATGAATATGAAATAAATAATATAATTCAATTATACAAGAAAGGTGATAAAGACATTTTAAAGTTTTTGGAAGTAAACTATGAATTAACAAATCCTTTAGGAATAAATGAAAAGAAATATGAAGTAATAGATAACAAAGATGATTTAATAAAAATGATAAATACTATTAAATTAGAAAATGATAGAATCTCAATAATGGTTAGAATAAATTATAAAAAATCTTATCGTGGTTTTGTCTCATTAATTTTAGTAGGAACAAAAACAATTGATTATATAATAGACGTTTTTAATATGTTTGAAGATATATTTTTACTAAATGAAATAACGACAGATCCTAGAATTTTGAAAATTACTTACGATTTAAAAAATGTTATATTATTTTTACAAAAAGATTTTTCTGTTTATTTAGTAAACGCTATTGACATCTTAATATGTTCAAATTACCTAAATTTGAAAAATACCTTATCAAATTTAGTTCATAATTACTTTAATGTAAATGTGAATAGTATTCGTTCATATTCTAATTTTTTAACTAGGCCACTGACACCAGATGTAATTAATATTTTAAGAAGCAGCTTTTATTATTTGTATTATTTATTTGATTACGTCAAAATAGATTTATATTTCAATTATATATTTAATAGTTACAAAAATGATTTGAAAATTGATTTGAAACAAGAGGATTTAGATAATAATAGTAAAGATGAAATTAATAATGAAGCAAAAATTTATAGAGAAAAAGTTGATAAAAATGAAATAAAAAATATTGAAAATTGTAGTGATAAAAACAACAAAGTAAATGATGTAAGTAATTTAGAAGTTAATGTCTTATATGATAATGATATTATAAATAAAAAAAATATATATGTGAATTTTGAAAAAATAAAATTTTATGATTTATCAGAACACGAAAAAAAGTATGGTGAAGAAATTATGAAAAAAGTATTTATTGATAGTAATAATGTATGCTTGACTAAAATTGAAATAAAAGAAGTATGTGATATTATCAAAACAAATGAACAAATTAAAAAAATTATAAAAAACTCTTATAATTCTAATTGTTGTGATAATTTAATAAATAATTTATTAGTATGGAGGGAAAATCTATCAAAAAAAGTTGACGAACCTCCTGACAATATTATTAATATTCATAATATTATATCCATTATCTTAAATATGCCTACATCTATATCAAGTTTAAAAAATAACATTGTTCCATTATCAAATGTAATATCAGAAAATCTAGAAACATTATTTGAAATTATTACTAAATCAAATATCAAAAAACCCAATTCTCACTTTTATTTAAATTATATTCAAAATGATACGGCAAATAATAATTGTATTGGAGAAGAAATTACTCCTATTAAGTATTCTATGAATAATAAAAAAATAAACAATGAAAATTATAAAGATTCCATTATTTTGCCTAATTTATATTTTCAAAGTATATGCCAAGAAAATAAAATACAATCAAATGAACAAAATTTCAATCATTTAAATAGTCAAAATATAATTCAATACGATCAACAAAATGTATATCATGTAAACAGTAAAAAAGCAACTTTTGCTTTGGAAAAAACATTTTTTAGTGAAAGCGAAGAAGATAATATGTTTAAAAATAAAAATAATAATACTAAAAATGAAAGTTACATTCTCTTATCTTCTTTAATTAACTCTATGAAAGAGCGAAATGAAAAAATATCAAAGTTTAATCAAAATAAACATATTAAAAAAATAACAACTGAAGTACCAACAAAAAAAAGTATTGATAAAAAAAAAAAAAAGAATAATAATAGTAGGAAAAAAAAAAAAACAGTCAACCAGTCATATAATCAACAGTATAATATTAAAAAAAGTAAAGTACAATACTCAAAAAATATTTTAAATGAAATGAACTAGAATAAAAATAAAAATAATATAATTTAAAAAAAAAAAAAAAAAAACTATTTTATTTGTGTACAATAATTCTTCATTTTTTTTCGAATATATTCCTTAAAATGATAAAGATTATTTTTTATGAAATATATTTTTTTTTTTATATCATTTTCATTATTTGAATTTTATTATAATTTTATTTTATTATATTTTTTTTTAAAATTTTTTCTAAACATTTATTTGATAAATTATATGATCATAAAAAAAGATATATTCTTTTCAAAATTTATTATATATATATTATGCTTATTATTAAAACTAAAAAAATACGAAAAATGAAATAAATCTAAAAACAAAAAGTTAAATTTATTTTCTAGTATATTTCTTTTAGTCCTATTATTATTAATATGATACATGAAAATAAAGACAGACTTTATTTGTTCTTAAAAAAAAAAAAAAAAGTGAAATAAATAAATTTTTTTTTGTTTCTCATTTTAATATATACAAAAAAGAAAAAAAATATGATAAAAAAATTACTATTTATAATAGATATATTTTCTGTTTTTTAATATACATATTTTTTTTTTTTTGTAAATTTTTAAGTTAAATATGTAAAGATTAGAAAAAATAAAACCTTAAATTGTATGAATATGTGATAATGTAATTGAAATGATTTCAATATTTTTTAAATAAATAGAAATGAAATTATAAAAAAAAAAGAAAATAAAGTAAAATTAAGTAAAAATAAGCAAAAATAAGTAAAAGATTATTGAAGAAATATTAAAGAAATATTTATATTTGTAACAAATTTTATATTATGCTATTTGATTTTATCCAATTTTGTAACATTTTATATTATTATATTTTATTTCTTTAAGTATATATACATTATTTTTAAAGTAATATTCGCATTTTTAAGTTGCAGGAGTTTATTTTAAATGAATACAATTGTCTATTTTTTTTTTTTTTTTTTTTTTTTATTCTCACTATGCACAGTATTATATTTAATTTTTTAATTTAAATTATTGACTTTTTGATGTTCTGATAAATTTATATACATATTTTGTATATGTTTTGCTTTTTTTTCTCTGAATTTTTTTGAGTTATATTTTATATTATATGAATATAATATATTATATATATGCATACATATAAGATGGCAAACATTACAGCTAATTTAAATGTTTCGGAACAAAGTGCTGCAAATAAAATTTCCAAAAATGATGTTTATATTAGTGAAGATTGCAAAAAATTAAAAGAAGATAAAAAAAAATTAAAAAAAGAATTATCAACAAAAGAAATTGAAATAAATAATTTAAAAAAAATATTAGAAGATAGAGAAAAGGATATAAAATTAAATTATATTCCTTTAAAAGAGGCAAGAAAAATAACTTATAAAGCATTAAGAAAAGGATCAGCAGCACAGAAATTTATTAATTTAATAGAAAGTAATAGTATTAACTATAAACTGAAAAAAATAGCTATTAATCAATTAATTACAAATGCATTTGGTGTTATGCATTATCAAAAAAGTCGTTATCCAGAAGTTTTAAAATATAAAGATTCTCACTTAAAATTATTTAGGCAAGAACAATTAATACTTTTAGCTGAAAATGAACGTTTAACATTGCAAATGAAAGAATTAAAAAAACAACTTTTAGATAATAAAATAGAAAATTTAAAAACAAATGAAAAAAGTTTGATCACTTCAATGAAAAGAAATACAAAAGATCTAGAAAACAAAAATAATAATATTGACGATAATTTTATAGAATTAGACGCAGATATTGTAGAAAAAAATTTTATAAATTTAATTAAAAATATTAAAATAGCTCAATTAAAATTATTATTTTTTGCATTTAGAAAATTAAGTAATAACGTATATAGCAACTCAGATCCTACAAATGTTAATGCAAGTATGATCTATTCATTAAAGCAAGGTACGGATATACTAAATAATATATTAAAAAATAAAAGAATTATAATTAAATACAATGCATTTTATAAATTATTAAATTACAATGTAAATAATGTATTATATAACAGCAAATATTTACATAGAATTAATAAATACAGTAGTTGCAATTATTCAGATAAAAAAAAAGATCAAGGAATTTCTCATTTTGTTTATAAGCCATATTATTATGATAATTTACCAAGTGCAACTTGTGATATACAAAAAAAAAAATTTCCAATTTTTAAAGATAAAAAAGATTTTGTTATGAGAAATTTAATTTATAATAACGAACCATTATATAATCCTTTTATTTATGAAAATATAAAAAATAATATTAGTACCAATCAATTTTACAAAAAAGATTACTTAGATTTGGAACTAAAAAAAAAAAATACTGAATCAGAAAAATATTCCTGCTTTAATGACTTTGATTTTCTTAACGATTTTAGTGCATATGATAAGGAGAAATTTATAGATTTATTTATAACTGAAACAACAAAAAAGTAACTTTATTTTCTTTTTTTAATTTAATAAAACATATATAGGTTATATATATAAATAGATGTATACATCTGATCTTTTCTTTTTTTAGATAATAATTTATAAAGTATTTTTACTTCATTTCTTTCGTATAATTAAATTTTTTTTCTTATTATTAAATAATAAATAATTTAAAAATATTATAAGATAAATACGAAGTTTTTCTTTTTTTTTTAGTAAAATTAAAATGTGTTTGTTATAATAATTAAAGACAAAAAATAAAAAAGATTATTTTACTTTTTTTTTTTAAATAATTTTCCTTGCATATATTTTTGTTGTAACTTTACATTTTATTTGTTATATTTTTTTTTTTTATAATGTAATTACATTTTGTTTTTATTTTTAAGATAACATTTTGTTAAATATATTAACTATATTTTTTTTTTTTTTTTTTATAGCATGTTTTATTAATTTCTTCTGTATGATCCGTTATATGATTTCTTTCTTTTTTTTTTACAATTTAGTATTTTTTTTTTTAATACATGTAACAACTATGATGAAACATCATGTTTGAAAATAAATGTAATAACTTTTCAATGAAAAAGTTATTTTTAAATTTTTTATTTTATTTATCTTGATATCAAATCATACCTTTTAATTTATTTTTACTTTTATAATGTTATCAATTTAACTCATGTAATTATTTTAATTTTTAAAAAAACAAAGAATTATTATTGAAATATAAAAAATTTTCAAATATATATTAATATTTATATATATAAAATAATGAAAATTAAAATAATCATAGAATATTTCTAGAGTTTACTAATACTATTCTTTAAAAATATGTAATTATATACTAAAAATATTCCTAATTTTATTTTTCGTAATTGTATAATTTTTTAGGAAATTCAAAATCCTGTTTATATTTGGAATAAATATTCTTTATAAATTTATATTTAAATTACATTTTTTTTTTCAATGTGAAATGTATATAACAAACAAAAAAGAAAACAAATATAAAAAAAAAAATAAAATAAAAAAAGTAACATTGGATAAGAAAAAATAAATATATTAATATATATATATATATAAATGATTAATTTTCATAATAAAATTATTCATAAAATTTTGCAGAACGAATAACAAATTGAGAAATGTATATTAGATTTTACATAAAAATAATTAAATTTTATAATTATATATATATATATAATATTTGTGTGATCAAAAAACTAACGCATGAATATATTCATGTATTTTAACACATATTTTTTAAAAGTGCAATTTTTTTACTAAACTTAAAAATGTAAATAAAAAAAAATTAAGAAATATTATATATATGAAATTATATAAATATATAATTTGTATATTAGTCCAAACTTAAATTACAATAATAAATATTATTAAAACATATAAATTATAAGTGTAAATATAATTAAAATAAATATATAAGATAAAAGAATGAAAAAAAATAAGAAAAAAAAAAATAAAACAAAATAAGAAAATCTTCATTTTTTTTTTCTTTTTTTTCTTTTTTTTCTTTTTTTATAATTTATCCAAATAAAATAGTTGGTCTTTCAAATCCATATGGCTTGGTAATTTACTATTTTTAATACATTCACTAAATAATTCTAAATATGGTTCTAATTCATTAAAGTGTTTTGTAAATTTTGCATTTCTTAAACATAAACGTAAAGAATTCGCATATCTTTCTCTTTTTTCTATACCTACTGGAACTTTTGGAACAACATTTTTTTTCAAATCTTGTAAAATCAAAGCTAATGCCTCTCTAGTTAAATCAATAAAATTTGATTTATATTCATCTTTATTTTGATAGCAATAATCGGAATAATAATCATTTGTAAAAATTACATTATATTCGTTTTCGTTATACTTATTTTTTGTTTTTGTATTTTCATTATAGTCATATACAAATGGCTTTATAAAAAAATTTTCTTCATTTGTTTGTTCAGGTGAATCTATTTGAAAATCTTTATCAGTTATTATACAACTGCTATTATTATTATGATTATTATCATTTTTTATAAAATAATTAAACTGATCTTTTATTTTTTTCTTTTTTTTTTTATTATCCACCTGATAATTATTTGATTCTTCCTTATACTTTTCATTCCTTTCAGAATAATTATCGCTTCTAGAAATATACTGGTTTTCTTCTTTTATATTATTGTATTCATTATGAAAACTATTATTATTAATGTTATTATTATTATTATTATTATCCTTAGTTAATTCATTAGAAGAATTATAATTACATCTTCGCGTATTGTATCTTCTTTTTTTATTTAATTTTTCAGAATCTGCATTTAAATTTGATTTGTCATTTTTCATAATTATCTGACTGTTTGAGTAATTCATGTCAATTGAATTCTTACTATCAATAGATTCTTCTGATTCTATTTTATCTTCATTTGATCTGTCGTTTTTCTTATAATCAAAATCTTTTAAATCATTTACATAATCGGTGTTGTTACTATTCGATTCATTTTTTATATCTGTATTAATATTATTTTTTTTATTTGTATATTCATTATTACTATTACTATCATTGTAAAAAGCTGCATTTTTACATTCTACAGCTAACATTTTCGCTTTTTTATATCCATGTTTCTTCACAGAAAATACTCGAAGATGCCTTCCACTTCCTTTTACACATGCTAACCAGCATTTTGTTCTAGCATTATACCACACCCCTTTATTTTTTGTATTATCGTCGTTTGATTCATATATATCTGAATCATTTATATCTGAACCTTTTTCGTCATTCCGATTTTTAAATGAATTAGAATCATTTTCTATAAAAAAAGAAATAAAAAAAATTTAGACAAAAACAAAAGAATGAAATTATATAGACAAAATTAATGAAGAAATATCTTTAGTATTAAAGAAAAGAAAACATTATCTATAATTATTAATAATATATATAAAGTGAAAATACTATAAATTATTTAACAAAAATAAGATAATACATATATATATATACTTATACATAAAATATATCAAATGAACATGAAAAAATATTGGAATAAAAATTAATATATATATCATAAAAATAGTATTATAATTCCTTACAAATATGAAAGAAACTAATTTCTTTTTTGTATATATTACCTTTTTGATTTTCAATGATATGCTTGTTATCCGAGTAATTAATCATTATTTATTATTATTATTTATTTTTTTTTTTTTTTTTTTCTTTCAATTTGAACTTTTTTGCAAATTGGATAAATTCAATTAAAAATAAAACTTTAACTTTCGCGCAAATATTGTTATAAAAATTGGGACAAAATCATCTTGTGAATACATATATATCTATATCTTTATATCTATATATATCTATATCTATTTATATATATCTTTATATATATATATATATATATATATATATATATATATATATATATATACAAATAAATATATATATTATACTTCTTATTTTAATGACTTTATTTATTTTCTATATTATTATTATATTTTTTTTTTTTTTTTAATTCATCTAAATTCCATAAATATATTCCTCTTAAAATTCTTGATAATATTTAAGAGAATAATTTAGTGAAAAAAAAAATAAGATTATATATATAATAATAATAAAATAATAATAATACTACTACTAATAATGATAATACTAATAAATTATATATATATACACATATACATACATAGATACATACGTATATACATACATACTTACATAAATACAAACATACGAAATATAAATTTGTCAAAATTCTAATATAACATATTAAAATAAAAAATTATTTTTAAAAATTTCATAAGTATAATCTTTCCTTTAAACTAAAATTTTACCTCTTTTTTTTTTTTTTATGTATTATTAAAAGAACATTATTTTTACTTATGTAGTAAAATATGTTGTTTAGTTATAAAATATATATATATATATATATATGCATTTATATATAAATAATAGATTATTAATATTAAAAACATAAAAAAAAAGATTTAAATTAAATCAACATTGATAATTTAAAAAAAAAGAAAATAAGAAATAAAAATATAATTAAATATATAAATGGATAAATAAATAAGAAAAATAATAAAGATATTTATTAATGTAATTATTCATTAAAAAGAAAAATAATTTATGATATTTAAAAATTAGAATAAATATGCAATATATATATATTATATATATATATGCATATGCATATATAAAAAAAAAAAAAAATAGGTAATACAAATATTTATATATATTTATTAAAAGTTTATTTCTTTTTACAAGATAAAATATTACTTTTTTTAGTTTTTCAAAAATGTATATTGCTAGAACAAAATAATAAAACATAAACTAAAATGAATTTTAAATTTTAGTAATTTAAATGCTGTTATTATAATTACTTTATTATTAAAAATGATTTTATAAAACAGTATTTTAATAAAATAAAAATTTTAGAAATAATTTATTAGTCAGGAATAATATTATAAAAATTAAAATGAAATAAAATTAACAAAAATATATATGAACATATATAGGTGCTTCAATATATTTATACATAAATATTTAAAAAAAAAAAAAAGTAAGTTGTCCACAAAAAATTTTTATTCTGTTTAGTGCAAATACAAAATCGTATAATAAAATAATTTAGGTATATTAAAAAAAAAATAAAAAAATTAAATATTAAAATTATATGTATAAGAAAATATAATAGAAAACTAAAGAAATTCAAACTCAACAAAAAAAAAAGGAAAAGAAAAAAAAAAATTAATATTATTATTATTATTATAAAAAAAAAATGTTTTATTTTTTATAAATAAAATTTCTTATTTAATCGTGTGATATATTTCCTTCATATATACAGAGAAGCATACGTGTTATTTACTTAGAAACATATATTCAAATAATAAATAAAAAAATCCTCTTTTAGAATTATAAAACAAAATTACAAAATTAATATATTAAGAAAAAATAAAACTATTGTAAACATAAATTTTATATTTAAATGTTTACCAAAAAAATAAAAAATAAAATAATAATAAAATATGCATATACTCACATGATTTTTATTAAAAATAATTAGCATGTAATTTTATTTTTATTTTTTCAACTTAACATTAAATAATACATATAATTTTTATTAATTTACAAACACATAAAATAATAAGAAAATATTGTTTCCTTTTTATTCTAAATCACAAAAATTACATAAAAATGAGTACTATTAAAAAAATATAGCATACTAAATTTTAAATATCTCTATATCATATAGAAAGCATATATAGATATTATAATTATATACACAAAATCAAACACAAGAATACATAAAAGAATAAAATTAATAATTAAATAAATATATAATTACACAAATAAATGTTTAAATAAAGATAAATATATATATAATGCAAGTAGAGGTAGATTAATATATAAATAAACAGGATACTAAGCAGAACAGACGAATATTAATGTATGAATCTAACATATAAATAAAAACAAAACAAAACAAAAAAAAAAAAAAAAGACAAAAGTATTATTTACAATAAAAAAATATTTCCGTTTACCTAAAAACATATATATAAAAAAGATATATATTCTTTTTTTTTTTATTAAATACAAAATGTATATATCTATATAATTAAGATTTTATATTATTTTTCCCATTCTATAAATATTTAATATATAAACAAAAATAGAGTTTCATAAAAAGAAAAAAAGCTACCCCATAAGAAGTTTAGGTAAAATGAAAAATATAAATATTACTTTAAAATACCAAACTAAAAAAAAATTTCATTTATTTTTATTTATTAATATTTATAAAATATAACTTTTTAATATATTTTTTTCATAATATATTATTTTCTTTACTCATGTAATAGTAAATTTATGTATTTTTATGAATATAACTTATAATTTCATTTTTTACTATTTCTGTTCTTTTCATAATAGAAAAATAATGCCACTACAAATAAAATAGATGTATTTCCTTTAAGTTATAAAAAAAAAAAAAAATGAATAATATAGTTGTAAATATATGATGCGAATATGAGTTATTAATTATATCTAATTTATATTTAATCATGCATACAAAAAAATTACACATTTATATAAATAATTGCAAAAATAAAATTTCAAACTTATGTAACAATGTTTTAAGGTTTTATATAATACTTTTGGAAGTATTTATATATGTGAAAGTTCATTTTTTTTATTATTTCTTTAATTTTTTAAATTTTTATTTAAATTCTATTCTATTTAATACAACTATTTTTATAAAAAAAAGGAAAAAGTTTATTCCTAGGTTAACAACCTGAAGATAAATTTTTTAATGCTTTTCAATATACACACGGAAATGAAAAGAATAAATAATTAATATAAATAAAGAAAAAAAAGAAAAATTATTCAATTAATAGTTTCAATTAAAAATAAAAAAAATAAAAAATTAACAAAACGAATGATTTTAATGTATCAGATCAAAATTATTACAACAATAGAAAATTTTTTTTTTTTTTTTTTTGTTAGTACAGATAAAAGTTAATAATTATTTATGTAATAATATGAAAAAAAAATAAAAAAAATATTTACAATTAATATATCATAGGTTCACTGTTATTAAAAAAAAAATAATAATAATTAGCTAATTTATATATGCTTATTTTTATTTTTAAATTTTTATAAAAATAATATATTTTCTTTATAAGTGAATAATCAGAACAAATATTTGTTTGCACATTTTATATCTTGCATTTTTATATTAATTTTTATCTCCATATAAATAAAAAAAGGTTTTTTTTTATGTTCACTCTTTTTCTTGTTCTTTAATAAAATATATATTTATATATATTTTTTTTTACTAATTAAAAGTATATTTGAGTATTTAGTTATTTTTTCTTTTTTTTTTTTACGTGTTCAGATAATTTCTTATACATCAGCGTGTGCCAATTTATTTCTGTTGATTTATATAAATAAAAATATATATATACATATATTTCTTCAATTTTATATAGAAAATTTTTTTTTATTATATATGTTATTTTGTAAATTTTATTTAAATTTTTCTCAAAGTTATCTCAAAATATTTTTTTTAATAAGAAATAAGTTTTGCATATTCTGATTACAAACATTCAAAAAGAAATAAATATATATATATATTTTTTTTTTCTAATTTAGTCTTTTTAAATTAATTAAAAGTTTAATAGTATATATAAGTATATATTTATACACATATGTACATTTGTATATTAAATAAAATAAAAATTTTCTAAATTTTTTGATGTTTTACAAGCATTATTGTTAATAAAATATTTTATGAAATAACAACTATCATTGCTTACCAAAAGAATGAAAAAAAAAATATATATAAAAATACAATGAAGGAAAAAACTAAATAAAAGAATATAATAAAAAAATACTAATTTTTATTTTTTTTTATATTCATAAAATTCTTTAAGATTTATTATGTGAAAATTAAAATAGAATATTTTTTTGTAGTGAAAAAGAAGAAATTATTTAAACCTATGGACATTTAAATAAAATTTCTTATCCAAACATCTATTACTTTTTTGAATTATTTTAATGAAAAAAATTAAAAAAATTATTATATTTTTTAAATAATAAGATGCTATAATATCTTCATTAAAAGTTTATAAAAATTATTCTGATAAATGAAACATATTTGTTATAACTTTTTCATACATATATAAATATATATATAAGTTTTTTCCTTTTTTAAAATTCTATAATTTTATTAAAAAATGTGATTAAAAGAAAATTTAAATCTCCGCATGCTTTTATCATTTTATTTAGCTTAGTAAATTAATTCAACTAAAATATATAAGTAAATGTGAAATGCTATATAGTTTTCTTTTAGTGCAATAAACGATATAATAATACATATAATAAAAAAATAAGAAATGAGTGAAGTTAATTTTTTATTTTTAAAAAGTTTAAATTATTTTTTTTATATAAAATATATATATATAGTATTGTGTTTTTTTAAAGAAAATGAAAAAAACTAATTTTTTTTATTTTTAAAAAAAGTTTTATTTATATGAAGTATTCATAGATATAAAGAATAATGTCATTTCAAAATTTTTTTTTCTAATTCAATTATAATGAATACTAAATAAAAAAAATATATATATATGTACTTAAATTTAAATTATTTATGTAAATGCATACATATAAAAAATATTTAAATAGAAATATTCATACAAAAATAAAAAAAGAATTAATAATTAATAAAATAAACAAATAAATTAGATATATGAAAAAAAATATGTAGCGTGTAAAAAAATGCTTTTTTTAAAAAATCTACATTGATTTATTAATTTATTTATTTCATAATTATTTAGATATTTTGTTTTTACAACTATATTAAATCGTTATTAAAATTTTTGGTTTTTGTATAATTTCTTTCTTACCAACTATAAATTAAAGTAAATTTTTAAGAAAAAAAATATATTGAAAATTTAAAATATATAAAAAGACTGAAATTCATAGGAAATTTTAGTAAACACATGCACTAGTAAATAAATATGTTTTAACTCAGCATAGTAAAAAAATATTTTTAAGAATAAAAAAAAAAATAGCAGAAGTTAAATTGCAAATCAAAATTAAATAAATTTCAGTTATAATTTAAAAATATGTCATATTTTCAATATATTAACTTTAACACCTAGCAAAAAACAAATATTGTATATTTTAGATAGTTATTACTGAAATATACATTTGAAAGTTGCATTTTTAATAATTTAACATACATCTTTAAAATTTTCTTTTGAAGGATTATATAGAAAAATTATATATTGATAAAAAAAAAAAAAAAAGTGTCTTTTTTTTTTTACCCTTAGTAATTTTTTGGTTTTTTTTTTTGTTTTGTTTTGTATTTTTAATATTTTTTATATTAATCACATATACCAATAATTTGTAAATTTTAACAAAAAAAAATTTTATTATTGTTTTCTTTTTATTTTGTAATATAATAAAATGCAAATAAATAAATCAAATTCATTTTTACTTTATACAAAAAATTTATATTATTACTATACAACAACACACTGATACATTAATAATGTATTAAATAAAATGTAGATATATATATATATATATATATATATATATATATATATATATATATATATATATATATATTATTAAGAAGCACATTTATATTAGCATTGTAATATAATGATGTATCTCTCTTAAAATGTTAAAAAAAATAATAACAAAAATTCCTTGTAAAGATTAATTTTTATTTTTATTGTTTCTTATATTAAATATTAGTTGTTTTGCTTTTAATTTTATTTTTATCTTTTTATAATATAATATATATATATATTTATGTTTTTATTTTATTATATTTTTTTTTTTTTTACGAAAAATAATATATAATATGGAGTAAATGGAAGAATATAGTTCTGTTCAAAAGTTAATTAAAAATAAAATTAGGAGAAATTATAGTATACATCCTCAAAATGTCATTTTTTATGATTATTTTAATAATTTAAAAAGAAAGGCATTAGCTCAAGGTCATAATAATTTAGTTATTTCTTTTAAAAAAATTCTTAATTCTATTTTCAAATATCCATTACCTATTAAAAATTGTTTTGATGCATATAAATTAAAAGGTGTTGGCAAGCGTTTTTCTTACTTTTTTGAAAAGGCATTAATACAATCACAAAATGGGAATACCCACAATGATGATAATTGCGTATCCAATGTAGATAACATTCATATTAATAATCATATAAATAAAGTTATTAAATGTTCTAATGATTTTTTAAGAGAATTTAATGAAATATGCATTATAAAAAAAAAAGATGATATATCAGAAGACGATATTATTATAAAAAATTTAAAAGAAATAGAAAATGATTACATAAATAAAGAGAATAAGAATTCTAAATGCAAACTGAAAGATAATAAAATATATAATAACACCTCTCATTTTAATAGAAATAATAATACCTTATGCTTAACAAATGAAACAGATGAATATAACTGTGCTGATTTTTTAAACAACAACACTATTATTTCAGATAATAAAAAAGATAAGAATAAAATTTCTAAGGAATATAAAGGTGAATCAATAAGTATATTATCCTATCCAAATGAACATGAAAAAACTATTTCTAATTATAAAAAATGTTTAGTGAAAAAAAACAGTCAAGTAAAATTAAATGATCTAGAAAAAAACATTCTAATTGTTATTGATAAATATAGTCATTTATATGAAGAAAATGCGATGAGAAAGGAAGAAATAAATATCGGATTTATAAAAAATTATAAAAAATCAGTAGATATAAATTTTAGATCATTAAATAGATTAACAAAGTTAGATTTAATAAAAAAAATAGAGCATATTGAAAATGAATCTTGTAAAACTCCAAAAAATAAAATGAAATTAAAAATTGTTAATAAAATGAAATTAACAGAAAAAGGAAAAAAATATTTAGATGAAGAAAAAGAAAAGTTATTGAAAACAAAGTTAACTATAAAATGTGAAGATAAGGAAGCATCTTTAAAAATAAATGATTTAGAGGAAGACAGTTTACATACAAGCGTAATAAAATTAGAAGAGAATTTAAAGAACACGGAAAACGTATCAAAAAAAATAAATGAGTTAAAGGAAAATTTGAAAGAAGAAATAATTTATTGTGATACCAAATATAATTATAAGCCGGGCAAATATAATGAAAAAATAAAAGAAAAGGATATGGATTATATTCCATTAATAGAATATGATACTAATAAAATTGGTTGTTTAAAAAAAAAAAAAAACTTTTATAACTGTAATTCAGACACAGAGGAAAAATTAAGCAATAGTGTAAGAGAAAATTTAGAAAATAGTGATATCCTTAGAAAAGAAGATAAAAATAGTTCTTATGCAAATTATAATTTTTCTTCAGGTATAAATGCTGAGATTGAAAAAAATTGTCAATATTATAAAAACAAAAAGTTTATTGATAATGAAAGAGAGTTTATGATATTAAATAATAATACAAAAGATTACTATTTAAATAATATGAATAAGGTGCATATTAAAAAAAAAGAAGATGAAACAAAAATAACGAAATGCAAGAATAATAATCAAAATAACGAAAACTTAAATACTATCGAAAATAATGATAATATTAAAAAGGAGGAATTATATGAATGCTTAAAGGACTTTAATTTAATAGAAGAAAAAAAAAAAAATAGTTATTTTGAAATAAAAATGGAAAATAAAAAAAAAGAAATACAAAATAAATTAAAATTAAGTTTAAAAGAAAGATTAGAACAAAAAAATTTAAATAAAAGCTTGCCAAATAATAATTCTAGTTTGTTAACTTGTTATCCACCAAAAGAAGACAATTTTATTTATAATGCAAAAATAGAGATTAATGAAAAAGAAAAAAACGCAAAATCAGAAAATTTGTTACGGTACAAGAAGAAAAGTGAAAGCGAAAATATTATATTAAAAGAATATGAAGAGAATAATACTAATATAATTAGTACTGATATTAATAATAAAAGAAATAATTTAATTACTGATAATAGTTATTTTAATCCTGAAAATTTAAGTAAGGATAATATAACTCCAAGTATAGAAATAAAAGATCTAGAAGAAAGTAATGGAGAAGTAATCATATCTTCTAATAATAAAGTAGAAAAATTAAATTATAAAAATATATATACAGTAAATTGTGATAACAGTAAAGGTATCGGTAATAATAGCACTTATGAAAAAAAATATAATTTAAACAATGATTCTGATGCTAGCACAAAAGTTAAAAAAAAAATAAATTTAGTAAATAATTGTGAGGAAATAGAATTAGCATCAATAGGGAATAAAAAAAATAATGATAATCAAGGTAAAGACATTATAGAAAATATAGAAGAATTTAGAAAAAAGGATTATAATTATGACATAATTGAATTATCTGAAGAATCATCTGATAAACAGAATAATTCCTATATAAATAATTATATGAGAAATAATAAAAAAAAAAAGAGAAATAGAATTGAGTTGGATGAAAAAAGCAAAATGGAAAATGGGGATCATGATAATAATAAGGAAAAGAATAAAGTAAGAAAAAAAAGAAAAGGAAATGAAAGCAAAATAAAAATGGAAAACGAGAGTAGTCAAATTAGATATGGGCCATATGAAATAATTATGGTAATTGATAATAGAGATATATCAGGTTCAAATTGTGAGTATAACGAAAAAATGAAAAAAATATTCAAAGATAACAATGTAAATTATATAACGAGAAATCTGCCGTTAGGTGATACTATTTGGTTGTGTAGGAGAGCAGTTTATATTGATAATTCATCAGAAAAGAAAAAAACAAGAAAAAAGAGAAAAAAACAAGAAAAAGATAGAAATGAGGAAGATTATGTGAACATTTTAAATAAAAATGATGATCTAGTGGTTGATAAGGAGGAAGAAAACATAAAATATGAAGAATATGTTTTAAAATGGATAATTGAAAGAAAAACAATAAATGATTTAAGTGCTAGTATAATAGATGGTAGATATGAAGAGCAAAAATATCGTTTAATGAGATCAAATGAAATGTATCATATAATATATTTAATAGAAAATTGTAATAACTCTTATAAAAATTATATGAACTCTTCAAAAATTTCATATGAAACATTAAATAATGCACAATATAGTACGCAACTAGTAAGTGGTTTTTCTATACTAAATAGCCAAAATATGAAACATACTTTATTTTTATTAAGTGAAATTCATTTTCAAATTGTAAAAAATATAAAAAGATTTTGTGAAATTCAAGAAAATGAAGAAATTCACAATAGTGAGAAATTATCAATGTATTTAAAAAATAATTCATGCCTATGGGAAAAATGGAATAATGAATCAAAAAAATCAAAAAATAACATTGTCAAGGAAGTATTTGGAAAACAATTAAGATTAATTAATATGTGTGGATCGGATGCTACAGAACTTATTTTGTCCTTATGGCCAACTCCTTTTAAGTTAAATCAAGCACTTCATAAATATACTCATAACGGAATATTAGCTGAAAAAATTAAAAGAATTTATATAAAAAATTACGAAATTAAAGGGAAAAAAAAAATTAAATCACCAATAGATACACAAGTAATTTGTTATATTTTTATATCAATATAGAAATGTTTACTTGAAGATTAACCTCAATCTGTATATATTATTTATTCAAGTTTTATGTACATACATATATATTTACACTTTTTTTAAATAAATATATATATATACATGACATTTTTTTTTTTTTTTTTCAGTTGATAGCACAACTAAGACTATTATATGCCCCTGATTCAATATAATGTTCTTAACATATTTTAAATTTTACTTAAAAAATTTTAAAATAAAATAATAAATAATATTATAATTAAATTATATTGACTCATTTTATAATATTGTTTCATGTAATCTCTTTTTGTTTTGTTAGATGAATGAATTTTCCTTAAATAACTTTATGATATGTTCATTCAAAAATTTTAGAGAATAATACCATTCCTTACAAACATTTTTTTTTTATTGTAATTGTTCATATTTTATTTAACTATTATTATATATATTTTTTTTAAATTATTTTATTTTTTTTTTTTTTTATATTAATTTTTATTATAAACATTGCTAAGTATAACTACTTATAAAAATATATTGTCTATAAGAATTTATTTTTAGTTGAAATTTTAAAAGAAAATATATCATAAGATTTAAAAAAGGAAAAAAAAAAACAAATATTTATAATTAGGTTTGTTAAAAAAACAGATCTATTGAACACTATAAAAGAAAAAAGTAATAAATGCTTAATAAAAACAAAATTAAAAAATGTAACGTATTTTATATGAATATCTGTATATATAGCAATTCTTATTAAAATAATATCAATATATGTAACTGTAAGAAAAACTTCAAAAAAATACAAGTAATTATAATTTAATATCAAAAAAAGCAAAAGTATAATTTTTTATAAAAACATATAAAAAATTATTTATGACTATATATCATTACACAGGAAAAACAAAAAAAAATGTATGTACTTATATTTCCTATATATGATATTTATTAAAAAAAAATTAAAAAAATAATTGGCTTTAATGGTATATATATTCAATAATCAATAACATTTTTCTAAAATATATTTTTAATAAAATAGAACAAGTTTTATTTCCATTACGATGAAAAAAGGGATTTTAATACATCATAATTTATTTTATTAGGCAAATTTTTATCAGATTTTTCAAGAGCTTTTAAAACGGAATCCCCAGTTGATTGAGTTTCTGAAATATCTTCCACTTTCTTTTTTTTATTTCTAATTTTTTTTTTTTCATTATTATTTTCTTCATGATTTCTTTTTTTCTGCCTTTTTAATTGTTTACAAATATGTGGTAAATAATTTTTCATCATGTCATCCCATATTAACATTTTTATTTCCTTTTCCTTTTCAGTTAAAATCATATTTTCTATTTCGCTATCATATATATCACTCAAAGTTTCATCATTTTGGTTAATGGAAGCATCTGAATTTCCGTCAAATGTAGTATTTTGATCATTAATAGAATTTAAATTACTTTCAAAAAAATAATTAAAATCTGTTGAAATATTAGCATTATTCATATTTTTTTTATTATTTCTATTTTTATTTTCAATATTACATTCTAAAAAACTATATTCTTCTACTTCATTTATGATATTATTTAATTCAGAAGTTACAGTTTCTTTTAAAGTAGTACAATAACTACTATCTATTATTTCTTTTTCTTTATTTAAATGATTTTGTTGTAAAATAATTTTTTTATCATCAGTAGAGCTATTATTTTCAATAATATTACTAAGATTTATGCATGCAGTTTCGTTATAACAATTGCTCGTTGTAGATAAATTACTATTATTATAATTTTTAGGAATAGTTTTAGTGATATTGTTATTACTATCATTATTATTACTAATATAACTGACGTTATCATTAATACTAATATCATTATTAATGATTGTGTTCATTTTTTCATTATTTTTTATTTCTTCATTAATTAACGAATTTTTTTCGTCATTTATTTTAGCTTTATTTAATTCGTTGAGGTTATCTGAAAAGTTAGATGCAGAAACACATGATTCCATGTCTGATAATTTATTTACACTACACATAGAAGTAGTAGATTTCATAGAGAAATTATCCATAAAAATTTCTCCTTTTTTCTTTTTAAGTTCACAATTTTCCAAATCTGTAGTACGGTCTATTTTTTCATCACGATTTATTAAGAAATTATTGTTTGCATTTTTTAGTATGTTTGGATTATTCTCTATATTGATAGTATTAATTATTTTTAAAGCCAAATTGTCTATATCATTTCCTTTAGGATTTTCATTGCAAATTTCCTCTAAATTTATTCCATCATTACTATTATTATTTTTTTTTTCTTTCTCATTTTCCTCGTTTTTTTCCTTGTCATCATTTACAATACTGTTAGTTGAATATTCAGTATGATTATTATATGATAATTTTTCAATATGAAACAAACTATTGTCATTAGAAGTGTTATCATCATTTATACCACTATTTATATTAAAATTATTTTCATCATTACTTTTTTGAGAAAAAATATCATCACTAAAAATTTCTCCATCACATATTGACTTTTTACTTCTATTTTCTTGTTCTTCGCTATCACATAATGATAAGGTTTTATTTTTTTCAATAAAATTATTTTTCAATTTTTTTTTATTGTCATAAATAACACATGGAGGAATGCTATTTGATGGAATATCCGTTATAGAAATTTTATCAAATTCAGAAGCTTTAATTTTAGCAGTATTTGTGTTTTTAAATTCTGACAATCTTTTAATTATAGTTGGATTAGAAATCCTGACAATATCAGCAATTGTATTAGAATTAATTGATATTCCATGTATTCTAGTAGAAATTAAAAGAGCTGCACCACATAGTCCAGTAGGTCTTCTTCCTGTACTAATCCAATCTCTAGTCATAGCTTGAATAAGCTTGATTCCTGTATATGTAACTTTATAAATGTCATTTTTTAAATTAAGTTTATGAGCAAATCTTTCCAAAAATAGAGAAGGATCAATATTTGGAACATTGATATGCAATAATCTTAATAGTTTTAAAAACGTTTTTCCTAAAGGTTTTACAGGTGTTTGTAAAATATCACTAAAATCAATTAACATTACTGGAGACTTTTCTCTCCTACAAATAGTGTATAAGCAAGAAGCAGCAACATAAGAATTATTTCTTCCCATAGTAAAATTTCTCTGTAATGCCATTAAATAAATTCTTTGAGCTGCTTCTATATGTTGACTTGATAAATGTAAATGATCAGCGATTTTTTGAATATTTATATATCCTTTCTGTAAAGATATTTCTCTACTTTCTCTTATTCCCCATGATAATATAAATGATTTATTCCCACTTGATGGAATAAATTGACCAACCTATTAAAAATAATAATAAAAGTTAAAATGTACTCTTTAAAAAAAATTTTTTCTTTCTATTTCTTTTTAATACCATTGAGATTCCTCCATTATTATTCTCAACAAATTCTAACGATTCTACAATTTTATTTTCTTCTAAAACTGTTCCACATCTCAAACAAATAACTTCTCCTCGTCCTTCATTAGTTTCTATATCAGAGCTTAAACAACTTTTACATACTTGCTGATTCACTATAATTTATATATATATATATAATAAAAAATAAAAATGTGTTATAATTAATGAATAAACATAAAATAAGTATTTAGATAAATTTTAAATTGTATTCTCTTTTCTTTTTCATATATATTAAAATCACTACTTGCATTGACAAATTCATATACAGTTAATTTTTGTAAAAAAAAAAATTATCCTGAGATGGCAATTTCAGTATGTTTTTAGTTCCATTTAAATTATGTTTAAGTCTCCACAAAAAATAAAAATTATAAAATAAAAACAACGTTAATAAAAAATTAAAATTGAAAAATTTTAAATAATCAAACAAAATATAATATGCATATACATATAATAGAATAATTAAATATAATAAATATATTTTTAAAATATATTATTACTTTATATATTGAATTATGAGATTAATGAATAATAATGATGATAAATTTTATTTTTATTTTATATATATGTATTTGAATTTCAATTAAAAAAAAATAAAAAATCAAGTAATATACTAAATAATACTATTTTCATGTTTTTAATTTTATATTGATAAAATTTAAATATAAAAATCAAAAGCAAAGAAAACATTTATTAAATTTTTTTTTTTTTTTTGTTTGAAAAATCTATATTTATGTTAACTATTAAATAAATAAAAAATTTTAATGATTTATAAAAATAAAAAATATAAATATATAATTTTTATAAGAAATTTAAAGTACTTAAAATTTTTATATTTCTTTATTTTATTCTTTTTTTTTATTTCAAAAAAAAGAACATAAAAAAATGAAAAATAATATAATTTATAATAGAAGAAAAAATTAATAGTTTATTACATAAAAAATGAAAAAAGTGTTTATCTTAATATTTTATTTTTAAATATAAAAAAAAAGTATTCCTCTTTAAATTATAAAAATTTTTACAAATTCAATGAATTTTTAACATAATATTTAAAATAAGATGAAATATTTTTTGTATTAAATATCTTTTTGCTCATTTGATATAAATAATATAGCTTAATATAATTGTTTAAAAAAAAAATTGGTATTTATAATAATATTCGAAGGATAATAATAGAAAATTTTAAGGATTATCTTCTATATTACCAAAAAAATAATTTAACAAAATAGTAGTACGTTAAACCAAAAAGTTCATTATCATTTAATAATGAATAATTTTAAAATTAAAAAAGGTAGAAATTTATTAACAGCACAATAATTCTAAATACAATTTGCTTTCTTTAATTTTTTAACTACAAAAAATATATGAAGAATAACGTTAATTTTTTTTTTTTTTATTTAATATTACTATTCAGAAATATGTGAAATATTAAAAAATGAATAAATAGTTATAATCTACATATAATTTTCTTTTATAGTAATACATTACTTTTAATTATATGAATATATGATTGATAATTTGGAATTTATAAAACTTTACTAATCAATTATATTGACATTTTATATTTAAAAGAATAAAACAATTTAAAAATATATATATATATATATATATATATATATATATATATATTTTGTTTTATATTTCAAAACTTTATTTAATTTATAATTTAAAGAAATAAGATTTTTTCTTTTAGATAGCTCAATATACAATAAATGATTTTTCTTAATTTTATATTTCAATTTTTTCTAAATTTATAGCACAATGTAGTGATTCTCTATAAAAAAAAAAAAAAATGAGAAATATTAAGTTACATAAGCATATTTTCTGTTATTATTTTTACTCTATAATTTATCTTCTTTTATAATTCCCTTTGTAAAAACATACATAATCATAACATTTCACTACGAAATATAAAAGGAAATGTTTTTCTATAATATAATTTATATAAAAAGAGAATTTTATAACTACGGAAAACTAAGTAGACTAGTGTTTTACTAAACATTAAAACTCTTTCCTTAAAAATGTTTATTTTTTTTTTTTTTTTTTTGGTTATCGTTAAGACTAATACAGAACATATGCCACTTTAAAAAAAAAAAAAAGGAAAAAATATGAAAAGATTTTAATAAATTATATTTTTTAAAATTTAATCATATGCAGCCACATAAAAATAAAAAAAAATAAAATCTCTCATAATTATAATACATTTTTTTTTTTTAAATATTTTTTATTATAAAGGCGAATATTCTCACATTTCGTATATATATATACAGGTATACACATAATATATATATAATTTACTAAAAATAAGAAAATATTTATTTTTTATTTCATAAAAATAAAAAAAAAGAAAAGAATGTATTATTAAACAAAACAAATATAAAAATATATGTGTCTATATATATAAATAGATATTTTATCTTTAATATTTATAATAATATCTAATGTTATTAATAAAAAAGAAAAAAGGAATAAATTTTTTTATAAACCTAAAAACACATTAGTAAAAAAAAAAAATCAGAGTTCCTATTTTGCTACACCTTATTTATTCCTAATATTATAGCATACATATACTTTTTTTTTTTTATAAATCATTATTATATATTCCTTTATATTTTATTTATTACTCTACCAACGGTTATTAAATTTATAATTTTTATTAATAAACATCATATACTTTTATTTTATCTTGAATAACTTAAAAATAGAAAAAACAGAAAATTCCTTATTCATATTATTTTTGTTTTTTAATAGGTCTTTTAGTAACAGTTTTCTTAATTATTTTTTTTGTTGGTCTTTCTTTTTTTGTCTCTGCACCCTTTACTTTTTTGCTAATTCTAAATATAAAAAAAAATAAAATTTAAGTGGATGTTGTGTTTATATACAAGAGTACTAATTAAAATATGCATTTATTCAAATATAAGAATACTCTATATATATAAATGTATGTTTTATTTTGACTATAAAAAAAAAAAAAGTATATAAAGTAAATATATTTAATCTCTTGTATAAAAAGATACTAATTTTTAAATTTCCATTTAAAAAATATAAAGATATTATATTTATATCAATTATATTGAGTGCCTCATAGTAACATAAAATAAAAAAAAAAATTATTTATCATGAGAGGACTTTACATATTAAGTGAACCAAAAAATAATAATATTCAATAATACAACTCAAAGATTATATCAAAAAAAAAAAAAAAAATAAATAAAAAAGGATATGTTTTTAATTTAGTTATAAATATTTTTTCATAGTGATATAATAGAAGAAATGTTCTGAAAAAATAATGCACAGACAATACACAAGCTCGTATTAATTTTTATACAAATGTAAAATGAAAATTTTAAAAGAAATAAAAAATAAAAATAGCAATATTCATAAATATGGGATCATACAGTTTTTTGGATTTTAGCTTTTCTTTAGTCGGATGAGCTGTTTTGATTTTTGCTGCTTTTAATTTTGTTAATTTTCCTGTGTTTTTATTTGGTTTTTTTTTAAGAGGTACCTTTACGTCTCTTTTTTTTGCAACCATTTTCAATAAATATATATTTTGAAATTATTAAAAAATAAAATTCAAATTAGGATAAAAAAAAATTTTGTCTAAGAAAGAAATGCTATGTGATAAAATGTTTATTATAAAAATTTATTAAATACAATCATTTAAAAGCTGTTTAGTTATATATATTATTACAAAATTAGGAAAAAAAAAAAATGAAATAAAATAAAACAAAAAATAGAAAAAGTAAAAGGAAAAATAAAAAGAAAAGAAAAAATATTTTTGTTAATTGTCTATTTTAAAAATGAGTAATATTTTTTATTTTTAAAGTACTAATATATTTTTCTTTTTTTTTTATTTCATTTTATTTTATTCCATTTAAAAATTTTTTTTTTCTCATTTTTTTAATAATTTCCTAATAATAAAAGTATATGCACTAATAGTTGCAATGTATAATTTCTTATAGAATTTCATATTTCCTTTAAATGATTCAATAACTTCTTGCAAAAAATTAAAATATATAGTAATTATAAGCCTTAAGAGAATTTTTTAACTTTTCGATGATAATTATGCATAATGGGTGCTACTTTTTTTTTTTTTTTTTTATAAATTCTTATTTTTTTACAGAAAAATAAATGGTATTTATATTTTTAGGTATATTCAATTGTGTTTTGAGAATAAAGAATCATTAAACCGTTTATATACCATTACTTTCATACCATTTTTTTTTTTTTTTTACTATTAAATATAGCAATTATTATTATCATTTTGTATTTTTTTTTTTAAATTTTTGCACAGTGTTATTTATGTATTGGAGCATAAATATCAACACCAAATTTTTATTTCCTCTATTATATTACACAGAAAATGTAATAAAATTACAAAAAAATAAAGTTACACTTTTTTTATTGAAATAATTAAAATGTGGTAATATAAAAATGTCGATTAAAAAAATTTATTTCATTAAAAAAAAAAAATTAAAAATATAATGCTGAAAAAAAAAATAATATAATAATTTTATTTAAAGTTTTAAAATAACGGAACAAATATATACAACTAAAATACAATTAAGAAATTTTTGTATCACAAAATAATAAAATTTTCTTCTTTTATATTAAAAACATCATAATCAGAATGTTAATATTTTTACCACTATTTTTGATTACATGATGCTAAAAGAATTATAAATATTAAAGAAAGTGTCATTTTTGAATATTCCTAGTAATCATTAATTATTTTTATTTATTATTTTAGCATTTTTTCTTCATAAATCATTTTTAAAATGATATAATTAAAATTTAATTCTTTTTTTTTTTTTTTTCTTAGTTTGTAAAAGTATTAAGATGTTCTTTAAAAATTAAAAATTTAATTTTAAAATACTTTTTACTTTAAAAAGATATTATTTTTTATAAAAAATATAAATGTGTAAAAGACATAAAAAGGTATATATCTAAAAGAACAAAAATAAGTATTAAACTATAAATTATAATCAAAAGAAGGAAGAAAAAATAAAGATTACATATATCACATTTTTCAAAAAATTTCAACAAATAATAATTCTTTAAACCAAATATGTGTAAGAAAAAAAAAAAAATCTAAAAAGGAATAAAGAATTGAAATTTAGAAAATAGGAAAAATAATAAGAAAAAATAAAGAAAAAGGAAATTATTGTAAAGCGATGCTAATAAAAAAAAAAAAAAAAAAGAAAAATTAATTGAAATGATGAAAAACCAAACACAAATTGAAAAGAAAAATAATACTTAGTTAAAAAAGCTTTAATAACGTTGGGAATTTAATATTTAATTAAACTTAATTTTTCCTAATACTAAATCAATTTCATTTTCTGATGTTCTTTCTATGAAATTTTCTATCTGTTATAAAAAAAATATTTGGAAAAATAATTAAATTCATAACATATAAAATTAAACAAAATTGCTTACTTTTTTTATTGTGTCCATGGAAAGGTTTAATTTACTTCGCAATTTTTTTATTGGATATATACTAAGAAAAAAAAAAAAAATTAAAAAAATTATAATAATATATAATATATTGTAATTTATATTAATATTTAAATCTAACTTGTCTAATACTACTAAAGCGACCCTAGATGTGCATTTTATCTCAGCGCTTCCTCCTGCAGTACACTAAAATAAAGATTATTTTTATAATTATAAATGTGGTTCATTTTATCTTGAAAAAGAAGAAATAAGAAATTCTAAGTAAATATATACTTTTTTATCTTTTTTTTCTCTATGAAATATGTACTCAAAACAATATTAATGCATGCAAATATATATATATACAAAGTAAAACTTTATTAATTTATTAACCTCTAAAATGGCTTCTATTAATTTATTTATTTCCTTAAATTTAATAATATTTTGGTCAAATTTAATAATCACAGCAATTAGGCATCTCAAGCATATTAAATTGTATGTTTTCTGTTTTCTAAAAAGAAATTTAATAATATAATATGTAAATGTAGATAATATTGAAAATTATATTAATTAATTTTAATTAATATATTGTCATAATTATTTTGTATATATATAATAATTTTTATTTTTGTAATTTTTTCTTACGATGTAATTAATTTAATAAAATAGAGAATCAATTTACTCTCACTACATGAATTACAAATAGATAATAGTGTATTATTAGCAGCGCTACTTAAAAAATCAACTGATGTTTGATGTGCTTTTTTTAAGCATGGTAAAATAATATCATCTAAAGTACTATCCGTTTTTTTTTTCCCAATATAATAAAATTCAGATAAACATAATAATGCATTCTTTGACACACTTGATCGTGGACTATTTAATAATTCTACAATTGATCTAACAATTTTTCTCAATTCTTTTACTTGGTTTTCAAAAAATAATTTATTGTAAAATTTTAAAATTTTTCTTAAATTAGTTAAAATTTCTATTTGTTTCGTCCACTCTTGATCTTTAGGAGGCTCTACTAATTCTGTTACCATTTCGCTGATATTATCAATATTGATTTCAAATTGAAAATCTGTTAATTCTTCAAATGTAATGTATGTTATTGTTTTATCGTTCTTTATTTTAGAGCTAACATTTAAATTTTTTCTAATTGTATTCACATTTTTATTTGGAGTACTATTACAAGATTTCGTATTTTGTACCCTATCATAATTGTTCTTATCTTGTAATTTTATATTAGATACATTTTTATTTTTGTTTAAGGTTTTTGCATTTTTGTCATATTCTACATTTTTATTAGGATCAACAATCTTTTCATGTGATTTATTTCTTTTATTAGGAATATTTATATTTAAAATTGACTCATTTTTTTCTATAATTTTTATTTCATTTTTATTATTATTCATAGTTGTATCATCAATATCATTATGAACGACGGAAAAACCCATATGTGTATTATTTAATCTATGATTATTTTTTTTGATATATTGATCATTATTAGAATGAATATAATTATTTTCTTCTATTATATTATTCTTTTCATAATTTTTTCTCTTGTAAATCATACAATTTTGATCCATTGTATAACTATTTTTTGAAATTTCATATAACATATTTTTATGCAAATTGTCATATACATTGCTCTCATTGTTATCATCGTAATCGTTTGTATCATCTATTTTTTTTTTATCAATTAAATTTTGACTTTTCTTCTCTATTACGTAACTTTCATATGCATTATCACTACATTTAAGATGGTTGTTTCTAATAGCTGAATTGTCTACAGAGTTGTGAATTAATATTTTATGTTTTTCCTTATTTTTCTTGTTTGAATCATTATGAAATGTGTCTTCATCTAATTTATATGCTTTATTCTTACTACTACAGTCATTTTTTGTATTTTCATTGTCATATCCCTTACTTTTAGAATTTATCCTTTTAATTTTAACATCATAAGATAACATATTATGATAATTACTGTTATCATTCTTCTGTATTTTGGATAAATCTTTTATTCCACGATTATTCATGAAATTACTATTTTTCATAGTATCTTGAATATCAATATTTTTTAAATTGATAACTTTTTGATTATTTAACCTAGAGTCTTCTGTTCCATTTGATAACAATTCATTGTAATTTCTCCTAGGAATTATTCGTAAATCACGCCTATGCATCTCTACTTCATTAGAATTATTACATTCTTTGATATTTTCTTTTATAGAAATATTTATATTTGAATCTTCATTTTTAACTCTAATTTTTTCTTCATGTTTTGATACCTTTTTACATCCCTCTTTTTCAACATCATTTTTAATTTGTATTACTTTTTGCGGTTTAGGGCAAGATGGATTACTTTTTTTTAGTAAAGTCAACTGATACCTTTGCTGTAAATATTTATATGAATATAAATATATACAATTTATATAAATTTATCTAGATAAATATTTGTGTATATTAAAATTAATATATGCAAACTTTAAAAAAAAAAAAACTAATTGAAATATTGAAATTAAATAAATAAAAATTGAATTAGGAAAAGTGATGAAATAATAGAAAAAATGAAATATATTAATACAATCTTACCAATTCATTTAAAGGAGATTCTAAACTATATTCACTTTGATCATTAGAATGCTCATAACTTTTAATATACTTCGATTCATTAGTTTTTCTTTCGTGTGTATTACCATCATTTAAAAAATTTAATCCTATGGCACTAGTACGAGTTGAACCTAATTCAACATTTACAAATAAATTTTCTTTATGTGTATGCTGTATATTTTTTTTTTCATTATTTAGATAGAGTAATTCTTGAACTATTGAATAATCATCTTGTTCATCAATCGATTTTCTTTTATAATTTCTTGCGTCTGAAAAAGAAAATACTCAATAATATATAAACAAAGTAAATACTTAAAGTATCATAAAATTTAGTCATATTTCCACAATAAAATTAGATGTCTCTCTTTTTTTTTTTTTTTAACATAGTTATTATTTTCTCAATTATTCAATTTTTTTTTATCTTAAAATGTATTTTCTATACACAAATTATGCATACCATCTATGAATGCGTTTGCTTTATCTCTATATTTATTTTCTCCTATAGTAGGCATTTTTATTTCTATTTTTTTACATAAATATAAAATTTATAACTATATTTAAAAATAGTGAAACAAAGAAAAAAAGAAAAAAAGAAAAATAAAAAAAAAAAAAATAAATAAAAAAAGAAACTTTAATATTTAAAATATTCAATAAATTGTTAAAATGATATTAAAATTAAAAAAAATATTTTTTCTTATCTGGCTATATTCAAAAATTTGCACACATTATGTGTTTTATTGATTCTTAATATGGAAATGCTAAAGAACATTCTTTAATAAAAATACTAAAAAAAAAGTTCCTTTATTTTTCTTAATAATTATTTAAAAAATGAAGATGACTTTCAAAAATTATCAGTGAAGGTAATTAAAAAAATAATATTATTTAAAATTAAAAAAATGGATTTCTTAAGTGCACGAAAGTAAGAAATTAGTGAATAAAAAATAACAGATATTATTATTTATTTTTAATTTGAAACATTTTTACGAAATTTAAATTATACATTTACGTTTGCATTATTTGTGAATATTTTTTTTTATTATTATTGATTCAATATAGTTTAAAAAAAAAAAAAAAAAATATTTTGACATAGCACTTAAATTCCATTTTAACTTTTTCGTTAAAACATTAAAAATAAAAAGAATATAAAAAATTGAGCAAATGCTATTTGTTGTTGAAAAGGATAAATAATGGATTAAGAGAAATATTATTTGCAGGTATAGAAATACAATTATATTTAAAAATAATTTATTTCTCTAATTACTCGTAAAGTGCGTATCCATTAAATATTTTAATAATTTGCCAATATTCTTAATGCGTAAAATAGTGATCCTAAATGTTCCATTTTCAAGAGAAAAATAATATATAAATAAAAAAAATACATCTTTCATTATTCACACTTATTTGAAGAATACAAAATTAAAGTTTTATTATTGTTTGGAAACTTCTTAATAAAAATAAAAAGTGCATTTAAAGTATTAGAAGGGAATATATCAATATTTACTATTTTCCAGCTTATAAGATTGAAAGGTTGTTAATGCTCTTAATTATACGTCATTTTTTTTTTCTTCATCTATCGAATATAAAGTTGTATTCTATCAGCTAAAATAGCTATCATGAAAAATATAAAATAAATTTAAAAATTATAATGTTGACCTTATAATAAATCATAATATATAAATAAAAATGTTACTTAACAGTTATAATAAAAACTTTATCAAATTAAAAACTGAAAAAGCTTGAATTTTTTACAGGGTTATGGATCCAAATAATAGAGTTTATATGTGTGTAATACAATGTAAAAAATAAAAATGCAATAAGAAAAGCTTTTCTATTAATAAAATGAATTATTACTATTGTGAATTAGCTAGACACATATATATTCAGTTTTTTTAACCCATGTGAATTATCTTTAACATTAATTTTGATATAAGTTAATAATAGTATAACATGCAAACAAAAAGCTTTTTTTTTTATTTTATTATAAACAAGGTGATATCATGCAATATAAATTCATAATAATTAAGTTATTTTTCCATTGTTTCTCATATTAATATGCATATTCTAAAATAATCCTTTAAGTAGCTAGCTATAATAAATTGGTTTGAGAACATTGAGAATTAATAAGCCTAACTATGTGCGTAATTTTATAAAAATTATTCATGTAAAAGCTAAAAAAATAAGTGAAAGTATATTCAACTTAATTATTAAATAGTTTGAAAAAAAAAAAAAAAAAATTTACATGCTAGCTCAAAAGTGGGATTATTTTATTCTTAGTGTCCTACTTTTTTTTTTTTTTTAAATTTAAAATGTCTTTTTTTTTTTTTATTTATATATCCTAAAAAATTTATAATCAATATTCTTTTAATTTACTTTTTTTCATTAATCTTTTATAACTATTCAAGTGCTTTATGAAAAAAAATTTTTCTTGGTTAAATATCTTTTTTTCATTTTGATGGATCTTATTTTTTACATACACACCCATAATTTATAATACACTTTTAAAATTTTTAGTTTAAAATTTTGTTTTTATTTTTTTCTTATATTTATTTTTTTTATTTTTTTTTCGTGATAATTTTAAAAAAATGAAAACATTTATGTATTATTTTGGCCTTTTGCTTACATTGGCTCTTCATTTAAGAGCTATACAGCTTCATTCTATGAGCTACATGCCCAGCACTTACATTGAAAGTAATTCATATAATATATATAAAACATATCGATAACATATATATTTATTAATGTACTATAAATATCAGCATAAGCAAAGATAAACTTTATTTTCTTAGATTTATAATTGAAATATAAAATTTTCAGAAAAAAATAATTTTTTTTTTTTCTCTATTTTTAGTTGGTGATAAGATTTCAAGTAGAGTTGGGGAATTATGGGATAACCAATTTGAATCATTTTTAGACTTGGTATCTAAAAAAATTGTTGATAAATTAGGAAATAATATATCAAACGATAAAATTTCAAATAACATGATGATCCTTCTTCAAGTAAAAAAATGAAATATAACATTTTATCTTATATCTTGTTTTTTGTTACATATCATATATTTATTTTATTGAATACTTTTATTTTTTTTTTTTTCAGAATGACGCCGAAATTTTTGATCCACATCACTATAAAGATCATAACATAGCGCTCATTCAAACCATATTTTTTAGGAAATTAAAAGAGAAATTCAATAATAGTAAATTTGGAAAAAAAGTAAAGGAATTAGGAGCAAGGGCAAAAAAAAAAATAGTGGATCTTTATCATAAACATAAGGGTAAGTTGCAGCATTTCTTTAAAATTTTAATGAGAAGCTTAGTTTTACCAATAGCTATCCAATACATAAGAAGAAATATAAAAAAATGGAGGGAAAAAACACTAGAAGCAACTGAGAAACTTGATCCAGATTCTAAAAAAATAGCAACTCCAATAATCGATAGATTATATACAACATTTGGAAATAAAGTTGATCAATATGCTGAAGAAAACAGTATAAACTTTGAAGATGAAATGCAAGCTCTTGATGAATTAGCAAAAGATAAAAAAGAGATTGACATTCTTGAAAAAGAAGAAAAAGCTATATTAAAAGATTAATTTAAAGAATACAAAAAAAAATGTTGTTAAAATTTCTCTTTGCCATATAATTTTACTGCAAAGTGATGAGTTACTATTACATTATTTAAAGAAAGATATTTATTTTTTTCAGTTATTTTTTTAGTATTTTCTTATTTCCATCATGCTTATACATATATTTCTTTTTTTAATTTTAATCATATTTTTTTGGAAGAAACAATAAAAGAATTATAATTTTGTAGATCATTATAATTAATATATATAATTTTTCTCAATGTGGCATTTTATATAGTTTTTATAATTCATCAGACATGAGAATTAAGATACAATATGTTTTTTATTTATCAGAATTTAATTAATAATTATAATTTGTTATTTTATATCTTATTTTTTACTTTATTTCTTTGATTCTTATTTTATTAAATTTGATTTTATTTGATTCTATTATCTTTATATAATGGAAAATTAAATAACGTTTTAACACAATAATAATGATTGAATTTAAGAAATTTCAGCTTAGCATTATGTATATACAATTTAATAGTTGGAATATATAAATCCATAAAATATAATTAGCTAATTACACAAATAATATAAAAAATATTTTTATTTTTTTTTTTATTTTTAGATATTAAGTAAAAGGAAAAATAAATAACATAAAGTATTATAAGACTTTAAATAAAAATCTTTTATAAATCATAACTTTTTATTATCCTTTTACTATTTATGTAAATAAATTATTATTTTTTTTATTTTTATTTTTCCCTTTTTTAAGAAATTAAAAAATATCAAATAAGGTATTCCTTTATAAAAGATAACATGCATTTAACATAAAAATAATTATAACCATTGAGATAAAAGAAAAAAAAAAAAAAAATATAAAATTTAATAGTTTAAATATCTAAATATTAAAGTTATCTTCATTTTATTTTCATTTCTTTAAAAAAAGAAGTTACTATTTTTTTACAATTTTTTAACAATAAAAAAATTTTATTTCAAAAATGGCAGAAAATAGCTCTCAAAATGAAGTATCTAAAATAGAGAAATTACGTAAAAATATATTTTTTATCTTTATAAATATAACATGATTATATAAACACAATTTTTTATTATCAAATTTATTATTTGTAAATATTATAGCTACAGTAGTACATATGATTATGTGTTCGAAGTATATTTCCTTTTATATAATTTTCTTTTTTTTTATTTTACAGAAAGAAGTTTGACAATGAGTTTGTATTTTATTGGTATTTCCACTCTATCCTGGTTTATTTGTACTACTAAAAGAAGAAAAGAATGGTAATTAAATCAGAATAAGTATTTTATTTTTTTTTTCATTTCTTTAGAAAGGTATTATTTATTTATATTTTTTTTTTTTCATTTTTCAAAACTGTTTAATAGGGCGGACATTATGCTTGATTATGTTCATCATAAAAGATGTTCTTTTTTATCTAATTCATGGGGAAAGTTTCAAAAAAGACTAAAATCATAACAATTTAGTTTAAAATAAAATTATTAACAATATAATATTAAGTATACGATAAATGCAAATTTTATATAATTGAAAAAATGTCTTTTATCCTTCATAAATGAATTTAAAAAAAAAAAAAAAATACTTCGTTTTATACTATTTAAAATTTTCTAGAATTTTAAAAATTTATTTATGTATATTCTTAATAAGTAAAAGACTTTTCATTAAAAAGAATATTAATTATTTATAAATATAGATAAAGATATATTTGAACAAGTTTTAGGAATAATTTTAAATAATTTTATTTTGAAATAACAATTATATATTAGTACAAAGCTACAGTTTTAAAATTTATATAACGAAAACTTCAGGAACGAGCTAGCAAGTTTGTAGAAATTGAAATATATAAAGATGTTCAAAATGAAATGATAGAAATTAAATAATTTATCAATAATATATTATATTATTAAAATAAATATTATAAGGTAAATAATTTTAATACTATTATATGAAAAATTAGATTAAGAATAAAATTATAATTATATAAATAATTAAAAGAATAAATTTGTATATATTACATTAGAAAAACAAATATATGCACATTTTTTAATTACATTTGATACTTTTATTTACGTGTAAATAAATTTTTATAATTTATATATATATATATATATATATATATATATATATATATATTTATTTATTTATTCTTTTTTCTTGAATACGTAGCCTTCACACTTATTCCATTTAAAATTTTACAATTTATTTATATTTTTAATAAAAGAGTGTAAAAAATTATTTATGTATATGCATTTATATGTTAAAGAAAAAAAAGTTTTTTCTCTTTTTCTTCAATTTTTTTTTTTTTTTAGTAATAAATTTTGCAATAGTAAAATTTTAATGTAGTATTTTTTTTTTTTTTTAAATATATCAAAATATTTTTTCATATATTTAAAATAAAAAACATACTAAAATTTTTTAAATTAATTTTTTTTTTTAAAAAAAAAAATGTAACTATATAGAAAAAAATGTTTTTTTTTAAAGTTAATAAAAATGGAATGTTCCAATATTGGTCAAATAAAATATTTTTATGTAATCTTAAAACAAATAAAAAAGTAAGCATTGATAAATTAATAAAAAATAAAAAAATTAAAAGTCATGAACTATATAGAATAGAAGATATAGAAATATTATTACAAGAGAAACACCATGATATTATTCAAGAATATCCTACTGTTAAAAATGTGCAAAAAATACTAGACGTAAATAGCCTTCCCGTTTTTAAAAAAGATGAAAATTCAAAGAATCTTTTAAATAAAATAGTTCTTCATTTTGGAGGTATATGCGTGTACATTATATTAATATGTACTATATAAATATTCATTAAATTATGATACATTCATTTAATTATTTTTAATTTATTATAATTATTCTTGTTTTATTATAAATTTTTAATTTTAAAATAATTATTTGTAGTGACATAAATATACATATGTATTTATTTATTTGTTTTTTTTTTAATTCCTTTCAAGATTTATCATATTTAAAAGGGGATGTAATCATAAATGGTACAAATAAAGTTTTCGAACTAATGAAAGAAGGTAATGGATATGACTGTTCAAGTAATTTTTTAAAAACATGTGGGAAAGCTTTATTTGAAGATATGAAAAAAATTAGGGAAAATAACAAAGGAAAAGAAATGATAATAACAAAAGGGTATAATAGTGCATATAAATCCATTATACATGTAGTTGAACCATATTATAATGAAACAATAAAATTAAAAAAAATTTATGAAGATATATTATTACTAGCAAAAAAAAATAACTTCAAAACTATTATTTTCCCTCTGCTTGGTAGTGGTATAAGTTTGTTTAAAAAACATGACGTTGTTATATGTTGTTTAGAAGGAATTTATGAATTTTTAAAAATAAAAGATAATTTTAATTCTATTGATAAAATAGTTTTATGCACTATAACGGATTCTTATTGGATGTTGTTAAAAGATTCCATACCTCTTTACTTAGATATAAATATAAAATAAATATTTATAAGTCTAAAAAAAATTTTGTAAAAAATTACCTTTTTTTTTTTTTAATTATATATGAGTTAAGATTTTTGGTCACACATAAATTTATTGATTTTATTTTTTTAAACTAAAATTTTTTATTGACTTTATATTTTTAACTTTACATTTTTTTTATAATTACATTTCAAATTTTTATTTTTATTTTAAATTTCTTTTATATTATAATTTTTTTTTTTTCCTTTCCTTTGTTAATGAGTTTAATTTTTTAATAAGTAAAAAATTGGGAGGATCCTTTATGGATAATAAAAAAAAAATAATGTAAAAATAGGAAAATATTATATATACATTTTTTTTTTAATATTAATTTTGTTTTTATACTTCTAATAAGACTTTGACATTTTTATTGCTTTAAAAAATTATTATATAAACTTATTCCATGAAAATGATATATTTATATACCTTTCTAATTGAATAATTATCTCTATTTCTTATTTTTATTTTTAAATATTTTTTTTTTTAGGAGCTTAAATTATATGAGCACTAAGATATATTATGAATCTATAGGATATGGATTTTTTTTAGATATTTTTTTTTTGAAAATTTCATGAGCTTCATCCCATACATTTTTAAAAGAAGTACTATTATTATTTTTATTAATTGAAATTCTAGTAGGTAAATTAGAAATATTTATTTTTTCTTCATCTTTAAATAAACTTCCCCACCATACATATGAATTCTCTATTTCATTTTTTTTTTTCAAAGAAATATATAAAAATGTTTCCTCTTTTTCAACTATATTCTCTTCAAAATCAAACTTAATAGTTTGATTATTTATCTTATTTGATAAATAAAAAAGTTTATGCCAATTAATTTTCATATTCTTTATTTCCCATAACTGGGTATCTTCATTCGTGTTAATTTTAAATGAAAAATATTTATTGATTAAAATATCATAATTATTTAAATCATTTTTGTTTTTACTCTCACTATTTAATGTATTACAATTTTTTCTTTTTCTAACAACCAGTTTATCTTCATAAATTTCTACAATTAAATATTTCGCTTTACTATGTAATGGCAAAGTTATATAACCACTAACATAATGAATTGACTGGTTCCATATGCATTTAAATGGAATAACACCTCCGTTAATAATCATATTTTTCAAAATATCTTTATTTTTGTCATTAATATTTTCATTTTTTGAGCTTTCCAAATTTTTATCATTAGTTTTTTCACCTTCTAAGCTTTTTAAATTTTTATTTGTTTTTTCTTCAGTACTTTTTTTTAAAATTGTTAATCCGTCTGGTCCTATTACTACTTTGTCATTATTATTTAGAGTTGTTATTTGAGGTTTTCTACTTCTATTTTCTTCATCTGATGAGCTTACTTCTAATTTTTCAAATTTTGAATAATTTATTAAACTACTCATCGTAATAACATATTTTTATGCTTTAATTTTATTATATCTATGTTTTTCCTATATATAATTTTTACATTTTAAAAAAAAAAATATTCTAACTGTTGCTATTTGACGAAATATTCAGTTATATTTCAAATTTTCAAAGAAATTTTCCCTTGTTTATATAAATTAACAAATAGGAATATGTTTTCTTCTTTTATATATTTTTCTTTTTATTTTGAATTATTTAAGAAAAAATAAATATATTAATTTTAAATAAAAATATGTATATATTTTTTTTTTACTTTTTTTTTTCTTTTTTTTTTTCCATATTTTTTTTTTAAAAATAAATTGTACCTTTATGGCATTAATTGTAAAATTCATAATAATTTTAATCTTAAAAAAAAAAAAAAATTGTGCATATCTTTTTATAATTAAAAATAAAAACAAAAAAAGAGTGGAAAAGCTTATTTTTATAAAAAAAAAATTTAATACTCTAAAATTAATATATATATAAAAAAATGTAGTTTAATTAAAATTTATAATTCTTTTAAGCAACAGTTTATTTTAAAACATTTGTTAATGCTATTTTCCTCTTTTTTTATATATTTTATAAAATTTTCCTTTTATATTTTTTCTTTTATTAATTTCACATAAAATTTTGTTAAAATATAAGAGTTTACTAAATAATGATTATATAAAATAATTATGAAGATCTCAGAAAAAACAGATAAAAAGAATTTTGAATTTTTTAAAGATAATAACGAAAAAGAAAATGAATGAGATTTTTTATTATTCAGAAGAAATTGATAATTTATTAGAGGATTATAGAAAATTATTAAATGATCTGAAAAATGAATCATGTGAAGAAAAAACGAACAAATACTATAATGATATAAATTTTATTAGTGAAAGAATAAAAACAGCAAAAGATGCTTATTTTATTGAAGTACGAAATTTACCAGAAAAAGATCAAAATAATCATATATTAAAAATAAAAGGTAAAATGTCTATTTTAGAAAATTTAAATTTGGAATTTGATTTTATAAAAAGTAAATTAATATATGAAAAGAATGAAGAAAAAAAAAGGAAAATAGTAAAAGAAAAATATTTAACACCAAAAGAAATAGAGGTAAGAGGAGACATAATTCAAGATCATACAAAAGAATCTATTTATCGAATGAAAAAAATGGTAGACGAATCAGAACAAATGACCAAAGAAGCAGCAAATAAATTAAATATACAGAACGAAAAACTACAAGAAGTAACTGACAACATTGATGATGTTGAAAAGAATATAACTAATGCAAAACAAACTTTAAGAGAAATAGCTAAAGAAGCGATAACAGACAGATTTGTTCGTCTTTTAGCTCTTTTAATTTTTATTGTTTTAATTATTTTAATAGCTTTAATTGCTATTCCAAAAAAAAAAAAATAAAATAATAATTTTTTTATTGTTCTTATTTTTTTTTAACGTAAAAATATGTCAAAGATAATTTGCTTATATTTATTGATCTGCTTATTTTAGTTTTTATTTTCCCTTTTTTTTTTAAATAATGTTCTTGTTATATTATATATAATTTTATTTTAATATATATATATATATTTTTTTATTATTTACTCTCTTTTTTTTAGTATAGTATATTATGTTTTTTTTTTTTTTTTTTATATAAAAATATAGTAGCTACTTTATAACAAGTATTTGTACACTTTATTTGATTTGTTGACATATATCTTAAATTATTTTTATTTTATTTTTAAAATATTAATGTTTTATAAGAAAAAAAAAGAAATCATAAAATAATTTAATTATATGATTTTTCCTAAATTTTTAATAACAAAATAAATATATTAAACATTTTTGTAGAAATAAGTTAAGATATTCTTATTTTCATTTTTAATTATATAGGGAAAAAAGAAGGAAATAAAAAAAAAAATTCTTTTTATTTTATATTTATTTCATTTTATTTTATTAAATTGTACTTCATTATTTTATTTTATTTTATTTTATTTTTTTTTTTTATTTTTGTTTAATTACAAAATTTTTACTTTTAATTTTTTTATTTTTTTCTAGTAAAGATATATATTTAGTTTTACTTGTATTTAAAAAAAAAACTCTTTTTCGATATCTGTTAGTTTTTTATTAGACAATTTTTTTATAGTTATAAAGCAATTTGATTATTTTATATTTTTAATTTAATGAACTTTATTTTATTATTTTTTTTTTAACATTACTGCCTATTTATCTTTCTTTAATATTTTTAATGTATTCTTTTTTGTTTAAATACTTTAAATAATGATATTTAAAATCTTTTAATAAAATGTAAATTAAGAACACATAAAAAGAAGAAAGATATTAGGTAAAATTAGTTCTTAAATTTAATATTTGTTTTATATTTCTGTTTTATATTTAAAAGTGTAATTGCGTTCATTGAAAGAAAAAAAAAAAATTAAGACCAAAGAATTAAAGATGTGTAGAAGAATGAATATAAAATTTAAGATAAAATACTTTTAATAATAATTTTTTAATTTCATGTTTTTTAGTCAAAAAATATTTTTGAATATATTATAATCATAAAATTAAAATTATTTTCCTAGATAATTTAATGAAATTAGTAATTTTTTTTTTAAATACATAAGAAAATGCAAAAAAAAAAAAAAAAATAAAATAAAAAAAATTAAGATTTGAATATAATTAAATCTAATAAAAAAAGAAATACAAGGAAATTAAATTAGGGGGAAAAAAAATGGAAAATTTAAGTGTGTAATAGTAATCTGAATTTCTTTATATATATATATATATATATGTATCTTTTTATATTCTTATATTCTTATATCCTTTTTTCAATACAATTCTTCATTTATAAATTGTTTATTAAATTATTATATAAATGTGATACGAAAGAAGTACATCTCTAAATAGAATAAATTATTTTTTTTTTTTTTTTTTAATATTTTAACAATTTTATAGTAATTAGAGCTTTAATATATTAAAAAAAAAAAAAAAAAGTTAATGCAAAAAATGAAAATAAGAAGGATGAAAAATAAAATTAAAAAATTGCTATTTTTAAATGAATTGGATAAAAATACATAAAAATTGTCCATTCTCATTAAATTAATCATTAAAAAAAAAAAAAATAAATAAAATAAAGAAAATAAAATAAAAAAAGAAAAAAAGAAAAAAAATATGGAAAATGGAAAATGAATTTCTTAACGAAAATAATAATATAAAATATTTTTCTAATGATAAAAATGATACTTGTATAAAAAAAGATGAACAAAATAAAGATCATACTTTGAATATTGATAAACTGAATAAGAATTCTTCAAGCAGCAGCTCTAATTTTTATATAGATAATTGTAAATATAAAATAATGGAATATTTAAAAAATACAACTAATAGAAAAAGTGAAAATGCTTTTAAAATAACATTGAAAAGCTTTAAGGATTATGATAAAATTGATTCTTACAAGAAAAATTTTAATAATGTAAAAAACAATGAAATAAAAATCTATGAAATGGATAATGATGATTATTTAAAAAAAAATGTAAAAAATAATGATCATATTAATAGCGATAGTAATGATGATAGAAGTAATATTAATAATATTATTAAAAGTATTAATGATCATAGCACTAGTAGCAGTTATGATAGTCTTACATTTTTGAGAAGAAATTTCGAAAGTTATAGAAGTAGTATATTGTTCTTGAATAACAAAAAGAAATCTTTAAAATGTACCGAACTAAATAATAATGATACATTAGAATTGCATAAGGATATAAAAAAAAAAAAAAAAAAAAAAAAAATTGCTGTTAACTTTGATAGTAAAAACAAAAAGAGTAATATGCATGCATACACAGACGTAGAGAAATTAAAAATAAATATAAATAATGTAAATGTAAATTCATATAATTCAAATAATAAAGAGAGAATTAAAAATACAAAGAGTGATTTAGACAATGCGGAAAAAAAAAATGAAAATTTAGATAATTGCAACAAAAAAAAGACCAGCAATAATATAAATGTATATTCTGTATCTACAAGTAATTTTAACGATGACTACTTAAACAAAATAAATTTAATTAATTTAAATAAGACTAGTAATGAAAACAGTTCAAACGGGAGTAATAAATCTAGTTTAAATAATCATTTTAAAAAAAGAAAATTATATGAGGATAACAGCGAAAAGCCAAATAACAATTCTTCTGAAAACATTAATAATAACAAAGATTTAATGAAATCTCCAGAAACCTCCAGACAACACCCTTCTATTACCTCATCCTCTGTTTTTTCTTCTTTTTTTCGTTTTCCATCAAGTTACTTAAGTAATCAGAAAAGAAGAAAAAAAGAAAATAAATATGCACCAGATATAGTAGAAGGTAAAAATTTAAGTAAGTATGAAGATTTCAAGAATATCAAATTTTCTAATTCAAGAAAATCTGATCTTGAAAAGCAATTCAAAGATCTTACTAATTGTAAAAAATACGATTCTAACGATAGTAATAATGCTATCAATTATACTAATAGTAATAATGTTAATGGAGATAATTCTAGTTGCACGCATAAAAATAGTTGTAAGAATTTGAAAAATAATAATTTCTATGATATATTTTCAAGTAATCCCAATAATAAAGGTACAGTAAAAATGATTAATACAAATAATAGAAATGTTTTTTTTGTAAATTCATTCAATGAAAATTATTATTATGAAAATATAAACTTAAAAGATAGTAATTTATTAAAAAATGATAAAATACACAATAATTTAAAATATTCTGAAAGATATTATGAAAACTATATACTTTTTAAGAGTTTTATTTTTTCACTTAATAACCCTTATACTTTTTCTTCTATATCAAGAGAACATGAAATTAATGAAGTGAATTCACTTAAATATAAAATTTTAAAAAATGAAAAATATTCATTATTAAATAATGTATCTACTTATAAGAAGTTTGATGAAAAGTATTTTTTAGAAGATTTTATTACAAATGATTTTCAGTGGATAGAATTAGATGGTGTTAATTGTTCTTATGCATATGATTTTGCATTTTTTGATAAAACAGATAAGTATATGATATCAATTGATGCGCTTGACGATGATAATAAAAATATTAAAAAAAAATGTATGTATGAAAGTTTGAATGAAAATTGGAATATTTTAGACAATGCAAAAGAAAGAAAAAAAAAAAAAAATATAAAAGATGATATATTTTTTCATAACGGTTATATAAAAACAAAAGGTGATAATGAAAATTACATTTATAATAATGAAAAAAACAAAACTATTCAGAAGTCAAATTTAGAAAAAAATACAAGTGATATGTCAAATAAAAATAATTGTGATTTAGATGAAATTATTAAAGAGAAAGATATTAGTAATAAAGAGTGTGATTTACATGAAAACGAAAAAAACTTTTTAATTTTATATGCAAAAATTTTAAATATAAGCTTTATTTATTCAGCAAATATTCTAAAACAGTTTAATCATCCATCAATAAATTTATTTAACACAAATAAAACACATAGTCTAAAAAAAAAAGAAATAAATATTAATTATAATGAAAACAATTATAATTGCCAAAATGATTATTATAATAAAGAAATAAGCAATGAATATACGAAAAAAAGTAGGATTTCTTTAAAGCAAGGTAAAAAAAAAAAAAATTTTGAAGAATTAAATAAATTAGATAAAAAAAAAAAATATAAATCTGAAAAGACACATAAAACTAAGTATCTAATTAATGAAATGGACATTCAAAAAAAGAAAAATAAATTTATAAGTAATAAAATAAAAAGGCATTTAAATTGTTTAAATGTAAGAGTAATAATAAAAGAGTGGTATATTGACTATGGTATTTATCCAAATTGTGTTCCTTACATTTATGTTGTTTCTCAGAATAATAATAGGTATAGATTAGATAAGCCGTTAGATAAATATTATGATATTTTTACAAATGTTAGACTAAAATTTGAGATAACCACAAGAATACTTAAAACATTGCAAGTTTACCCACATATATCTTATGATAAATTGATTGGCTATTTAACATTATATGAATCAATAAAAAAGAAAATTAAGATGAAAGAAAATGAAGAAAAAATTAAAAATCAATATATAAATAACATAGAAAATGGAAATCAAATAAAATATGAAAATGTAATTAAAAACAGAAATTCAAATAAAAATACAATTAAAAATGAGGATTCAAAACACCTTTTCAAAATAACAAATACATCTAGTGATGAGCAAGGTAATAAAAGATATAAAGATGATATTAATAAAATAAAAAAAAAAAAAAAAGAAAACATAATGAAAAATTTTAATTTATCTGAAAAAAATGGAACAGGTATATATATAATGCCAGATGGAACAAAAAGTAAAAAATGTATATGGGGGGCAGCATATTCGGTTTATAAATGCGATGAACATGTTATTATTAATTTATATAATTTTTTAAAAAAGGAAATTAAATTATTAGAAGAATGTTTTAACATTAATCATTTATTAAATACTTCTTTTATGAAAACTTTAAAAGAAAAATTTTATTCAGAACAGAAAAGTATGAAGGAAAAATCAATAGATAATATACATAATAAGGATGATGAGTATTATAAAATTTCGAAAAATATACAAAATGATACAGGTGAAGAAAATATGCAAAATAATAAATATCCACATAATAATCTTATAAAAAACGACAAAAAAATAATAATAAAGAAAATGCACTCAGGAAATAATGAAGATACTTTAAAAAAAAATTTGAATATAAACAAAATGATTAAAAAGAAGAAAAAGAATAATAATAATAATAACAGTGAATATAACAATAATGAATTAAAAGTAAAAGGAAAAAAGGAAATTATGAAAAGAACATTTAAAGAAGTAGAGATAAAAGAAGAAAATATGAAACTAAGCGGAGAAAAATGCACTCAAGATATAAAAGAAAATCATAAAAATTATAATATAGAAAATGAAAATTTTAATTTAATAGAAAATATAAAAATACAAGATGAATTATATACTAATATAAATGACAAAAATGTATATCCCTATTTTCTACCTTTACATTTAATTATCCCTTTAAAACATGAAATGCTATTAAACATATGGACTTTTTTTTATACGTTTAAAGAAATTTTAGATATAAATATTACAATGAATAACTTAGAAAAAATATTTCTATTTAAAAGAAATATATTTAATAAAAAAATAATTTATCAATCAATTAATAAAAGTTATCTACTGAAAGAATATATTAAAAAAAATAAAATACTAATTTCCTTAGATGAGATGAATTCTGAAGGGAAAAACATAAACGACTCTATTTGTGATATAAAATACAAAGATAATATATTAAAAAGTTTATTAATGTTGTTACACTATTCATTATTAATAGATAATATTATAAAAAATAATTTTAGAAGAAAAAAGAAAAAGCAAAAATATTTAATAAAAAAAAAAAACAATTACGTTTATCAAATATATGATGAATTTGAAAATCCTTTAATTAATAACTTCTCCAACTTCTCTATTAAAAAAGGTTATAATATTGATAGGAGAAATACAGGCATGTGCTTAAAAAAAATGAGAGATCAGGAAAATATAATTAATGATATAACTTATTCTGAACAAAATTCACAAAAAAATGTTCATTTAAATAATTTAAAACAAACAGGCATACAATTGTGTGCAAAAAATCCAACAGAAAATAAAGACATGGAATTAAATATAAAACAAGAAGGATGTAAAAGTGATACAAAAGAACTGAATAAAGAAGATATAAGCAATGTAGAAAAAAAAATAAAAAATGATGAACAAAAAAAACAAAATTTTTTTTCAAATGATTCCCATTCAGATAACATAATAAATTTTTCTGATGCTTTGTCATATTGCTCATATTTGGAATCATCTTCAGATGATATTAAAAAAAAGGAATATTCTAAAGTAAATAATGAAATAAAAGAAGAAAAAGAGATAAATAATTATGATAAAAATAATGATATTAACCTTTGTAAAATTCATAAAGATTGTCTTTATAAAAATAATTTTTCTAAAGAAAAATGTAAAAACTATTACAAGGAGATCAACTATGACAGGACAATTAATTCATGTAATATAATAAAAAAAAATGATTATTTAAAAAGTAATAATAAAACCAAAGAGAATGATAAAATTTGTTCAGATATAGAAGAAACAAAAGATGGAAACAATTGTAAAGGAGATATGAATAAAGAAATAAAATCAAATCATATTTACATTACCGAAAAATTAATAGCTATAAATGAAGATATGATAAATCAAATTGAAAATGAAAAAAACGAAATGGAAGAATTAAAGGAAAATGAAAAAAACGAAACGGAAGAATTAAAGGAAAATGAAATAAAAGAAAAGAAAATAAAAAAACAGGAAGAAAAAATAGATATAGATCAAAATGATCTTGAAAATACATCAGATGAAATAAATTTCTATGATTTAACGGAATATGAACAAACTATTAATAATAATTCTTATATCAATGTTTTATCTGATATTTTTTTGCAAAGAAAAAAAAAAAAAATGATTTTTGAAGAATATCATGATATAAGAATATTAGATAATATTACTTGGACAATACTATTAAAAAAATACATCTTCATTATTTTGTATACCATGAAGCATTCTTTTTATTTTGATAATAAAAATGTAAATGAAAAGAATAACATTATAATAAATAGTAATTTTAATTGTGTTATACCTTCAAAGAATAAGGATTTAAATACTTTAAACACAAATTTATCAATCTCTAAAAGCGAAACTATTAATAAAAACGTAAAAAAGGATAATATAAATATATCGAAATGTTATGATAAAGGTAATAATATAAAAAATAACCAGAACAACTTCACTTCAAATAACGAAAAAAATTTAGAAAATATAAATTTAAAAAAATATAAGTTGAGTTGGTTCCTTAATTTTAGTAAATTTCATTTTTCTAAAAGTGAAATAATGGAAATGATTAATATATTTAAATTTTTATGTAAAGAAAATAATACGTACGAAATGCTAAAAGAAACTGAAAAAATGAAAATTATTATGTTTTTTATAAATATAATAACTAGTAGTAATATTTCAAGAGAATTTATAAATGAAAAAATTGAATATTTGAATAACATAAAAAATTACATTGTCAATAAGCAAAATATAGAAGATACTGCTCAAAAAAATATAAAGAAAAATTCAAATGATACTAAAATTGATTGCTTATTCACGAAAACTATACCAAATAAGGAATTTTCTATGAAAAGTGATTGCATTTATTTTGAAGAAAAAGAAAAAAAAGTTACCTGTGAAAAGGAAAATATAAGAGATGAAAATGCAAAAAATACTCAAGGTAAGAATAAAGGAAAAGAAATTATTAGAGAGAAAAAAAATTATTTTAACAAAATTAAAGAAAATTTTAACGTAAGAATAGACTTACTAGGGGAAGACAGATATTTTAATAAATACTATTATTTTGGTAGCAGTTTTGGTTATATAGATAGAATATATGTGCAATACATGAATCATATTAAAACAAATGATGAAGAACATTTTGAAGAAAGTGCTAAAAATAAATTAGATCATAATGATAATAACAAATGCAAGCAAATAAAAACAATTTTTAATTCAATTGAAGAATATATTAATTTTATAAACGAATCAAAATATAATTTAAAAATGGGATACATAGAAGGTATCGATAATATAAATATGTTTATAGAACGTTTTTCACCATTTACAATTAGAGAAATAGAATTAAAAAAGAAATTTCTTGAAATAAAAGAAGTAATTATAAGTAGTCAATTAAAAAATGATGGAAATTATATTAAAAAAGATATAAAAGATAAAGGTAACAATATAATACTAGCAGAAGAAGAAAATAAAGAACAAGGAAATAAAAAAGAGTCAAGCGCTACCTTTTTTAATGAAAGAAAAGAAGATTTGATTTATGAAAATAAGTATATTCATACAAAAATAGAACATAAAGAGCAGTATAAAGATAATGAAAATAGAAATAGTTTATTAATAAAAAATAAAATTCGTAGTAATTTAAATAAATATATTCATGAGAATTTAAGTAACTGCAAAAAAAAGGATGACGTTACTTTAATAAACGGCACTGATAAAGGACATACGTATAAAAACGATAATAGTAATTTAAGAATTGATAAAGATACTGATCAAAATGATGAAAAAATAATGTATTTCACTGAAGCTGAGAAATTATTTGAGCAATTTTTTTTTATTAGTGAAAAGGTACTTAATTTTAAGGAAGACATAAAAAATATTTTAAGTGAATATTTTGAATCAGAAATTGACAAAAAAATATATGATTTTATTTTTTTTTGTATTGATAATTTTATTAATAATGAATTAACATATGATATTAAAAAAACAATTTTTATTAAATATCTTGATTTTATTTATATAATTGAAAAATCTTTTTCGGCTTATTCTTCTTATTTTCTTCAGAAGAAATGGAATATCTATTTTCGTAAGAAGTGGATTAATGACTTGAATTTTATAAAAAAAGAAATAATTAATAATACGGTAATTTTTAATAAATTAGATATATTACCTCTTTTAAATATTTATTTTAATTTTTTTCGCATATACGGCATTAAGGAAAATATTATAAGAAAATTGAAAAAATACAATATAGAGGAAAATTTATTTAAGAAAATAAATTATGATTGTGCTGCAAAAAATGAATTATGTATCATTGAAAAATTTTTCGAAAGAGATAATAAAAATGAGAAAAACCCAAGCAACTCAAATGACGATAAAGCCTCTAATTTATGCTTAAAAGAAAGAGTCAATGAATTAAGAAATAAAATATACACTTATTTGCCTTTTGAAAAAAATGAAAAGTATTTTTATTTTAAAGAAGGGCATTTAGAGCACATGAATAAATTTAATGATCACAATTTTTTTAATAAAAAAGACGATTTGAATTCCCTAGGTAATGTTGAACAAATTGAAGTCCTAGATATAAAAATTTTTTTAATATCTAATAATAAAGAAGCAGCAAAAGAAAAAAAATATATATCAAAAAAGAAAAACGAAAAAAAAGATAAAAAAAATGAAAATTTAAATGAAAATGACAATAATATCAAAAATTTCAATGATAATAACAATGATAACGAAAATGAAAATGAAGAAAGAGAAAATATAATAAAAAATAAAAAAAAAGATGAAAAAATTAATAATTGTAGTGACACAGACAACATACAATGCAATTTACAGAAAAATAAAACAGAGAGCAAAAAAAAAAGTAAAATGTGTAAAAAGTTAAATAAAAAAATGAGGAACGACAACAATTATTGCAAATTACATAATGATTTATTTCAGATAAAAAAGGAAGTTGAAAAGCAACATTTATGTTTAAATGATAAAAAGAATAAATTCTATTTTAATTCTCTAACTAATTTTACAACATTTTTAGATAACCAAATAAACGATAGTCTGTTCAATCAAAATGATTTGTTGATTTATAAAAATGAAAATTTGTTAGTAAGCAATAACATCTTATATGGAAATAATTTAAGTGAACAGACTATAAATAATAATCTAAATGAAACATATAATTTTTTATGTCAATTACATTGTTCAATTATACCTCGTAACTATGAAATAGCAGATAGCTTACATAAAAAATTGAATTTATCCAAAAAAAATTTATCAAATGATATTGTTAGAAACCCTAATTTTTTTTTATTTAATATATTTTACGACGAAAATATGAAAACTATTTTATATATTATATCTGCAAAAAAGTATGCATTTTTCTTCTTTTTTACTTCTTTATAACGATTATTTTTTTTTTCTTTTTTGTTTTAATATGTGTTAAATATTTTATTTTAATATTACATGTTACGTTTTCATAAATACATATATATATATATATCTTTTTTTATTATTAGGGTATTAAACTCTTTAAATAATAAGTGGAAAATAGGATTAAAGTGTAAAGTACAAAAGCCATTATGCTCATTTGATTACTCTCAATACTTCGCAACTATTAAAGGAGTAAAAAAAAAAAAATTAAATAAAATAAAAAATAAAAAATTCAATTTATTGTGTATTATAGATAATATTAAAAATTTATTTGATTTATTATTTTGTTTTATTCATTATATGTATATTTTTTGTTATTTTCAAAACATTTCAGATAAGTTTTAATCCTATGAATTTGTGGAAAAGTATTACTGTAAAAAAAGACACAAAAAAAAATAAAAAAAACTCAATTACTCAAAAAGTAAACTTTTGGGAATTAATTAAAAAAAATGATATATAACTTTATAAATAAATACATATGATATTTATTCTTTAATTTTTATTATTAAGCTTAATATCCATATACATAAATGCTTATTAATAATTATTTTTTTCTCATTTCCTTTTTTTTCTTTTTTTATTTTGTTGAAATTATGTGATTATTTTTTACTTTAATGAAAACACATAAAACTATAAGATCAAAATATATAAATAAAATATCATCTACTTTGATATTTTTACAAAAATTTATCTATAATTTTTCTGTATTAAAAAGATAAAATTAGATACAAACATCAGGAGAAAGTCAACTTTTATACAGATAATACTATGTATTCATTTATAAAGATATATTTTTATGTATTATAATAATTATCTTCAGAACAAAAAAAAAAAAAAAAAATAATAAAATAATAAAATTATATTTATATGAATACACTATCATTTTACTATAAATACAGAAAAAGAAAAAAAAAAGAATATATATTTGATATAGTGTTGAACTAAAAAAAAAAAAAAAGTTGCCTTAATGTTATTTAATAAAAAAAATATCATTGTAATTTCAAAAATTGTTTATATCTTCTTTTTTCTAATTAAATAAAATAAAATAAAATTTTCTTTTTCTTATAAACATTAATGTTATTATTATTTTTTTTTTTTTTTATTCTACTTATTTAATTTTTTTAAAATATATGATGAAAAATTTTGAGAATATGGGTAACAATGTAATTTTTTAATTCAGATGAAAGTTTAAATAAAATTATAATATTTTTAAAGAAAAAATAAATTAAAAAAAAAAAAAAAGAATGAATTCTTATTTTATTTAACATATATGCAAATTTGAAGTGAATTTGATAAAGCTTTTATTTTAAATTTTTGTAAGATGTTTTGTTCAGAAGTATGTATAATACTTTCAGATATTTGAAGTTATCATATAAATATATTTTATTATTATTATTTTTTCAAAATTTTGTTTTTTCTCATGATTATTCTACACAATCAAGTAAGGAAAATGATTTTTTTGTTGAAGCATATGAATTGCTTGATAGAGGAGAATACGAAAAATCCTTCTCAATTTTAAAAGATTGTGTTCACTATGATTTAAGGTAAATATATAAAAAAAAAAAATATATATAAGTAAATAATTAAAATAGTAAAGAAAAATGTACATAGTTTTAAAACAAAAAACAAATATAAAAATTGTTAATAGAAAATAAAAATTTAGCATAAGAAACATATAAATATTTTTTTATAACAAAAAAAAAAAAAAAAAGTACGATTTTCCTAATAAATGTAGGATTTTATTTTATATATATTAATGATAAAAAAAATATTTTTTTTTGCATAGATGTTTAACACTTATAGGAAATTTCTATTATTTAGGACTAAAGCCTGTAGAGAGAGATGTGTGTAACGCTCTTTATATATGGAAGGTGTGTTCTGATTATGGTAGTTCAGATGCTCAATTCTATTTAGGTGTGATGTATTCAAATTATTTTTCTTTACCTAATTTATATTCTTATTATGCAGAGGAACAGAAAATAGAAGATAATATTATTTTATTTAGAATATATCTGTTTTTAAAAGTAAAACATTTAGAAAAGGGCATAGCAGATTGCATATGGGGGAGAAAAGAAAAATATAAAGATGAAGATAAAGATAAAAAATTTCGAAGTGTTCCTGTAATAAGATTTACTGAAAATAATGAGTTAGTATTAAAAATAAAAAATATAAGATATAATATAGATGAGTTAGAACTTTATTTTAATAATTTAAATAATTTCCCAGATAAATATGATAAAGAAAAAGATGGAAATATAAATTATAATTACACAAGAAATCATAATTTAAGCTTATTATACTTTTATAGTAGTAACTTAGCTAATCATCCAGGAAGCATTTTAGCACTTGGAATAAAACATATGAATGGATATGGAGTAGAAAAAGATTGTGAAGCTGCTTCCAGGTATTATTTAAAATTAACAAATGATATATTTAATTCTGATGAGAAAACAGAATTTGAAATAATTGATCTAATACGATTAAACATACCATATTATGATAAATATAGCATGAATAATAAAAAAATAAAAAGTATTGAACTATTACTAGAATCATCTTTGCATAATAATCATAAAGTATTAACTATGATAGCTAGAAGGTATTTAATTGGAATAGATGGTGTAAAAAAAGATTATAAAAAAGCACATAATTATTTAATAAAGGCAGCAAAATATAAAAACTCAGAAGCTATATCTTTATTAGGATATATATATTTATTAGGGTTAGGAGTTAAAATTGATTACGATAAAGCAATTGAATATTTTATTGAAGGTAACAAATTGAATGATTCTTTAAGTTATAATGGATTGGGTTATATGCATTTTTTTGGTTTAGGTAATTTTAAAAAAAATACAAATTTAGCTTTTTATTACTTTGAATTAGCAGCAAAGGGAAATTTATCGTCAGCTCAATTTAATTTAGCTTGTATGTATTTAAGTGGAGTTGGCACATCTCAGTCTTTTCAAAGTGCATTTTACTGGTTTTATAAATCTTTAAATAATGGAAATTTGTTAGCTGCATACGTTATTGGGTTTATGCATTATAATGGAATCATAACATCAAGAAATTGTAAATTAGCTTTATCTTTATTATCTAAGGTAGCAGAAAATAATCCTTTTATTATAAGTACAACTAATAAAATTATAAGATACACAGAAAAAGGAAGAAATAAAGAAGCATTATTTTTAATGGCATTATTAGCAGAAACTGGATGTTTGCAATCACAGATCAATTTATCATATAAAATTATAAATTCGGAATTCTCCCTATTCTTACCTTCAGATCCTAATTCGAAAAAAATTTATGCTAGTAGGTATTTAGCCATGGCATCTGAACGTAATGATTTTAAATCATTATACATACTAGGTGATTATGCTTATAAAGGATATGGTATATATGTTCATTTATTACCCAAGAATAATTTACCTATTAATCCATTATATGATTTAAATGATAATAAGTATTTATACAAAAAGAACAAAAGAAAGAAGGTAACTGATAATAATAAGAAGAACAACAGCACTTTAAACAATAAAAATATACTAACAAACTCTAACGAAATAATATCTACTGATTTTATTGATGAACAAGGTATTGTTTTTAATAATAAATGGAGATTTAATTATTCATTCAAGTTTTTTTTTAATAAAATAGATTATGAGTTAGCTTATCATCATTATAAAAGTATTATATCATTTTATCCTAATAATATATATGTTATTCAAATTATTTCAAAAGCTTGTTATAACTTAGGATATATGCATTATTATGGAATTGGAGTACCAAAAAATATCGAAAAATCTTTGGCTTATTTTAATTCATCTATTAAAGTTTACCCATCATATAAAGTTCCATCAGTGTTATTTGTTTTGTATATAAAATTTAATAAATATATACATAACTTAAAAAAAAAAATTAGAAATTTTTTTAACTTTTTATAAATTTTTTATTCAGTTGATTTTTTTTTTTTTTTTTCCCTTTTACAAAATTTTCCATATTTTTATAAGAATACATATTATAACAAAAGTTTGCATCTTATTTTTCATTTGTTAAAGGAAAAAAAAAATAGTATTAGTGATTGGAAGAATATAATAAACAAAAGAACGGTAAAAAAGAGTTATTTTTATGTGTAATGAATTTTTAATATATACATATAAATTGAAATTAATACTTCATTCTTAAAGCTTATCTTTTCATTATTTATATTTAGAAGTATATAGTATAAATAAAAAAAAAGAATTATAATTTTTATTATAATATTCTAATAAATAATTTTTTTTTTCCCCCCCCTCCCCCATAGATTTATTGTAATTTTATTTATTCTTTATTATATTCTATATTATTTTAATTTACCTCATTGTATTTTTTATTTTATTTCTTATTTTCTTTATATAAAAATTATATTTTTTTAAATTTAAAAGACAAAATTTTTTTTTTCTTCTGATATATCAATTTGTCATATAATTTTTTATTAATATGGTTAAACCTTCTCATTAAATTTATAATATTTAAAATTATATGTATTATTTTCCTTCAAAACTAATATAAAATAAAAAAAAAGTTCAAAATTAATTAAAAAAAATAAATCTCATTTCAAAAATGATTTCAAAAGTTTTTGCAAATAATAAATGAGCTTATATTAAAAAAAGATTTAACATAAATAGTTTAAAGATCTCATAAACAGTATAACTTTAAAAAAAAAAGAATATATTAATAAGATAGTGAAATAATATCTAAGCTAATTTTAAGTTTAAAAAAAAAAGTTTATATATCATTATTATCAAAATATAAACAGTTATACTAGTAATTTTAGTTGAATCATTGGTCTCTTCTGTTAATATTTTGCCTTACTAAACGAATTTCTTTATTATTATATATAATACTGAGCAACTAAATTTTATTTTAAAAAAATTTAATGGTAGTAGTTATTTTTTGTATTAAAAATTTTTTAAACTTTTGTTTTATTAAATAATTTTCAAAAAGTTAATTTATGGAAAATTGTAAGATTTTAATGAAAAAAAAAAAAAATAATATTTTTAATTTCTTTATAATTTAATGTTTTATTTTTATAAGACAGTTCTGTTAATAACCCTTATATTACTAATTTTATATTTCTTTTTTGTTTTTTATTTTATTACTTTAAATAACTAAAAGTGAGTAGATTAATGAAATGCTATTAATATATTATTTAAAAAAATTAGAATATATATTATTTTTTAATATTTATCATAAAGAATCAAGATTTTAATTTTTTTATAATTTTCTAACAGTAGCATTAAAAAGAAAAAATATATTTTTTTTTTTTTTTTTGTGATTAATTTTTAAGCAGTTTTTATTTTTATAAGAAATTAGTAATAGGTATATATATATATATGCTACACTTTATGAATACTACACTCGACTACTAATAAATTATGAATAAAATAAAATTAGTTTAAATATATGAGTTTTTAATTTGAATTTGAATATTTATTTTTCTCTATTTTGATTAATCTTTTGTTAATCTCTATTTCTATTAATGTTTATCCATTATTTTAGTTAATTTTTACATAATTTTTTTTTTCACCTGTTCTTGGAAAAATTTTCGAAAATCATTTTATTAGAAATTATTTATTTAAATTCACATAAATTTAACTCGAAAACTCTGAAAAATAGAAAAATGACAATCACATGAATATATATTATTGTGGTTTAAAAAAAAAAAAAAAATAATAAATATTAAGTTATTTTTTTAATTTTTATTATATTTACAAATGAAAACATTTTTTGACGAAAATAGCATATTTATTTTAGAACTAGAAATGTAAAAATAAGGAATACATAAATTTTAATTTCTTTTTTTTTTTTTAATATTTATTATCTTTAAATATAATTAAATAGAAAAATCTTTAAAAAAAATAAGCTTTAAGTTTTATAAAACTATGAGATGATTATAGTAGTATTCATAATAATTTAGAAATTTATATGCATTTAACTGTTAAATTTAGTTCAATTATTTTTTTTACTTAATCATTATTTATTTTTTTTTTTTATGTGTAGAATAGTTGTAGATAATATTAAATAAATATTGTCTTGAGAATGTATTAGAATTTTTTTGAAGGTACTATCTACAATTCCTATTATATATAATTATTTATTTGTATATTTATATAATTTATATACATATATATATTTATTTTATTTATATAATTTATTTATATAGTCTCTTTATATATTTATTAATTTATTTATTTTTAACTATGAATATTATTATAATTAACATTTTCATATGAATTAGATACTAGATATGATAAACTAAATCTTTTTTTTTTTATTATATGCACACAGTATTACATATATTTCAATTATTAAAACATCTTTATATTTATGTGTATGCATATCTCTAGCATATATATGTATATATAAGGGAATATATATAAATAAAAAAAATTATTTTTTTTAATCATAAAAAATTTAATATATAAAAAAAAACTTGTTTAGGTAACATAAAATAATAAAGACATTTATAAAATAAAACAAAAAAAAAAAAAAAAAAAAAAAAAAAAAAAAAAAAAAAAAAAAAAAAAAAAAAAAAAAAAAAAAAAAAAAAAAAAAAAGAATAAAATAAAAAATAAAACAAAACGTAACGAAACGAAGCGAAACGAAACGAAACGAAACGAAAATAAAATAAAAAAAAAAAAGTAAAAATTAAATTAAAAAAAAAAGAAATCCAGATTCATTTATAAAAGAATGAAGATCTATTAAGAGCAATAACGCATTTTATAAAATAATTATCTTTCTGAATTTTTTAATTATTTGTTGCAAAAAAAAAATAGGTCTTATTACCTATTAATTAAAAAAAAAAATTTTTTTTTCTTCACATATTTATAATGAAACTCAATGGAAACTATTGAAAAAAATAAAAACTTCGATTATGAAACAGATGCTTTTTATAAAAATGATAACAGAAATGAAGCTGAAATAGAAGTTTATCAAATTAATGAGGAGAAAAAGGAAGTTGATCTAAATAATTTTCAAAATGAAGAAAATCGAAATGATAATGAAATAAATAATTATAATATAAGTATAAACAAAAATGAAATGAATTTAAACGGTTTTCATAGCAATGAAATAAAAACACATCTTGAAACTGAAAAAGAAGAAAAAAAAAATTTTTTGAATGAAAATAAAAGTAATTATGAAACAGAAGAAGAAAATTTAAATGACGATGCAAACTTAACTGATGAAGGAGAAGAAGTAGAAGAAGAAAATATTGTTGAGAAAGATTTAATACTTCAAAGATATAAGCATGGGATTAATATACATATAAATTATGATGATATAAAAAAAAGTAAAGTTATTGATTTTTATTCTGAATGTTTAAATAAATATAAAAATGAAAGTAGTTTTATATATTATCAGAATTATAATAGCAATAATAAAGTAAAAGCGGATGATAATATAGATCTAGATCCCATAAATAATGTAAACTTAATAAATGAAAATACAGAAAACTTAAATAATTTATCCAATTCAAATGATAAATGTTTAATTATGAAAAGTAAAAATGTTCCTAAAAATGCAAATGTCACTACTATTAATGAAGAATTCAAAAACTTTAATCTTCAAAAAAAAAAACAAGAATCATTAGATCCTTTATTAAAATGTATAAATTCTTTATCAGATAGAATTAACTTACAACATTTAGTAGGAGATCCAACTACTTATTTTAAAATTGGGGGAGGTGATATGTTTTATGATATAAATGATCCATTTTTAGATGATGAAGAAATGTATAAAGAATTAAACAAAACTAAAAATGAAATTATTTTAACTAGACAAATAGAAGATGAATATAGTATATGGAGTGCTGACATATCTGATGATTATATGGAAATAAACCCAGATTTTTTTTTTTCATTTTATAATTCAAGATGTAAATATAATTTCTCAAGTGATGAAGAAAATGAAAAAAAAAAAAATTTTAAAAATAATAATAAAAATATAGAAGAACATGAAAAGGAAAAATACAAGAAAGATTTAAAAAAGAAAGAGAAAAAAAATGAAAATGAAAGTATAAATATTATTGAAAATATACACATTAATGATAAGAATTCAGTTACTTCTTTATTATCTTTGTCCATTTCTTCTAATGAAAGCATAATTGAGTTAAATCAACTGAATGTTGATTTTAATTATGAACAAAATTCTAATGGCATTATTATTTATTCAAGCGATGGGGATATAGATCTTTCTTCTGATGATAATGAAAATAAAAGTAAAACTGAAGAATCTGAAACGTCTGAAGAAGATATTATATTTAACCCTTTTGCTTGGAAGAAATTTCAAAAACATATTCCCCCTGAATTTATTGGTTCTTTTGAAAAATTAGAAAAAGAATTAGATGCATTGCCTCTTGAAGTAAATACTTCAGATATACAAAACATAATAAAAAGAAGTGTTTGCAGTATATTTTCTCAAGTTGTAGAAAAATATACGAATACATTAAACCATTTTGATAAAGAATTAAATGACTTAATTGAAATAGATGTAAAACTTCTAAGATGGCTTACTACTATTATGACTAAAATGTCTAATTCTCTAAATGATATAGATATATATAGAATATGGTTTGAGAATATTTTTTTTTATAATACTAAGGTATTTATAACTTATGAAAAAGAATTTATTAAAAAACTAAAAAATTCTCAAATTTTTGAAAAAAATAATGTAGCTCATTTAAATAATATTTTAAAGGATATTTTGCTATGGAAATGTTATCAAGAAAATAAAGAAAAAATAAGTAAAGAAAATGTAGATAGTAATTGTCATGAAAATAACAGTAATAATATTAATAATAACAATAATAATAGTAGTAGTAATTATAATGATAATAGAAATGACAGTAATAACAATAATGATAATAACAATGAGTGTAATAATAATTCGGAAAATAGTAGTCTAGAACAAAATCGTAGTAATAATGAAAACAGCAATATAAATAAAAGTACGTTAATTATTGAAAATTTTAATAAAAATAGTGATAACAATGATAACGGTAATAATATGAGTATAAAAAATAATTGTAATCTTTCTACACAAATTAATGACAATTGTAGTAATGAATTAAATAAAAAGGATAAAAAGGAAGATAATTATTTTAATATCAAAAAAACAGTTACATGTAATAATGGAAATGTAGACGTTTATATCAACAAGAATAATAAGGATAATTTTAATGAGATAGATTTAAAAAACACTTGTAACAATAATTTTATTGATAATAATTTAAAAAAGGAAAGTCTAGATGAAAATGAAAAAAATAAACTTTTGAATGTAAAAAGTGAATCAGATAATAATGATAGTAATTCATTACACTTTTCAAACCGCAGTACAATTGCACAAATATATGAGGATAAAGTGAATTCTGAAAATTATATGTTTTTAAATAATAATTTCTTAAAAACTCAATATAATAAAAAAAATGTAGAAGAAGATGCTTATTTTGATCTTAATAATAAGAAAAATAGAAATATAGTAGATCATAATTTAAATGAAGAAAAATTAAAATGTATAGATAAATGTATTAAGGAAAATAAAATAAATGATATAGATAAAAGCAAGTACACTAATAAAAACAATGAAAATAAGGAATATGATGAGGAATCAAACATAGTATATAAAATGAATATGGATAACCATATAATAGAAGATAATAAATCGCTAGAAAAGTATTTTAAAAGTTTTTCAGATATCTCATACGATATGCTAAATTATGTAAAAATATTTATTAAACAAAAATGCTTATTAAAAGATATGATTTCAGCAGGTTTCGAAGCACTTGTAGATAGGCAAAATAAGCATTTTATGAAAACTCCGTATATGACACTATCAGAAATATTAACTAACTTATTTAATTTTAGATATAAAACAAATATAACAATTAATGCAGATTATATTGAAGGGTTATTAAATTTTTATCAAGATAAATATAAAATAGATGTATCATATGATAAAGGAAAAAATAAAAAAGTATTTTTGTTTGATACTAATGAAATGAATAAAGTCAACAATGTATATTATAAAAATATAAATAAAAAATTATTCAAAGAAAAATCTTTATCTAATGATAATAATAATTGCAGAGAAGAAAATAAAATAAAGGGAAGTAGAAATGAAGAAGAAAAAAATTCTATTAAAAAAAAAAATAATAATAGTATTAATAATAACAATGACGTTCAACTTAAAAAAGATAATAGTGCAACTAATAAAAAACATACATTAATTAAAAACGAAAGTAAATCATTAAATAAAAAGAAACTAACTGAGTCTATTAAAAATTGCAATATTAAAGAAATTAATTCTTCTTCAATAAAAAAGAAAAATAATAAAAGTTTATCTAACGAAGTAACAAAAAGAAATTCTGATAAAAAAAAAAATAATAAAACGGAAAAGAAATTAACTGATCATATAGTTATTTGTTTAGAAAATGAAGACAAGATAAATTCACCAGACAAAATAAAACAAAATAAAAATAATAAGAAAAATAAAATTGAAAGTAATAATGTGAAAACGGATACAGAAAATATAAAAAAAAAGAAAAGTAATAATAATATTAATAATAGTACTTACAATCAAAAGAATAAGAAAAATGAAAATAACATTTTAATTATAATGGATGAACATAAAAATTTAAATTCTAATAATATCTTAAATGAAAAAATGAATATATATAAAAAAAGAAAACTCAAAAACGACTTTCAAATGAGTAAGAAAAACACAAGCACAAGTCTATTAAAAAATAATAAACTTAATGAAAAAATAAAAGGAAAAACAACCGATTCCAATGAAAAGCAAGGAATGAATAATTATATAAATATAGAAACATCTGATGATAATAATCATTAAAATTTTAATGAAAGAAAGAGATTTTAAGGAAAATAATATATCGTATTAATCCTTAAAAGCATATGATGAGATGCAAGTGAAATACTCTTATTTAATAAAAAATAAAATAAAATAAAATAATATTTAAAAAAATTTTTTTTTTTAAGGCCTATATATTATTCTTTAAATTTCATGCATATACTGTATATATTTTCATTATTGTATGTTAATTTTTTTTTATTCTCTCTTTTTTTTTTGTTTGTATATATGTCTCAATAAAACATATATATAATATTTAATAATATATAAAAAAAAAATTTTTAAAGTATTAATATTTGCTATTTTTTTTTATTAGTTTAACTTTTGATTAAATAATGATTTTGTTTGTGCATATTACTTATTTAAAATATATTTTTCCATTTTTTCTTTTTTTTTCTTTATAGTAAAAAATAACGTTTAATTATAAAAATAAGCACATTATTATTATATAATATGTAAATGAATAAACAAAAAAAAAGATAAATTATTTAAACTATAATGCACTATATAAAATAATTATTATGATTTTTTAAAAAGAAAATACTTAAAAATTTATTTATTTTAAAAGAAAATTAATTAAAATACTATAATTATTTTATCGTCTATATTTTCAATTTAATATAAAAAATTGAAAATTTATATAATAATGATATGCCTAGAAAAGAAAAAATCATTTGAATATAGTAATGCTAATTTTTTTTTTTTTTCTACATAAGCAATACCTAATAATGAATGATAAAATGTACCAAAAAATTATAAGTAACATTAATGAATTATCTCAATTTAAATTAATATGCAAAAAAAAAGTAAGCATATTAATATATTTTTAATTTCTCTTCCTAATAATAAATAACCTTTGTCTAAATGTCTTAACTATTAATTATGTTGTTATGCTCAATAATTATAATTAGAAAAATAATGAATTTCAAAATTAAAAGAAGTTTTATGTCACAATTTTTTATATTTATTTATTTTTTTTTTTTTTAAAGTTGGAATTAATAAACATATGGAAATCTTGTAATAGTAAAGAAGCCGAAGAAATTTGGTTATATCTTCATAATTTATTAGTAGAATATACATGCCCAGAAAAATTGATTTATAATGAAGAAAATTCAACTTTATTATTTAAAGTAATATAAAATAGAGAAATTTATATATTTTTTTTATAATTACCTTTTCACTAAAAGAAAATATAATAAAATAAAAAATATATTATCCACTTTTTACATTTTTAAGGGAGAAAACGATAGACAATTTCTGTTGACATGTATAAATTTTGTTTCTATATATTTGCTATATTTAAGCAATAATGAAAGAAAGAAAAAATCTATAAACTTGGATGAAAACTTCAGAAAATTATTTTATAAATTGATTGGTTCAAAATTAAAAAGAAAAAAAAACTAAATATTAGATAATTTGGATATATATATATATATATATATATGTATATTTTTTTTTAAAAAAAGAGATTCAATTTATGTTAAGTGACAAGGAAATAAGGATTTCATTTGGAAAATGTTTGTTAAATATTTGTGAATTAAAACTAGTGGAAAATGATTTTTCAAATTACTTAAAAATTAATGTTTTATTATTCCTATTATGGAAATCTTGTTCTACCGAAGTAAAATAAGAATTTTATCAACAAAAAATTAATATGAAAGTGTTCATATAAATAAATAGACAGAATTATAAATTTAATTTATGTTAATTAAACAAAAATATATAATTACAAAATAATTTTTAATAAAGGGTAAAAGTACTGATATAAGTAAATTAAAAAAATACAAAGATTTTTGTAAAATTATAAAATGGGGAATATCCGACAAAACAACTAATTCTTTTTACGTTTTATGTTCTTATTCTTTAAGTCTCCCTAAGTTTTATGAAAAGTAAAAATAGATAACATAGTACAAAAAGTATCTAAATATAAAAAAAAAAAAAATATTTATTTTTTAGCTGCGATGGTAAAATATTTTTATCTTATGTATGGTCTCTAAATGAAAATATAGCATATCACCTTTTTAACGTAACTAAAAAGCAAAAAATTATCTTATTATAGAAATAAAATTCTTTCATTAATTTTTTTTTTTTTTTTTAAATAGAAATTTGTTCATAGTACAGTGGTTTTACCATTTGATAATATTAATCATTATTCTAAAATTATTTATTCAACATGGAAAGTATAAGATATAAAAAATATAAATATTTTATTTTATTATATTTTATTTTTATTTTTTTGAATATTGTATTTATTTTATAAATTCTTTTAGTAAAAAGATTTTTTTTGTTATTACTATTACATTTTAATATTTTTATGTTTTTTTCAGAATTGTTCTGATGATATGAAAAGTGTTATTGAAACACAATTAGAACATCTTGTTCATTTTTCCTTAAAATGCCCTATTAAAATTGCAGCGCGTTTTAGATGTGTACTTAATATATTTCATACAAATAAAGGGTATAGATTTTTAACTTTTTTTTAATTTATTTTCTTATTTTGCCTATATTAGTATTATTTAAATATATATATATATTTTTTTTTTTTTTTCCATATTTATATAATAAGTGATAAAAGTATCAATAAGTTAATTTTCAAAATTTATGATCCTGTTATATGGAGAAATTTAATGGTAAAAGAAAGTAGAAAAAAGAAATTTATAATTAAAATATATGAATATAATATATGTTTATTTATTATAAATTATGAAGTCACCAAATTGGAAAATTAGATTTAATGCAACGTGCATTTTTCAATTAATCTTTCCTGTTGTGGTAATATATTTTTTTTTTTTTTTAAAAAAATTTTTGATTTTTCTTACGGAATTTTTTTAATACTCATATTAATTTTCTTTTCCTTTTTTTTCATTTTTTTGATTATATATTTTTTAAATATTATATAGGATCCCTGCATAAAGGATATAAATTATCTAGAGGAAATGGATAAGTTAATAAAAAAAAAATTAAATAAAATAAAATGACAAATACCATATATATATATATTTTTTTTTAAGAGCTTATAATGCGCTTATTGAATTATCTGAAGATAAAAATATATGTGTTAGACAAGCTACAGCCAAGTGCATTTGTTACGTAAAAAAAAAAAAAAAAATAAAATAATAAAATAAATATATAACAATAATATAATTATAATATAAAAGAAAAAAAAACAACAGTTCACTAGTTTTTAAAATAATAGCTTAAGAAAACATTAAATGTAACCAAATAAAAAAATAAAGTAATTATTTATAAAATATATATTTTATTATTCTTTAAGATATTAAATGAATTATGGGAAATAATACATGATGATAAGAGAATAATATTACTTAATATATTAATCAACAAATTATTAAAAGATAAATATAGTGAGAATGTAAGATCAGAAGTAGTGTTAGGTCTTTGTGAAATTGCTAAGAATAAAATGATTAATAAAATATTTCTAAAAATATTTGATAGAATTAAATATCTTATAAGTGATAAATCTTTAAATGTTAGAAAAAATTTTGTTAATCTCGTATTAGAACTCAACAAAAACTTAAATGATAATTTTTCTAATGAAATAGATTTTAATGAATTAATGAAAAGGATAACAAAAGATTATTTTACATTTAATGTTCAAGCATGTATAAAGAAATTGTCGTATATGAAACAAGAAAATAATGAAAAAATAAAAAGTAAGGAGATACGTGAATTTTTAAAATTATCAACAAATTTAATAACATATACTATGTGGAAATGCGATATAAAAGAGCAAGCAAAAAAATGCATTAACTTCTTAAATGAATACCCTGTTTTAATGATCTGCATAAGTAAATTTTCAACAAATTTAAAATTAATTGATAGATATAAGTTATCTTCTGTTTTATTTGAAATAACAAATGTAAAATTAAAAGAAGAAGACAGTTGTATTTTATTAAGTGAAAACGATAAGAATATTTTAAATGATGATAATTTAAAAAAAAAATATATAAGGTATTCCTCTCTATTAATATGTGTAGCTAATTTACTGAAGGCAAAAAATGAGGAAGAAATAGAACTTTGTTCTTCTGAAGAAATTCAAGACTTTTTAAAAAAAAAATTTATAGAAAAATATTTTTTAGATAGTATAAATACTTTGATACAACCATTTTATTTTAAAGTCTTAAAATATATAAATTTAAATCATGATAATTATTTGATAATACATAAATATTCTCATAATCAATTAAATTCTTTACATATTATGAAAAATAAATATATATGTAAAAAATGCATAATTCCTTTATTTTATAAGTGGGGACTTTTAAGATCATATGTAATTAAAAATATTAATTTTTTGAATATATCTATTCAGTCAATTTTTTATCAAATAAAAAACAGTAAAGATATATTGACAAATTCAGTAAATAATAAAAATGATGTTTTATTAGGAAATGACACTATTAATATACAAGAAAATATATCAAACGATATTGAAAAAAATAGTATATATATAACAAATATTCATAAAGGAGAATTAGATGATAAAAATAAAAACAAAAAAAAATATATGAATGAGGAAAATAGCAATAATGAAAATATAAATGCTAGTATTGAAATAGAAGGCTTAAAAAATAAAATAAATGAAAAGGATTCAAATGAAGTTGAAAAAATTGATATCAATAAGATTAATAATGAAAATAAAGGGAACATAAGTGATACTGAACTTAATATATACATAAATAATGAAATAGAACTTAATGCTTTGCTTTTTTTATCTTTAATTGTAAAAAAAAAAAAATATCACAATATGTTATTTAAATGCTTCCCTGACATAATTTATAATTTTATTTATAAATTTAATTATTTTCTGTTATACACTTTTGAAAGTATTTCTATGAATTATTTCTTTTTGCCTCCTCATTTTCTTTCACCTTATAATGAAAAACAAAATATCACCATTACACAATTTATCATAAGTGATCAAAAGAAAATAAAAGAGTATATGAAATTATATATTTCTTTCTTTTTTCTCTTTAATTATATTTGTCTTCAAAATAAGCTTTCTTATGAATGGGATGAATTAATACAAAATACTTTAAAGACTATTAATTTAATTAGTTCTGTAAAATTTAAAAATGAAGTTGAAATAATGACAAGAAAAATAACAAGAAAAGAATATTCTGATAAAGAAATAACGGATGAAAAAAAGATGTGGAAATCCTATATAAATGCCATCATTTATTTTATAATGTAATTATCTTTTCTCTTTTACTCTATGATATTTTGCTATAACAATTTTGTTTATTTTATTTAATGATTTTTTTCGTGGTTCATCAAATTATATATATGCATAACTTTTTAGAATTATATTTTTAATCATTTTATATTAAATACACATAAGCATTATACATTTGAGTAAAATCAATTTAAAATTTTATATGCTTTTTATATTATTCATCTTAAGTTTGACTTTTATTTTTTTTTTATTTTTTTAGTTACTACATTGATAAGATTGAATACATAATTGCTATGAAAAAGTTGTCTCTTGAAGATTTAGATTTTAATGATTTCATAAGAAATTTCTTTCTATTTTATAAATGCTATGAAATTGTAAATGAAGACGAAAAGGAAACAAAGAAAATATATTTCAAAATATGGAATAGAATATGTTCATTTCTTATGTTTATATTAAATTTTGATTATTTTGAAAAAAAAACTTATTTTAAATTAATGATAATTAATACATTTTTTACATTTACATATGAATTTACACCTAAAAAACAAATAGAAAAAATACTCAGGAAATGTTTAATTGTAATTAAAGAAAAGGATACATTTCAAAAATATCTGGAGAATTTTAAGAATAATAATGATACAGTGAACTATATGGAAGAAAGTCAAATAAAAAATATTCAAAATGTTTTAGATAATATATTATTAAAAAAAGATAAGCCAAAAAAATAATTTTCTTAAACAATTTTCATATTGAAGAAAAAAAAAAAGATTCAAAATAAGCACATTTTTAATATGCGCACTCTTTTTTAAGATAATTATATTTTATTGGATACATATTTAACAAAAATATTTGTAGACTTATTTTTTCTATAAATATAAAATATTAAAGTTTCTTTTAATGAGTACAATTCCTTTATTCCAACAACAGCAAAAACAAAAAAAAAAAAAAAAAGATTTAATAATATTTAAGATAAATTTAATTTTCTATTTTTAATTATTGTAAGCATATCTAAAATGATTTCTTTAGTTTTTATCAGTTTGTTTAATTCATTTACTTGAATTTTTTCTTCTAGTTGTGCTATATTCTTTTCATATATCTTCTTTTTAAATACAAAGTTGTTCACTTTATCATTCAATTCTTCAAATACATTTCGATTTGATTCATCATATATACTTTGATCTAATTCACTATTTATATTTTCATTTGTCCTTTGATATGTATTATCTTTTAAGTTATCAGTTAAATTATGAAT